>NC_135889.1:5135601-5673101 GCF_964194155.1 Cetorhinus maximus | reverse complement strand
ATAATCTGTCTCTAGCATCCCCGTTTTTCATTACTGCAGAATGGCACATAAATGATATTGCATTACAGGGCTAGAAGGAAGCTTAGCTACAGCCTCACAAAGCCCTGGTTAGACCACATCTGGAGTGACTGTGGACAGTTCACTGAGCTTGGATTCCCTGGCATTGAAATCTTTGTTTTTAGGATTTTATAAGAAACTGATAGTGCAGATGGAGGGAAACATGTCCTGGGCCAATCGGGAAGGCACAGAGGGTGGTAAAAGTGTGGAACTCTCTTCTACTTAAGCCGAATTAATCGTTTGGGAGATTGATCGAGAATTTTACGACCGTGGGTGGAAAACCTCGGTTAAGGAAGAAGGAGGACATGTCAGAGGAACTGTTTTTGAAGGTAGCGTCATCAGAACAGATGCGACGGAGGCGAAGGAACTGAGAGAATGGGATGGAGTCTTTACAAGAAGCGGGGTGTGAGGAGCTGTAGTCGAGGTAGCTGTGGGAGTCGGTAGGCTTGTAATGGATATTGGTGGACAGTCTATCATCAGAAATTGAGACAGAGAGGTCAAGGAAGGGAAGAGAAGTGTCAGAGATGGACCATGTGAAAATGATGGAGGGGTGGAGATTGGAAGCAAAATTAATAAATTTTTCCAGGTCCAGACGAGAGCATGAAGCAGCACCGAAGTAATCATCGATGTACCGGAGAAAGAGTTGTGGGAGGGGGCCGGAGTAGGACTGGAACAAGGAATGTTCCACATACCCCATAAAGAGACAGGCATAGCTTGTCTTGTTCAGAATCACATAGCTGTCTGGAGAAGGCCAGACCAGGTGATTAGACATTTTTATGACAAATGGTTTCCATTAGGTTTTTAAGTGCAAATTTTCATTGAAATGAAATTCCACATCTGCTGTGGCAGGATTTGAACCCTGGTCCCCAGAGGATTAATCCTGGAGTCCCTGAATTACTAGCCCAATGACAATACCACTACGCCATTGCCTCCCCCTGTGTTTCAGTCCCTATTAATTTTGTAATGTAAATTCGCTGCACTACAATAGTGACTACGTGTCAAAAGTGTTTCATTGTTGTAACATGTTTTGGGCCATTCCAGGATGGGCGTTTTGTAAATTCAAGCTCTTTCGTTATGAGGGGCTAACCTGACACCTTCGAAACTCAAGCAGTGATTGGTAGAGCGAATCCACCCATCAGTGGAACCCACTTCTGATCTTCATTCCATTGATTTTAACCAACAGGATCACAGAATGTTAACGGCACAGAAGGAGGCCATTCGGCCCATCGTGTCTGCACCAACCAGACATTGAAAGTTAAACTTACCCCTTCATGGCATTTATCGTAAAAAAAATCTACATTTTATGTCTTATTAAAAAACCATGTTAATGCACACACTTACTGGCCACAAACCTCCATTGCTGCTGTGACAATTCTGTCACGCTTTCATGTCAACATTTAACATTGAAATCCCTTTATGAACATTTAAAAAACTTTTTTCTATTCAAAAGGTCTATTTGTTTCATTGGAAGGGCTGACCCATCTATATTATAGAATCATTGAAGCTTACGGCACAGAGAGAGAGGCAATTTGTCCATTTTGTCTAGGTGGGTCTTTGAAAAAGCTATCCAATTAGTCCCACTCCTCACTCCTGAAAATCTCTCCTATTCAATGAAACATCTAATTTCCTTTTGAAAGCTGCCGCTGAACCTGCTTCCGCCACCCTTTCAGGCATCTGTTCCACATCATAACAGCTAACTGTGTTAAATAGCATCTCCTCATTTCACTCTTGGACGTTTTGCTTATCTTAAAATATGTTCTTTGGTTACCCTCCTTCCAATGAAAACGTTTTTTTCCCAGCTACATAATCAAAACTGTTCATACCTTCTCTATCAAATCTCCTTCAACGTTCTCTCCTCTAATGAGAACAGCCCCAGATTCTCCAGTCTCTCCACACTTAACTGAAGTCTCTCATCCATGGGACTATTCCATAAAAGCTCCTCTGCACTCTCTCCTAGGTTTTGACATCCCCTCTAAAGTGTACTCTGCAGAATTTGCAACAATGCTCCAGCTGAGGCCTAACTAGTGCTCCATAAATGTTTAACGTCCCTCTTTTTGTGCTTTATGCATTTATTGGTAAGGCCAAAGATTCTATATGTTTTTAAGGGCGTCACCAAACTCTCCTGCCATCTCCAAAGATTTATGTATGTGAACTTCCAGGTCTCTCGGTTCCTGCACCACTTTAAATGTTGAACCCTTTAATTCATAGGGCTTGGCTTCATTTTTCCTTCCAAAATGCAGCATTTCACACATTTCTGCAATTCAATTTCGTCTGCCATGTGTCTCTGCCCATTTCACTAGGCTTGTTAATATCCTCCTTGCTTTTCACTACATTTCCAAGCTTTGTGTCATCTTTGAAATTATGCCCCCTATGCCCCAGTTCAAGTCAATGATGTATCAAGAAGAGCAGTGGTCGCAATACTGACCCCTAGGGGACACCACCGTATACCTCTCTTCAGTCTGAAAAAAACCCATTCACCACCACACTCTGCTTTATGCCTTTTTGCCACTTTTGTATCCACACACACTCATCCTTTAATCTCATGGGCTTTATAATCTTGCTAACCAGTCTGTTATGTGTCACATTGTAAAATGCCTTTTGAAAGTCCAGATGCTCATCAACTGTACTATCCTCACCACTCCTCCCTGTTAGTTCATTAAAAAAAAATCAAGCAAAATGTATTTTTTAAAAATAACTTCCCTCACTAATCAAAATGCATAATGTTCAAAATTAGAGCTATAAGGAGAACATAAAATCAAGGGCTAAATATTTTCATAAAAATGGATTAACTTTTTTTCCCTTTCATGGGATGTGGGTATCACTGGCAAGGCCAGCATTTAATACCCACCCTTAATTGCCCTTGAACTTGAATGGCTTGCTCAGCCATTTCAGAGAGCAGTGTAAGAGTCAATCACATGTGCAGTGAGTCTGGAGTCACTTAGATGTAGGCCAGGTAAGGACAGCAGATTTCCTTCCCTAAAGCACATTAGTGAACCAGATGGATATTTATGACAATCAGTCACCATCACTAGATTTATATTCCTAATTTTATAATTGAGTTTAAATTCCACCAGCTGCAATGATGGGATTTGAACCCATGCCCTCCAGCTACATTAGCCTGAGCCACCAGATTACTAGTTGAGTGACGTGACCACTGCACCACTGTTCCTCTGCAATTTTACATGCTAATCCTTTAATATCTGCACCAGAGTGTTTACTTCAAGGCACAAGCTTGTCTCAAAAGCCCACCACTTTGCTGGATACAACTTCCTCAAAAGTTGAGTAAGTTTTTAAAGCAGAGTTTGCTGATGCTGTTTGAGCATCTGTAGGAAGCTTGAAGAACATCCAGCATTGAATTTACAATGAATAGGAGTTGAAATGTCGAAGATTATACCCCCAGCCCTACCCACACCACCCCCCACCCCCCATACAATTTCATACCAGCTGTGGCTCAGGTAGAAACGTTCTCATTCTCTGAATCGAAAAGCTGTAAGTTCGAGTCCTGCTCTGGGACTCGTGCACAAAAAAACAAATCTAAGCTGTGCTCCCTCTGAAGCCAATGTATCCTTTCTAAGGTGCTGTGCCCAGGAACTCCAGGTGTGGCCTAACCAGGGCTTTGTGTAGCTGAAGTGTGACTTTGATCTGCTTGTGTTGCAGTCCTTGAGATATAAAAGCCAGCATTCCCTTAGCCTCTTTGATTATTTTCTGTACTTGTGCAGGACGTTTTCACAGAATCACAGGTTGTGATGGTGCAGAAGGAGGCCATTCGGCCCATCTTGTCTGAAATGGCTCTCTGAATGAGCATTATGACTCGGCGCCATTCTCCTGCCTTTTCCCCATAACCCTGCGCGTAGTTTCTATTTAAATAATCATCTAATATCCTCTTGAATGCCTCAAATGAACCTGCCTCCAACACACTTCCAGGCAGTGCATTAATGATCGATGTACCTGGATCCAAAGTCTCTTTGGACCGCCACCATTTCTGGCTTTTCATCATATTAAAAATATCCTGTTCTCTCCTTCAAACCTCCAAAGAGGAAGACCTAACGTTTGCCTACACTGAAATATATCTGTTGCAGTTTTCCCTATTCACTTAATCTAGTAATATCTCTTTGCTATTTTTATGCTTCCATCTACACTGCCTACAATACCCGCCCACAATACCTTGAACCCACTCACTCCAGATTTAACAAAGGTGGGGCAAGTGGCAGTCAACCAATCTGCTCGCAGGAGGCTAGCTGGTCATTGAAGTAGGATATTGAGGTTGTGCATCTTCATTTTAATAGTTACTCTATTTGTAACTCCTGTCTGCCAGGTTTCCCAGGAAACCCGGCAGCTGAAAGCAGGAGGGCGGGGTTGAATCAATGGGGTAAGTGCCTTTGTAGCACTGCTTGTGGGCCAGGAGGAGCAGCAGTGCTTTTCCCTGCACCAACAAGCTATCAATAAGCCCGCCCCCGCTCCTCATCCACGATCTGTATGCTCCACCCTCACCATTGACTCCAAAGCCCTGCTCTCAGAGCCCCTCCATGATAGGATGACCCCACCATCCTCCCCATTCTCCCACTACACCTACCTGCTCCCAGGCCAGCATGGCTTCAGACTTGTGTTGTAGGAGTTCCCACCCGACAGACTTCCACCCAATCAGGCTGGCTGTGGGTGGGAAACCGACAGTTGAAAACGTTCTTCCAGGTTTTCCACCCTCAAAGCCCATCCCACCCCAACCCCGCATGGAATCTCTCTACCACACGGCCAGACCATGGAATATAAATGTGGCTCATCATATTGTATCATTGGACTGGTGACATTCTGCAATATCCATCATGTTAATCCCACAAATATAACCATGTCAGTATCAGCCCAACGATGAACTCAACAACTTCAGCAAAACCAAGTATCATTTTCATTTGTCTATTATTTGCTGTTTCTAAAACATCTCCGACTTCCTGTCCCAACAACTTGTTTTAAAAACAACAGAATGTACAGACGTGTGTGAATCACACTTCGTGCTGACATTCACACTCCCAGATGTAGGGTTCACCACTGAGTGATGCACTTGTGATCACAAATGTCAATAAGGTAGACACATTGTAGAGTGAGAGAGAGAGAGGGAGAGAGTATGAGAGACGGAAGGGCACAGAGAGAGAGATCAGTTAGCACAGGGGAGGTATCATTTTGACAATATTCTCTTGCTCATCCAATAACTTAACTCCTAAAGAGGAGCTGGAGGAATTTGAAATCAAAGGACAACATTAAATGAAGAAATTGTTCTTTTTAATGTGTGGTTTAATCTGCTGCCTCTTGTGCTTTCTCAACACATGGGTCCATTTTATAACAGTTGCAAACTTCAACATGAAGATAAATGTGAATATATTCAAAGCACAAACGTTCAGTCAGTAACAATAACAAATGATCAGTAATAGCAGCACACTTTGGGGAGATTACTATTAATCTTCAAACCTTTCTTTCAACACGTACTTCTGAACAGATTAAAAACCATTATCTTCATACTGACACACAAAGAAATAGAGTTATTCAGACTGGTAGACAGCCAGACACAGAGACGTGGATAAACAGATACACATATAGAGTAACAAGAAGTAACAATCAAAGATTCAGACACATGACCTGAGACTCAAGACAGAAGCACACATTTAAATACAACACACACATTCCCTATTTTTTTTTTTTGCCAATTGCCTCTTTTCATTCAGGATCCTGATATTGTTTGTTAAAATGTTTTGAATCTTCCAAATGTCTCTTCTTGCAAATTTTGTTTGAAGAATATTTGTTCAGTCACCCTTCATTGCCTTACTTTGCCTCCGGACAGTTTCTTAATTTGTTTACCCTGCAGTCATCGCTCCGGTGACTTGGAACATGAAGGTGTAACTGGCTGCGGTATTAACTGGCCACTCATGAAATCGAATAGAAACTTACACGTGAAACTGGCAAGATAAGATAAGCAAGGATTTAATGATACTTAGAAGGTTAAAATATTGCGCATTAGCAGCACTGTGGATTTTAGTTGCAGTATAATAAACCTCGTGCCTGTAATAAGTTTATATCTGCAATTGATGCCCGTTTATAGGTTAGTGGTTAACCTCCAATGGCGTTGCTCACAAGTGAACCTTGGTTCTGGTGCACGGTGGGTATTTGGTTGCTAATCTGACCTTTACCTTTAAGGTCATCGCTCTAAACTGGGAGATTCAGGTCATTGTAGCTCATTAGAAACTGTTAATATAGGGCACAGCTGTAATTACTCGTAAATTTTAGGTGGCAGGTCCAGTTGTAGGGGGTAACTAAATATGATATTTGGTATGTCAAAGATGTACATCAGATGTCCGATGTGCATAAGATCTGTAGTGGCTGTGGACATTGAGGAGAGGACTGGAGTAAGGGGTTGAGGCTATGGTTTGGGAGCGGTGGGGGCAAAGGGTATTCGGATACGGTGAGCTGGGGGTGGGGGGGGGGATCTGGGAGGTGTGGGGTGGGGGGGAGATGTAGATCCTGAGCCCAACAGCGGATCAACATCAGTTACTGATGCGGTTACTGTTTCAGAGCGCTGGCCGGAAGGAGTCATTGGTAGTGTAATATAAAGGAAGGCTAAATGATAATGTCCAGCCCACGTGAAGCAGCACAGGGAGTGAATCGAACGCCGAGCTGCGTGACCAATGCAGCAGAGCCGGGGGCATCGTTTAACTGGCAATCATCTGGTCGCAGCTTTGCCTGAGTATTGGTTCTACATTTGACCATCAACGCACAAGGGAGGGGAGTCAGAAGTGACCCAGCTTCTTAAAGAGGTATCCGAGAGGGGAAGGGAAGACAGCAATCCAGAAGACAACATAATTTACTCTTAAAATTTTGTCAAGGCACATGACACAGCAAGTCATATTTGACATTTTTGCCAGCAGTACGTTCTTCCAATACAGTAGGTGGCATTTTGAGATGGCTCACTTACACTCACAGCTACAGGTTATGGGACAGTCAACTGGTTAGTCAATGCTCTTACCCCAAGGAAACAGTGGGAATTTCTATGTTAGTCTGATTGAGCTGCTGCTCATTTGACTCGAAGTGACTCCCCCCGCGAATCTCTCATTTCCCCTCTTGATCCTAGAAGCGATGGGTCAGTAAACGTGTTGAAGTCCCCTCTCGTGACACAGTCGCCACGAGTGATTGAAATATTTATGGCAAAGGTGGATCGGAAGGAACGGTCGAGAAATTTTCAATAACTTCCTCGCGGCAGTTCAAAGAGTAAAGGATGAAACTGAATTATTCAGAAAGACACCATCCGATCCCACACCACCAGAATGACCAGCAGCAATTCAACAGCATGTCCTGTACAAAATATACTCTAACCTTACCCCTGTTTTTGGTCGTTCAATACAAATTGAATATACATTGTGATATTTGCAGAAACGTTGTCATTTGCTTGTGGAAGTGGTGTAAAAAATAAACTGGCGTGGGATTACCATGCGCCCTTAACCCGGCGACCATCCATTGCAAAGCAGACCGGACATCAACTTTGTGCTTCCACGATTCCTGCTTTAGCCGGCACACCCCCCACTGGCGGCCCCCGTCTGCAGGGGGCCCAATAGCACGAGTAACTCTTTCGAGTACATTCACAGTTCTTGACTTTTTTTTCCAGGAGTGGGACATGAACCCACAACCTTCTGACTCAAAGGCGAGGGTGCTATGAACTGAGCCGCAGCTGACACCTCGTTCCAATAGCACGAGTAACTCTTTCGAGCTATCAACAGATCGCATGTAACTCTTTCGAGTACAATCACAGTTTTTGGTTTCCAGGAGTGGGACATGAACCCACAACCTTCTGATTCAAAGGCGAGGGTGCTATGAACTGAGCCACAACTGACACCTCATTCCAATAGCACGAGTAGGCGAACACTACTTAAAGCTCAGAGCAAAATACTGCGGATGCTGGAAATCTGAAACAAAAACAGAAAAGGCTGGAAAAACTCAGCGGGTCTGACAGCCTCTGTGGGGAGGGAATAGCAAATTGACGTTTCGAGCTCTGAAGAAGAGTCAAACAGGATTCGAAACGTTAACTCTTGTTTCTCTCTCTCCACTAAGAGGCTGCCAGACCTGCTGAGCTTTTCCAGCCTTTTCTGCTTTTGTTAATTATTGCGCCTCTTGTGTGGCAGCCTGTGCACTGTGGCTGCTGGGGGTGCTGAGGTCATTGGGAATGTTGTGCTGCGGAAAGGCCCCAACAATGGTGCCCCTGGGAGAGAGTGAGCACCAAGGTTTGCGGGCGTGGCACCAGGGGAGACCTTGGCGGAAGAGCTGGAAAGGAGGAGAGATGTCCTGTGACCTCAGGAGGGGGTGGCACCAGGGGAGACCTTGGCGGAAGAGCTGGAAAGGAGGAGAGATGTCCTGTGACCTCAGGAGGGGACTGGTGCACTGATCCTTCAGGGATGTGCTCGGAGGAGGGCAGTTTCAAATGATAACCTGGAGGTCAATGCCAAGAGAGTAACCCCAACGACCTGCATGCAAAGCAGAAAGAGGTTTAATGATCTCAGTTACGGAGGGAGAAAGAGATGGTGGGCGTTGTGCAACTGGTTTGGCTGATGTGGCTACTATGGTTGAATAGCTGCCAGTAAGTTCAAGCCTTGAGATTTGTGTGCAAGGCCTGCAAAGTGTGTGAGGGTGAGGTAGAGTATAGACATGTTTGGTATGAGCCCTGATTGCTAGTGATTGCTGGTAGGTGCTGATGGGGTTGTACCTGAATTGAACGGTGAATGAGGATGGTGACATAGTTGGCACAATATGATATTTAAGGATGAACTCACCTTGACAGGTCATGTGAGATGTCATGCGCAGCGAGGATATCATATTCCTAACCTTCAATGTACGGACTTCAGTCAATGTGGATGTTTTGGAATTAACTTCAAAAACTGGTCAAGCTGCTGCCCAATATGGCCTCTAATGGTCAGGTCACCCTTTGTGAGTTCCAGACAGACAAAGGATTAACTCATGTCTGAAAATGCTTCTGGAAAATTCTTAAAATGTAAATGACCACATGTGGAATGTCTTCCCCTGAAGAGACATTCACAATGTGAAACCACCTCTTGGGCATCTGTGACAAGGTGTGTGGTTAGAGGGAAGGTTTTAAAACCCCTTTAATGTTGTGGCTTTTAGTAATTGACAGGAAGCAGGCCTTTCAGGTAAGTTTAAACCAGAAGAAAAAATAGCTTCTATTCAAACAAGACCCCGAACATGAACACAACAAGAAACACCCATTCTCTCAATCACACAGACAAACACACACTAGTAAAGATGGATTCAAGAGAACAAAGCATGCAGCTAGAATATTAACAAAACATGAGAAGCAAATCATGTTCAAATTGAGTACTTTAAGGTGTACACACTGCAGGTCTGGATAGGTTCATTCTCACGGTCCTTTGGAGATGAACAGGTGTTGGAAGTCTTTGGATTTCCAGACGAGGTTATGCTGAGTTTCTGCAGCGGTGAATCTTTGCAGGTGAAAAGGAATTTTCACATTGCCTGGGCTGATTGATTGCTAGACAAGGTTCTGTTTTCCTGGCTGAACAAATGTTCCCTCTCGTCCTGATGCATCCAGACTGGTCTTTTTCCCTCTGGTTCTTGGGGTAATAATATTTGCTATCTGTACACAGTTTCAGTCATATGATCAATACTTCTACTGATCGCCCAGAGTGATTTGGAAGTTGAAGCCATTGCTACACCATGGGGAAATGGATGGGTTATTCACACCTACTTATGATGAACTGGCTTCTTCACAGCTCTCTTTGTTAAGTTTTGAATTTGGACGTATGGAGTATAGACTTGGGTTTTGGGTAAGTACCCAGTTAAGAGGTATAAATGTACGAGTGGTTTCACATTGTGAATGTCTCTTCGGGGGAAAACATTCCACATGTGGTCATTTACATTTTAAGAACTTTCCAGAAGCATTTTCAGACATGAGTTAATCCTTTGTCTGTCTGGAAATCACAAAAGATCACCTGACCATTAGAGGCCATATTGGGCAGCAGCTTGACCACTTTTTGAAGTTAATTCCTAAACGTCCACATTGACTGAAGTCCGTACATTGAAGGTTAGGAATATGATATCCTCGCTGCGCATGACATCTCACATGACCTGTCAAGGTGAGTTCATCCTTGAATATCATATTGTGCCAACTATGCCACCATCCTCATTCACCGTTCAATTCAGCACAACCCCATCACCACCTACCAGCAATCAGGACTCATACCAAACATTTCTATACTCTACCTCACCCTCACACACTTTGCAGGCCTTGCACACAAATGTCAAAGCTTGAACTTACTGGCAGCTATTCAACCATAATAGCCACATTGGCCAAACCAATTGCACAACACTCACTGACACAATTCCCTCTTTCTTGCTGGAGAAGCTGGCACACAACAGGAGGCAGCAGGAATTAAGAGCAATGGGAGAGACACATGTACATGTTTTAACCCCCTATGGAGGAGACACCGCTGGCTATGATGGGATGGGTCCCTGGCAATAGCCAGAAACCAATAATCCAGTAATTAACCTGTAAGTAATTGATGATCCCGTTATTATTTATTTAGTGTGTACATAGTCACAGAGACAAGCAATAGCCTTGCCAGTGCTAGATGGAGCTCCTTAAGCCTGTCTTCAAGTTTAGTCAGTGGACACTCCTCGACAATGTGAGTCATTGTTTGGACTGCTCCGCAGCTGCAGCCTGGGTGGCCTTGGTGATCCACTGATGTTGGATGGCTGCACAGAGACCTTGCCCAGTCTGGAAACAGTTTAAAAGGGCCCACTGTCCGCCATGGCAGACCAAAGCCGGGTGGACGAGGCATGGGTTCGCCGATGAGGGAGCGGTTTCTGGCGGATGCCTAACGGATGCCAATCCTCCTACCATAGACCCTCAGCTGCTACTCCTCGGTTTGGCGGGTTTAACCATAAGGGCTGGTGGGAGGAAAGGCATACGGCTGGTGGGTTGAGGAGGTCTTTGCATAAGGGCAGGTTGGAGTAAACATTCTCCAGTAGCTTGTCTGTTGCAACTGCCCTCCTAATGTGGGGTGGTGGAGGGCAGGTTGTGCTGGGGGGGGCAATGTTGCTCAATGGCTGGGAGCCAGGGGAGGTGAGTTGGTCAAAGAGTACCTGTAATGATGCGCATTGTTGAATTGAGTTGCACATTGATACATTTAGTCTGGACAGATTGGGACATACATACATGTGAACATACAAATTAGGAGCAGGAATAGGCCATTCGGCCCCTCAAGCCTGCTCTGTCATTCAATAAGATCATGGCTGATCTGATTGTGGCCTCAACTCCACATTGCGCCTACTCCTAATAACCTTTGACTCCCTTGTTAGTCAAGAATCGATCTACCTCTGCCTTAAAAGTATTCAATGACCCTGTTTCCACTGCTCTCTGGGGAAGAGAGTTTTAAAGATTCATGACTCTCTGAGAGAAAACATTTCTTCTCATCTCTGTCTTCAATGGGAGACCCCTTATTTTTAAACTGTTTCCCCTAGTTCTAGTCTCTCCCACAAGGGGAAACATCCTTTCAGCATCCACCCTGTCAAGTCCCCTCAGAATCTTATACGTTTCAATAAGATCGCCTCTCATTCTTCTAAACTCCAATGGGTACAGGCCCAGCCTGTCCAACCTTTCCTCATAAGATAAACCCCCTCATTCCAGGTATCAGTCAAGTGAACCTTCTCTGAACTGCTTCCAGCGTATTTAGATCCTGTCTTAAATAAGGAGACCAAAACTGTACACAGTACTTCAAATGTGGTCTCACCAACATCCTATACAACTGTAGCAAAACATCCCTTTTATATTCAGTTCCCCTTGCAATAAACGACTGTGTCCCATTTGCCTTCCTGATCACTTGCTGTACCTGCATACTAACTTTTATGTGATTCATGTACCAGGACACCCAGATCCCTCTGCACCTCAAGAGTTCTGCAGTCTCTCTCTATTTAAATAACATGCTGCTTTTCTATTCTTCCTGCCAAAGTGGACAAGCTCACGTATTCCACATATTATGCTCCATCTGCCAGAATTTTGCCTACTCACTTAACCTGTCTATGTCCCTTTGCAGAATCCTCATGTCCTCTTCATAAAGTATTTTCCTACCTATCTTTGTGTCATCAGCAAATTTAGCAACCATACATATGGTCCCTTCATCCAAGTTGGTACCATACTGGGGTACAGTATTCTGCAGTCAAGTGCATGATGGCAAGAGCAGAGCTCCTTAGGGTCTTGGCCTGTGATCCCCACAAGGTACCAGTATAGTAATTATGGTTTTATTTAGTGTGTAATGTACCTTAATACTTGTTAGGCAAGATCACATGATCTGTAGTAACCAATAGGAGAGTGGCGCAGGCTACCTCAGCAGTCAGTGCAGAGGTGGAGTTGGAGCTGAAAGCACGCATATAGTTGCTGCTGAGTATGTTGTAAATAAACTTTAAGTTTCCACCCAAGAATCAACTCTATCATTAATAGTACAACTCGGGCGCCCTACAAAAAACTGGTGATGAGGATAAAACAGGCTTGAACAGAAGAAATCAAGTGAAAAAGAAATCAGCACTGTACCTCGCCCAGTGATTATAAGTAGCAAGCTCCATTAGAATTGAAGAAGTTATCCCCTCTCAAAATGCCACAATTTTGGAGAATTGATCCTTTTGAACCTGCCACAGATGATTGGTCTCAATGCATAGAATGTCTCACGTTCTTTTGCCAAACGAATGAAATTACGGGGAAGAGAAGAGGTGAGCGATCCTCTTGAGTACTTGTGGGAGCAAAACTTACAGTCTGATTCGGAGTTTGATGGCACCCATTGCCCCAGATTCAAAGAATTTTGATGAGTTGGTGGACCTCGTGAAGGGTAGTTTTCAACCAAAGCCCTCAGCCACGATGCAGAGGTTCAGGTTTAATTCACGAAATAGAGCCCTGGGTGAGACAATTGCATGCTATGTGGCAAATTTGAAGCAGCTAACAGAACATTGTGAGTTTGGTACGATTCTGAATGACATGCTCAGAGAGTGTTTAGTGTGTGGTGTGAAAGAGGACACTATTCAGAAAAGATTATTGTCCAAAGTGAATTTAGATTTCAAGAAGGTGCTAGAGATAGCGCTGGCCATGGAAAGCGCAGTAAGAGATTCAAAAGCAATACAGGGTGTGCAAAATGGTACCGTCCTCCACATCGGGTGGGAAACCTCAGCTGAAAGAGGCGCAAAAAAGTAAAACTCCACTGAGAATCGGGAAACAGCCCCCGGTAGCCGAAGAGTAAAGAAAAATAACTTAGCAGCAAAATCAAAGAATAATTTTAATAGAGGTGGAAACAATCAGTCTTTCAGTGATTGTTAGTTTTAAAAAATCGAATACTACTATTGTCATAGAAATGGACATATAATGAGACAGCGTAAGGAAAGATTCAAGCAGACTTGTAAACATAAGAAAAATCCCAATGAAATCTACAATGTAGAAGAGCCTGAAACAACAAATTCAGACATTTACTCATTGTTTAATCTGAAAGTTGGAAAGACAGAACCGATATTTGTCACAGTGAAAGTAAATGGTAAACCTGTTAGAATGGAAATGGACACAGGAGCTTCCACTACAGTAATTGGGGAACATACCTTCAGATATCTGAATAATGGTGAACATCAATTAAGTTTAGAAGAAACAGCCGCCAAACTAAAAACATATCCGGGTGAAGACATTCAAGTAAAAGGCGTAAGCAGAGTAACTGTCCATTATGGAAGCCAATCGGCAAAGCTACGCTTGATGGCGGTAGCAGGTGAAGGGCCAAGCCTCCTGGGGTGAAATTGGTTAAAAGAGATTAAGTTAGAATGTGCTGAAATTTTCCAGTTGAGAGCAAGTGGGCTACCAGAGCTACTTAGAAATTATGTCACCGTTTTCAAGGACGAACTGGGGAAAATCCAGGGGCTGCAGACCGAGATTCATGTGGATTTGGAATCAACCTCTCGCTTCATGAAGGCGAGACCGGTGCCATATGCCCTGTGAGAAAAAGTCGACATTGAACTGAACAGACAAGAGAAACTGGACCTTATACAATCTGTTCAGCTCTCAGAATGGGCAGCACCCATAGTCCCCGTCCTTAAACCCAAACAAAGTGTCCGAATTTGTAGAGACCACAAACTGATGGTTAGTAAAATAGCTAAGCTAGACAGGCACCTCATTCTGAAGACCTGTACACCAAGGAGGGATAATGTACACTAAGCTGGACATGAGTCATGCTTATCAACAATAGGTTTGGATAATGCCTCCCGGAATTTGTCACAATTTTTACACAAAGGGAGTGTCTCCTCCGCTTGTGCCATCTTTCAGAGACCAATGGAAAGCTTACTGCAGGGACTGCCCCAGGGTGTGGTCTGTTTAGACGATGTATTGGTGACAGGATTCCCTGAAAAAGAGCATTTGGCAAACTCAGCTACTGAGGGGGTTATTCTGGGTTTAATTTTTTTTGCCGTTTTGATGAGGTGCTGTCTGTACGACCTGTCAAGAGCGACACTTAGATAACCAGGGCGGGGATCCTGCTTCAGTCTCTGGCCGCCCAGCATGATGTTCAGTCCCCTGTTGGTGCTGGCATTGGGAAGGTACAATGGGCTTGAAATAATGCCGGTGGGGTGGTGGGATGGGTCCGTCCTGCTACGGAACACCTGGTCAGCTGTGCGAGATTCAGAGATGGCATTCACTAGAGTGTGGCGTTCCAAAAATGGTAAAGCTAATGTGAAATCAGTTGACGTCATAATCTGCCTGCCCTTCCAGCAGTCAGAACATGTGCACATGTAGGCTTCTTTCAAAATATGGCGTCTGGCCCACATGCACAGCGTGAATGACATTTTGGAAGTTTAAGAGGCTTTGTGACATCCAGGAACCAGGCACTGGTTTCAGCTGAGTCCATTTCATCCCCAACCTGTTTCCAATGAGAAAGCTGAGCACTAACTGCCACCCCTCAGCTTTCTCCTTTCCTCTGCTCAAGGTGCTGACCCGTATTTGAGTTTCATACAAGGACCGATGCTTTATATTGAGGCTTAGGCATGGGTTGGGTAGGTAATTAGACATAGTCCTCAAGGAGCCGTAAGCTTCTCTCTCTACAATTGTCTTTTTTTATTCATTCATGGGGTGTGGGCATCACTAGCTGGGCCCAGCATTTATTGCCCATCCCTAGTTGCCCTTGAGAAGGTGGTGGTGAGCTGCCTTCTTGAACCGCTGCAGTCCATGTGGTGTAGGTACACCCACAGTGCTGTTAGGGAGGGAGTTCCAAGATTTTGACCCAGCGACAGTGAAGGAATGGCTGATATATTTCCAAGTCAGGATGGTGAGTGACTTGAAGGGGAACTTCCAGGTGGCGGTGTTCCCGTGTGTCTGCTGCCCTTGTCCTTCTAGATGGTAGTGGTCGTGGGTTTGGAAGGGGCTGCCTAATGAGGCTTGGTGAGTTCCTGCACCCCTTTATAGTTTGAGAAGCACCATGTCACATCAAACATGGGTCAGGCGAGGCAGGTCCCAAGACTAACCTCAGCCAGGACAGGGATTGAACCTTGCACAGTTGGTGCTATTCTGAACCACATGCTACCAGCTAACCAACTGAACTAACCAGTCCCCAGACTCGGGTTACTGATTGGTTAGTTAACAAAGCCTGACCCAGGCTGCAAACACTATGTACACACTCTAAAGGGGTAGCAAGCTGCTAGTCAGGAACATGAACACTGAC
Source organism: Cetorhinus maximus (assembly GCF_964194155.1). Classification (NCBI taxonomy): domain Eukaryota; kingdom Metazoa; phylum Chordata; class Chondrichthyes; order Lamniformes; family Cetorhinidae; genus Cetorhinus; species Cetorhinus maximus. The sequence goes on along the minus strand of NC_135889.1, from coordinate 5,657,310 downwards.
TGACTGTTTTCTGCTGTTCAGCCCAGGTGATTAATGGTAGGGATTGAACCTGTTACCTTCCTGGTCTGCTTGACTTAGTGTGGTAAGGAAAATGACTGGCTTATTCACATGCAACTCTTCGAGGGGCTTCTGAAGTTCTTACTGACGCGATTGTTGTTGGAGTCGGTCTATCTCTGATATAAATACTAAAATAATTGATGGTTGTTGGATCATAAAAGCTTTAACTTTCGTAAACCCATTCAGCTTAAGACCAAGAGGGAAATAAAGGAAGATCTGTGGAACTGGGCAGCTGTAGAACAATTGCATTGATTGAGGGACCCCTGTTCTCATCTAGAAACTCTTGGCAAACGATTTTTGTTTACAGGTGTAACAATGCAATAGCGGAAACGTCAGTAAAGTGCATCATTGCTTCATTCCTGTGTGACGTTTACATGACTAATCTAAGGTGAATCTATTCTCTTTCTCCAAAAGTCTAAGTTTCTCAATCTTACCTGTGAAACTAGGGTCCAGTTTTGTGGCTTGTCTCTGCGCTATTACCAGCCCTTCACTGTTCTTCCCTTGCCACTCAAGATGTTCTGTAATATAGCCCAGCATTTGACTTGCTTTGTTGATTGTTGCACTCTGTTTTGAGTACAACATGTATTAATACCTTCATTATTAGCTGCTTCTAATTTTCTTGGTGTGTGTATATGTCTTCTTCCTTTGCAATGGCTCTCATTGGTACCAAATTTCATCCGCCATTGCTCCCTCAATCACTACATAAACACTCAAGGGTAATGCCATTGATGCAGGTGCTTGGGTACAAATCCAGGTTGGCTGAAGGTGATAGCGTAACTCACCTGTCCACCTGGCAGCCAAGGCACAGCATCTAGATGGGTCCCAGGATCTATAAATACATGCCACTCACTGTCAACTCAACAGGGTCAACGTATCCTGTTATTTAACTCGTGAAGACACAACAGTGATTGTTAATAAATGAAGAGGTGAAATATAACACAAATGTAAAGATTATTCCACCAGAATTCGCACCAGCAATGGATTTAGATCAGATATCATTGTAAAAGTGTAGAGTGGAATTCTCAGTGCAGGAAGTCTTGTTTAATAGGAACTTGTCACAAATTAAAAACACATCAGCTTTGTTGTGCTTGGCATTGATGGCAAACTTTCAAGCTGTGGTGCCGTTTACAGGAATACGAGGAATAATATATCATTCAAATCCTCCTAATGTCCTGTTATATTTTTCAGTAGCCCTGTATCACATGGGGCCCACTGATGCAAGGAATAGCAGCGTTGAGACAGGCAAACAGGTGGGACCCGGCACTACCCCTGATGCAGGAGGAGGGAACCGAAGGGTTAATGGCACTGACCAGTGGGGATGGCTTGAAATGAGCTGAGGGGTGAGTTTACAATTGCAGAAGTCTGGACTCGTTCTCCTGAAGGGACAAGCTGGGGCTGTTATTCTCCTGTTCAGGCTACGACGGGAGATGGAACAACGAACGCTCCAAGAAGGAGCTTAGCATTCAAATCGGCAGCACACCTCCACATCCTGCAACCAACTGAAAAAAAAAGCGACATGGAATATTAATGATCACACTTCACTCACCGTTTGCCTAGCCTGTGGAACTCTCTCCCCAAACATTACTGTTACTGGAGCAGTGCCCTTGTACCTCGAGTGTAGAAATTCAAACACAGGCTCTATCGCGATTCAGGGGGTGGGGGTGGGTCATTATGTTATCAGCAACCCTGGACAGTTTCTCCAAAGTTTCCTTTCCCATTTCCTCCGTCAGGCGTGGAGTTTTATCACAGAGCTGCCTCCAGCAGTGTTGGTTAAAGAACGGGGGGAAGCTAAGTTTCAGTCACCAAATAATAGCATTGCATGACACAAAGTGTTGCCGGGCAACCTGTGGTTCCATGCCAAGCCCTCACAAAACCTTTACCGCCCCTTCACCCACTGCCCTCACATACCCCCATAAGGGTGGCACTTTACAGCTGCAACTGCTGTGGCTCAGTTCATACCACCCTTGCCTTTGAATCAGAGGGTTGTGGGTTCATGTCCCACTCCTGGAAACCAAGAACTGTGAATGTACTCGAAAGAGTTACAATCTGTGACTGTCAATAACTCGAAAGAGTTACAAATGAAAACGTGGGCACGGTCCTGTTTTCAATGCGTTCGGAGAAAACCTGTGGGATAATGAATTGTGGACCCTAAGTGATGCTTCTGTTTCCGCAACAGGCTCAACTCAACTGCTTCCACAGAATCTCGACTTTCCTGAGCTCACCTGCCTTCCCTGCCAAGCGGCCAACCAATAATAGGAGGGCACCATTCTGCGGCTGTAATAAACTGGCTGACAGATTGGACGATGGGTCTTAAGACTAGGATTTCAGTTCAGGACTTGGACATGCTCGTTCCAACTGTGCCAAGCTGGCGTGAAAGGTAAAGGTGAATGGATCTTTCACAGCACCTAAAGGCTTCAACATACACTGTCACTAGCCACAACTGCTTGGATAAATGAGAGAAGGAAGCCTGGTTGGTTGGCCTCCTCCATAACCAAAGGGTTCTAAGGCTAAGTGGACTGTCCCATACCAACATGGCTGAGTTCAGTAAAATAGATCCTACCTTTCAATTATTTACTATTTGCACACTGGACAATTCATTCACCCACTGCAGGGGGCACTGAATAACAATGTTTTACAGAGGCTACTCTTTATCAAATCCCTTATGAGTAAAAAATAAAACATTTCAACCCCCACCCCCCACCCCAATCTGAATCTTGGACAACGAGTAGTTCTTTTCTTCCCCCACACCCAACTTAATGCCTTTCTTTATTCCATCTTGCTATTGCCGGTTTATATAAGTAACTCACTTTTCAACAGGTTTAAATGAATGCGGAGAAGGGTTAAAATCAACAGTGTTTTCGTTAGGCCTTCCTGCATCTTGGGAATGTTACGCTGTGAGGATGCATCTGTTTGTGGGCGCGTTAGAAATATTTCTGACTTTGGGTCAATGTTTCAGCAGAGATTGGAGGCCAGTGCATAGCAGTCCATGCTCAGGAGAGATGGTGTAGTGGTATTGTCACTGGGCTAATAATCCAGAGGTCCAGGGTAATGCTTTGGGGACCTGGGTTTGAATCCTACCACAGCAGATGGTGGGATTCTATAAAAATCTGGGACTGATAATGGCCACAAAATCATCATAAAACCCTATCTTGTTCATTAATGTCCTTTAGGGAAGGAAATCTGCTATCCTTATGGGGTCTGGCCTACATGTGACTCCAGACCCACAACAATGTGGCTGACTCTTAAATGCCCTCTGAACAAGGGCAATTAAGGATGGACTGTAAATGCTGGCCTAGCCAGCAACACCCACATCTCATGAATGAATTTTCAAATTGCATTTTTCCACAATGGAATTATTATGGTATAAAACTGTTATAAATGTTGGTGTAATCTTATAATAATCTCAACATTACAAACTCCAGACAGAACCATCAAAGGAGCAAAGTGAACAGGAGGGAAAAGGCAACTTAAGCTACCAACAACTTTGTTGCAAACAGGAACATTTTTTTAAAACAGAGGTCAAAAGTGAGGAAATCATTTTCAGAATCAGTCATTTTGACCCTTTCACGGAAGGAAAGTCTTGGATTTCTATAACACCTTTCATGACTTCACGAGGTTCCAAAGCCATTGAAATACTTCTTGAAGCGTAGCCGGTGTTGTAAAGCAGGAAATGCGGCAGGCAATTTGTGCACAGCAAGATCCCACAAACGGCAAAGTGATAATGACCAGAGAGCCTGTTTTTCACAAGGCCTGGTTAAGGGATGAATATTGGCCAGGGCACCAGGGATAAGTCCCCTACACTCCTTCAAAGTAATTCCACGGGATCTTTTAGGTCCATCTGACAAGAGATGGTTTAACCTCCCATCTGATTGACACTTAATATACAATTTATAACAGCCTCGCATCCTAATTTCTCAGTGTTGACATTCAGCTGTGGAACTCCAGACTCTTGTGGTTCTTTGAGGGGTCAGCTTGCAGAGCAGGGGCCTGTCACCCAAGGATTTGAATGTGAGACCCAGCCTCCATTGGCAATTGAGTTAACTGGGTGGGAGGAGGCTAGTATAGACAGGTTCGGCCAAGTGGTCTATCTTGGTGCTTTAAATCCTATGCAACTTACCTGGCAGGAGATAGATTTTTCCTTATCAAGGAGCAAGGAAACAGAAACTCATCCTTTCTCTCACAACACATAGCTCTCAGAAGCATTGATGGAGGCTGGGGAGGAGTCTGTGGCTCAAGCTGGCTAGGCTATAGGCAGAGTGGAGGCAATGCTGAACCTGGAGCTCTGCAGTTGGGAGTTCAGGCGCCAAGAACTGCTCAGACTTGCTTGAGTTGGAGGGAAGGATGATAAACAGGAACTTTCCAAAGATTTGATTCTGTAATACCGTAATATGTTATTGTGGTTTAATAATATTAGTTTTATAAATGGTGGGGAGATGGTGGTGTAGTGGTAATGTCACTGGGCTAGTAATCTAGAGGCCCAGGCTAATGCTGTGGGGACAGGGTTCAAATCCCACCATAGGCAGCTGGTGAAATTTAAATTCAATTAACGAATCTGGAATTGAAAGTTAGTCTCAGTAATGGTGACCATCAATTGTTGTAAAAACCCAACTGGTTCACTAATGTCCTTTAGGGAAGGAAATCTGCCATCCTTACCCAGTCTGGCCTACATGTGACTCCAGACCCACAGCAATGTGGCTGACTCTCAACTCCCCTCTGAAATGGCCTAGTGAGCCACTCAGTTCAAGGGCAATTAGGGATGGGCAACAAATGCTGGCCTTACCCGTGACGCCCACACCCTGTGAAGGAATAACGAAATAGAAGGAGTATTTGAGATCTACGACTATTCTGCATTTTAGCACGCATTAGCTCCTTAAACCGGGTATCAAACCCACGAAAGAGCAGGTACATTTAAAGCCTGGAAAAGAATTAGCGAGAACCTATTTTGTAAACGCTTGAATTGGTAAGTGGGGCTGCACAAGACACCATGATGAGATTTCAATGCAGCGATCCTCTGACGTTGAAACTACACTTACATTTACCAGAAATGTTTAGCCTGGCAGCAGTTCAGCAGAGCTGCGTAAACTTGGCAACTGACTGAGCTTCACTTGCTCGCTCGCTCACCAGCAGTAAAAGAAATGGATTCTCCAGATCATAATAAAAATGAGTAAGATGTGTCATTTACTGAGCCAGCGTTGTGACTCAGTGTTTTACACCAACAATGAGTCATGGAACCTGGAACTCACTCCCCCGCTCCCCCCCACCCACCCCGCCAAAAAGGTTGGCCCAACTGGAATACTCAAAGTCAAGATCAATGGATTTGTACGAGGTGATGGTTTCTGGCAGCTGAGTTTTATTCAGAACGGCTCCTGCTTCTGTACGAGTGGGCACGCCACCGGCCAAATACCGACAAGGCAGTGGCCGGCCAATTGAGTGCCTAGAGCCCATCCAATGGGGGGGCGGGAACCCAGCGAGGTGCCCATCCCATCGTCGCCTGACTCAAAGGCAGGAGCTAGTGCCATCTTCAAACAGCAGCCAGCCCTGCATTGCTCTGTTGCCTTGTTCCTCACGGTTGCCTCAGCCACGGTGTCGAAGACCCCCCTGGCAGGACTGAGGACCCAAGGCTGCTGCCCAGACGCCGGAGGGAAGACACCAGGTGGCCCCACAGCTTTTAAAAAATATATATATTCATTCACGGGATGTGGGCTTCGCTGGCTAGGCCAGCATTTAGTGCCCATCCCTAGTTTCCCCTTGAGAAGGTGGTGGTGAGCTGCCTTCTCAAACCGCTGCAGTCCATGTGGTGTAGGTACACCCACAGTGCTGTTAGGGAGGGAGCTCCAGGATCTTTACGCAGCGACAGTGAAGGAACGGTGATATATTTCCAAGTCAGGATGGTGAGTGGTTTGGAGGGGAACTTCTAGGTGGTGGTGTTCCCACCTATCTGCTGCCCTTGTCCTTCTAGATGGTAGTGGTCGTGGGTTTGGAAGGTGCTGTCGAAGGAGCCTTGGTGAATTCCTGCAATGCATCCTGTAGATGGTACACACACTGCTGCTACTGTACATCAGTGGTGGAGGGAGTGAATGTTTGTGGATGGGGTGCCAATCAAGAGGGCTGCTTTGTCCTGGATGGTGTTAAGCGTCTTGAGTGTTGTGGGAGCTGCACTCATCCAGGCAAGTGGGGAGTATTCCATCACACTCCTGACTTGTGCCTTGGATGTGGACAGGCTTTGGGGAGTCAGGAGGTGAGTTACTTGCCACAGGATCCCTAGCCTCTGACCTGCTCTTGTAGCCACAGTATTTATATGGCTGGTCCGGTTCAGATTCTGGTTTAGTGCTGCCTCCATGCGGGTCCTCCTCCAGGCTGCCAGGGAAAGGCGGGAGGTCCTCTTCCCAATGGAAGGCAGGAAGAGACCTGCCCACCTGACCAAGCAAGCCTGGGCAGAGATTACAGAGGAGGTTAGCAGCAGTGAGTGGGGTCAGCCCCAAGCCCCTCCCACGGCTCCCACCCCCCCGCCCCAACCACCCCCATACCCCAAACCCGAATACTAAGCAGCAAACGGGCCAATGGCATCCTTCAGTCCGCCCGGGCGGGTCCTCCACCCTGCTCTCCTCTCCTGTTTGGGGGCTTGGCGTATGGCCGCCCAGGGCGCTGTGCTAGATGGGGAGGGAGCGATCACCCTGGGTGTGGCAGGAGGTGCTGCAGCAGCGGATCCCTCCTGAGGCATGGCTGTACCTCCATGTGAGGCGGTGACTGGAGAGCAGAGTTACTGAGCCCTCTTCCTGGCCCAAAGGCCTGTCACCTGCACACTCCCCACCATGGGAAAGCTGGGAGGGTTCCTATTTCTGCTTGCAGGAGAAATGGGCCCACAGCAGTGCGGAGACCCTGATACTCACCCTCTAATGCCAGCAGAGTGGGGGAGGTGGGGGTGGGGAGGAGGGGGTGAGGCAGTGGCAGGCTTGCTGCACGATCACAGATGGCAACAGGGGAGTCAACCCAAGATGTTGAGGGGGCTCCACGCTCCACTGCTCACCCCTGGGCATGTGGAGCTCCACGTTAGGCCTGGCTGGGCTGAGCAGATGTGAAGCCTTTCATCCCTGAAAGGGTTTGCGTTCCCTTCTGGAAGGACGGACAGCTGAGGAGACCAGGGGCCTGCAGTCCACCTCTGGGAATCAGGAGGAGGGACCCTCAGCGTCACATCGTTCCCCCCGCACCCTCCATCTGCCCAGGTACCCTCATGCCGGCTGGTATGCGTTGATGAGTCGGCACAGGGTCACCAGCTGGCGGGCACAGCCCAGGCATGACCGGGCAGTCGGCGGAAGCTGTAAGAACCGGAGGCACCAACAGTCAGAGGGTTCTGGGAGGCCAGGCCCACACGGGACCCCAGGCTGATGACGGGCCTCTGGGAACCTGCTGGAATTGCAACAGGAGGTCAGGGAACATCTGGCGGAGCTGCCAGAGGTTGCATTCAGGCATGTGGACAATGAAGGAGTCCACCCAGGCCACGGGGTGAGTGCAGGTATGCGATTGATTGGACAGGTGTGCGGGTGATTGGACGGGTGTGCGTGTGAATGGACAGGTGTGTGAGTGATTGGATAGGTGTGTGAGTGATTAGACAGAGGTGTGAGAGAATGGACATGTGTGTAAGTGATTGAACAGGTGTGCATGTGATTTGACAGGTATGTGAGTGATTGGGCAGGTGTGTGAGTGATTGGGCAGGTGTGTGAGTGATTGGGCAGGTGTGTGAGTGACTGGACAGATGTGTGAATGATTCTCAGGTGTATGAGTGATTGTCAGGTGTGTGAGTGATTGAACAGGTGTGTGAGTGATTGGCCAGGTGTGCTTGTGATTCAACAGGTGTGTGAGTGATTGAACAGGTGAGTGAGTGATTGGACAGGTGTGTGAGTGATTGGACAGATGTATGAGTGATTGGACAGGTGTGTGAATGATTAGATAGATATGTGTGTGATTGGACAGATGTGCATTTGAATGGACAGGTGTGTGAGTGATTGGATAGGTGTGTGAGTAATTAGACAGAGGTGTGAGAGAATGGACAGGTGTGTAAGTAATTGGACATGTGTGCGTGTGATTTGACAGGTGTGTGAGCAATTGGGCAGGTGTGTGAGTGATTGGAAAGGTGTGTGAATGATTGTCAGGTGTGTGAGTGATTGTCAGGTGTGTGAGTGATTGGACAGGTGCGTGAGTGATTGGATAGGTGTGCTTGTGATTCAATAGGTGTGTGAGTAATTGAACAGATGAGTGAGTGATTGGACAGATGTATGAGTGATTGGACAGGTGTGTGAATGATTATATAGATTTGTGTGTGATTGGACAGATGTGTGAGTTATTGTCAGGTGTGAGAGTGTATGGACAGGTGTGCGAGTGATTGCATAAATGTGTGAGCGATTGGACAGATGTGTGAATGATTGGTAAGGCGTGTGAGTGATTGCCAGGTGTGAGTGATTGGACAGATGTGTGAGCGATTGGACAGATGTATGAGTGATTGGACAGGTTTGTGAGCGATTAGATAGATATGAGTGTGATTGGACAGATGTGTGAGTTATTGTCAGGTGTGTGAGTGATTGGACAGGTGTGTAAGTGATTGGACAGGTGTGTGAGCTATTGGAAAGGTGTCTGAGTGATTATCAGGTTTGTGAGTGATTGTCAGGTGTGTGTGTGTGATTCAACAGGTATGTGAGTGATTAAACAGGTGAATGAGTGATTGGACAGATGTGTGAGTGATTGGACAGATGTGTGAGCGATTGTCAGGTGTGCGAGTAATTGGACAGGTGTGAGTGATTGGACAGGTGTGTGAATGATTAGACAGGTGTGTGAGCGATTGGATATGTCTGTGTGTAATTGGACAGATGTGCGAGTGATTGGACAGGTGTGTGAGTGATTGGACAGGTGCGTGAGTGATTGGACAGGTGTGTGAGTGATTGGATAGGTGTGTGAGTGATTCAACAGAGGTGTGAGTGAATGGACAGGTGTGTAAGTGATTGGACATGTGTGTGTGGGATTCGACAGGTGTGAGAGTGATTGGACAGATGTGTGAGTGATTGTCAGGTGTGCAAGCGATTGGTCAGGTGTGTGAGCGATTGCCAGGTGTGTGAGCGATTGGACAGGTGTGAGTGATTGGACAGGTGTGTGAGTGATTGTCAGGTGTGTGAGCAATTGGACAGGTGTATGAGTGATTGTCAGGTGTGCAAGTGATTGTCAGGTGTGCAAGCGATTGGACAGATGTGAGTGATTGGAAAGGTGTGTGAGTGATTGAACAGGTATGTGTGTGTTTGGACAGGTGTGCCAACGATTGGACAGGTGTATATGTGTGATTTGACAGGTATGTGAGCAATTTCCAGATGTGTGAGCAATTGGACAGGTATCTGAGTGATTGGACAGGTGTGTGAATGATTGGACAGATATGCGAGTGATTGGACAGGTGTGCAATTGATTGGACAGGTGTGTCAGTGATTTGACAGGTGTGCAAGTGATTGGACAGGTGCGTGAGTGATTGGACAGGTGTGTGAGTGATTGGACAGGTGTGCAAGTGATTTGACAGGTATGTGAATGATTGGACAGGTGTGCAAGTGACTTAACAGGTGTGTGAGCGATTGGATAGGTGTGTGTGTGATTAGACAGGTGTGTGAGCGATTGGGTAGGTGGGTGAGTGATTGGACAGGTGTGTAAGTGATTGGACAGGTGTTCGAGTGATTGGACAGGTGTGTGAGTGATTGGACAGGTGTGTGAGTGATTGGATAGGTGTGTGAGTGATTGGACAGATATGTAAATGATTGGACAGGTGTGCGAGTGATTGGACAGGTGTTCGAGTGATTGGACAGGTGTGCGAGTGATTGGGCAGGTGTTCGAGTGATTGGACAGGTGTGCGAGTGATTGGGCAGGTGTTCGAGTGATTGGACAGGTGTGCGAGTGATTGGGCAGGTGTTCGAGTGATTGGACAGGTGTGCGAGTGATTGGGCAGGTGTTTGAGTGATTGGACAGGTGTGCGAGTGATTGGGCAGGTGTTCGAGTGATTGGACAGGTGTGCGAGTGATTGGGCAGGTGTGCGAGTGATTGGGCAGGTGTGTGAGTGATTGGACAGACCATCATTCAGGATACTTTCTCCCAAAACCTACAGGGTCCTGAAACATTTCTAAAACTCCTACCTCTTTCCCCATCCCTGCAACAAATCACAATGCTCACCCCCCAACTTTACCTTCCTGCCTGCCAGAGCACACCTCTCCATGGAACATTCGTTACTAAAGACACTATGTGAGCCAGATAACAGCTGTATGTGAACCTAGTTCTCTCTCTTATCTGCTGATGTGCATCATCGTCTATTACCGAACCCGGGGTTTCTGCTCAGTCAGTCTCTGAGGCAGGGGCGAGGTGGCTGGTGCTCGAGATCTCTCAAGCTCCAGGGGTCAAGATGCCTCACACCCTCGGAGGTTGACCCTCAGGGCTGCTCATGTGTGTGGGACAGCCTGGCACTGGCCAAGTTCTAGCTCCTGGATGGTGGTGGAGGGAGCGTGCTTCCTACTGTTGCTAAATAGCACATCATCTGTGCCAAGCCCAGCCTACTCCTAATCCCAGTTCCCATAACACTGGGGTGATGTGATGTTCAATTGTTCTGTGTTTGATTATGTGAGTCTGTTTTCTATTGCTGGTCACTGTGCCTGATTAGTTAAGCCTGGGTGTGGAGTAAGGGAAAACAAAACAAATGTGTAAAAAGAGCTAGAAGCTGGAGCTGAGGCAGGGAGTAGACATTTTAAAGCAGTGTAAATAAAACTTGTTACACACACACGCAGAATCTAGGTGTCATCTCTGCATAGCTCCAAGATATAACATATACAACAGGTGAGAACACCAGTTACAATGATATTGCAGAAGCTCATAACAATCTCTCAGTAGGTTATGCTAATCTGATACATGTTGGAAATCTGATGTACATCTTTGACATACCAAATATCATATTTAGTTACCCCCTACAACTGGACCTGCCACCTGAAATTTACGAGTAATTACAGCTGTGCCCTATATTAACAGTTTCTAATGAGCTAGAATGACCTGAATCCCCCAGTTTAGAGCGATGACCTTAAAGGTAAGGGTCAGATTAGCAACCAAATACCCACTGCGCACCAGAACCAAGGTCACTTGTGAGCAACACCATTGGCGGTTAGCCACTAACCTATAAACGGGCATCAATTGCAAATATAAACTTATTACAGGCACGAGGTTTCTTACACTGCAAGTACAACCCACAGAGCTGCTAATGGAAAAGATTTTAACCCTCGAAGTGCCACTAATATCTTGCTTATCTCGAAGCCCCTTTCTTGCGAGTTTCACGCGTAAGTTTCTATTCAATTTCGTGAGTTCCCGATTAATATCGCAGCCAGTTACACCTTCATGCTCCACATCACTGGACCTGGACTGCAGGTAAACAGACAAAGAAACCGTCCGGATAATTTCATTACTGACCTTTGAAGAGGAGACAAAGTAGGACAGTGAAGGGTAACTGAACAAATATCCTTCAGGCAAAGTTTGCAAAAATTAAAAAATTGGAAGATTCAAAATGTTTTAACAATTAATGACAGGATCCTGAATGAAAAGAGGCAATTTGCAAATAAATAGGAAACCTGTGCCTGTTTCTTGGTGATTTTGGTCCAGATATGGAGACGGGAGCTGAGGTGGGCAGGTACTTAATCTTTTTGCCACTGGTGCCATCCCACCCCAAGGTCATTTTCCAGGATGCCGGATTGGGGAACAGAACGGCTACTTGCCCGCCAGCGGCAGCTAGCTGGCTCCGTTAATTAAAAGGCCAATGACCGGAGGCTGATGGAAATTTTCCAGTCGGTCCGTGGGGCCACCCATGGCATTGGGAGCACGGCAGTCGCCCTGAGGCAGCCTCTCCGACGGCAAGCTGGAGGGTCAACAATCCGGGACGCCTCTGAGGCCATTCCCGCTTACCTGGCCACAACTGTGGCTGCGGGTTCCCTCCCCACAACATGGGGCCCTGGCAGCTGTAGTCATGTTTTATTCCAAACGTTTTGAAATTGCTGCGAGGGGCAGTGGGTCGTGACCCTATCTCTAAACCAGAAGGCTCCGGGTTCAAATCCTACTCCGGGACCTGATGGCCATGGAAGATGCATTTGTAATGTGACCAACCAGTTTGATCGTCAGCTGTTAAATCCTCCCAACGTGTCTGATGTCAGGCGGTAAGAGCGGGAGAGTTTCCTGGTCAGCCATACTGCAGAAGGCAGTGGCAAACCACGGCAGTGTTTCGCCAAGAATAACCATGGACCAATCCAATGGAAGTCCATGGTCACCAACACTCTCTTAGTATCTGGAGGAGGAGAGGGCACCTCAAGATGGAGGCACCCTCACTCTCTACCTCCAATGGTGGGCCGGAGCTTCTTCTGTGCTGGAGGACCTCCTATTGACCCTCCAGCTTTGAGATCCTGACTGCTATCCTTAACTGGCTGGCATTCTCTGACCACTAATTGGCCAGCTCGGGAAAAATCCATGTCGGCGATCCAGGTTTAACCCTGACACTGGGGGCCTACACCCAAAATGCAAAATCCTGCTTTGTGTCACAGGTCATGTGTCTGAATCTTTGATGGTTACTTCTTGTTACTCTATATGTGTATCTGTTTATCCACGTCTCTGTGTCTGACTGTCTACCATTCTGAGTAACTCTCTCCGTGTATGCCTGTGTACATCTATTTCTTGTGTAGCTGCATGTATGAAGATAATGGTTTTTAATCTGTTCAGAAATAAATGTTGAAAGAAAGGTTTGAAGATTAATAGTAATCTCCCCAAAGTGTGCTGCTATTACTGATCATTTGTTATTGTTACTGACTGAACGTTGGTGCGGTGAATATATTCACATTTATCTTCATGTTGAAGTTTGCAATCGTTATAAAATGGACCCATGTGTTGAGAAAGCACAAGAGGCAGCAGATTAAACCACACATTAAAAAGAACAATTTCTTCATTTAATGTTGACCTTTGATTTCAAATTCCTCCAGCTCCTCTTTAGGAGTTAAATTATTGGATTAGCAAGAGAACATTGTCAAAATGATACCTCCCCTGTGCTAACTGATCTCTCTCTCTGTGCCCTTCCATCTCTCATACTCTCTCCCTCTCTCTCTCTCACTCTACAATGTGTCTACCTTATTGACATTTGTGATCACAAGTGCATCACTCGGTGATGAACCCTACATCTGGGAGTGTGAATGTCAGCACGAAGTGTGATTCACACAGGTCTGTACATTCTGTTGTTTTTAAAACAAGTTGTTGGGACAGGAAGTCAGAGATGTTTTAGAAATAGCAAATAATAGACAAATAAAAATGATACTTGGTTTTGCTGAAGTTGTTGAGTTCATCGTTGGGCTGATACTGACATTGATTTATTTGTGGGATTAACATGATGGATATTGCAGAATGTCACCAGTCCAATGATACAATATCATGAGCCACATTTATATTCCATGGTCTGGCCGTCTCGTCTAAACATTCCTCTTCTTTTGATGATCTTACACTAGGTGGCCAACCATTACTGTCTTCTGCTTGTGTCAATGCCTTTCAGTTGGACCTATTAACTAGACATGCAGGGATTCCTTCAAAAGGCCAAGGTCCTTATTGCACATATGATAACTGTTATAGAACTGATTTTCCAGGCAACTTTTCTTAGTGGAAACATTTAACTTTATTTACAAGATAGCAACAGAAATGTGTGCATCGAACTCCATAGCTAAAGAAGAAGTCTCTCTCCTAGAGGTTCCCCGTGCTGTTAACTCATTGGTTTACACATATAATGTGGTCTTAAAACACAGGATTATTCTTAAAGCTACAGTTCTACATTTCCCAAGACTATAATTACTACATTCCTCCCCCTTTAACTTTTCTGTACATTTTGTATTTACAAGGATATTTATCTCATGACATTACAATATTTACACAGGGCATGAAATTACAAGTTCAGTCTTTCAGGTGGTTTCCAGATCCGTGTGGAATGTCATAGCTCCACGACTTTCAATTCTTTTTCAGGAACCACATTCTCTGGAACCGCATTAACATCAGGTACCTCATTAGGCACAGGCAGCTCAGTATCTTCCACTCCGACAGAGACATTGAGCATGTCTGTCCTTGGCTGAGCAACTTCAATAGGAACCACAGGTTCAGTAATGGTTACATGTGGAATATCACTTTGTTGGGGTATCTCTCTTCTTCTTATATGATCCACTTGCTTACGTGTGATCCAGCCCTCTACTTCCATGTGGTATGACAATGCTCCGGTAACAGAGCTAACCACTTTGGCCCTCCACCAAAATTCCTTACATATACCGCTTCTCCAACAGTAAATTGTCATTCACGACTATGCAAATCATGAGTCACTTTTTTGTTCCCTTGATGTTTCTCCACCTTCCCCTCCAAATTGGGAAGTATCAGGCTCAGTGTTGTTTGAAGACGGCGCCTTATCAATAATTCTGCATCCTCTCTCTACGTAACTTCTTCTTTCTACCACAGAATTTAGTCTGGGCCTTCTTTTTGACTTCATTGTCAGCCAGACTTCTCTCAGGTGAAATCTCAACTTGTCTTAGTTCAGCCGTTGAGCTAGTCAGGAATTCATTATCTACTCGCATCTTGGAAAGCTCTACAACTTTTTCCTTTCAAAGTCTCTTTAGCTTCATTCAGCTGATTCTTCAGCTCCTCTGTCTCCTACTTGTATCTGTTGGCTTCCTCCTGGAACTTTGAACGTTGCTGCATCTTCTCTGCCAACTGGTTCTTCAGTTTGTACAGAGTGATGTTAAACTCTTCCTGTTTCTCTTCGTAATTATCCAGAGGCACAAACTTTGACCTGAGGAATCCTTGTCGTGTGTGAAGGTCTTTCAACAGGTTTTCCTTTTCTTTGCGAAGCTCACTTGCTTCATCTTGAATTCTGTCATTCAGCAGAGTCTCCTTGAGTTTCTTCTGCTGCTCTTCCATGTTGCTGTTTAAGACAGTCTTCATTTCTTCAGGTTGCTGAATGGCTACACATTCTTTTTTCATCCAGTTGCAGTCCTTGGACTCTCCAGGCTCTTTCTGAAGTACTTTGCCTTGTTCCTTTTCCAACTCAGGAACTCTTCCAGCTCCCTTTTGAAATCTCTCTGGCCAATCAACGTTAATTTCCCTCAACCAATTTCGACCTAGAAGGCTTGGTCCTCTACCTTCTAACACCATCACTGGTAGCTGTGCCGTTTGGTGTCTATAATGAACAGGTACTCTGGTGATACCTTCTACCTGGATTTCTTCACCTGTGTACGTTTTCAACTTGGCAGAGGTTTGTTGCAAATTTAATTGTTGATCACCTTTATTTAAATATCTGAAAGTGTGTTCCCCTATTATAGTGGTAGAAGCACCCGTGTCTACTTCCATTTTTAATGGTTTACCATTCACTTGCAATGTGACAGTAATTGGCTCTGTCTTCCCAACTTTCATGTTGAATAAGGAACAAATGTCAGAATTGGTTGTTTCTACACTATTTACTTCATTGGACTTTATTTGTTGTTTGGAAGCCTGTTTAGATCTCGCTTTGCACTGACTCATTATGTGTCCACTTCTGTGACAAACATTAACATTCTACTTTTTTAAATTGCCAATCGCTAGAGGCCTGATTGTTTCCAAGTTGATGAAAGTTATCTTTAGATTTAGTTGCTAAGCTAAGCATGAATTGAACCTGAACTTCTGCATTGTGATTGAGGGCTTGGGTTGAAAATGTCTCTTAATGAGATCCACTGATTCACTGAAAGTCTTCAAATCTGGGACACCGGGATGTGATCTTGCTCCCACAAATACTCAGGAGAACCACTCTCCTCTTTTCCTTCCCCGTGATTTTGTTTGCTTGAAAGAAGAACACAAGACGTTCCATATATTAAGACCAATCATCTGTGGCTGGTTCAAAGGGATTGATTCTGCCAAACTTTGGCACTTTGGATGAGTAAATCTTCTTTTATTTTTAACAAATTTAGATACTCACAATTGCTGGGCGTGGTACAGAACCGAATCTGATTTATCCTCATCGCCAGTTTGTTATATAGTTGATTTTCCAGGCAACTTTTCTTAATGGAAACATTTAACTTTATTTACAAAGACAGCAGCAACAACTACACATGTGTATCATACTCCATAACTCCCGACGCTGTTGACACGTTGGGTTACACGGATCATGTGATGTTACAACATAGGATTATTCTTAAAGCTACAGTCCTACATTTCCCAAAACTACAATTACTACAATAATGGCTTTCAAAAGCATCGTCTTGAAATTTTAACTAAGTAACATCGACACTGAAAGCCTGGTTTTTATAATGAAATAATCTTCCAAAGCTATAGTGCGATGTGGTGGGGTTGATCAGTGCAACATCTTCTTTAGATTCAAGGTGATGATGAATTTGAGAGCGATCAGAAAGTTGCCCATAGATCTGGTTAATGACCAGAGTCTATGACCGCACTGCGATCGGTGGCAGTTGTCAAGTTCATGGGAAAGGTAGCAATTTACATAGGTCAATGTTGCATTTTTGTAGTATGTCAACAGTAGGAAAGGTTTGTTGATAGGGTGTTTGCATTTTAACCAATATTTTGGCCCTTTCCCCTTCTGTTGCACACGGGGAATTGAGAACTTGTGCAGCCTTGAGTGGGGCTGGAGGCTCAGGGGCCAGCATATTAATGTAATTCAGTCCCCATTTTAAAATTATATGTAAAACTGGCAGGTGGAGCTGAGATAGGTGATCAGCTGTGATCATAATGAAGGGGCTGAATGGCCTAGTCCTTTATAACATAGGAATTTCTAGACAGCAAAGACCACCTAACCCACACTTGCTGCAATCCCAGTAGCTGCATTCTACAACAATAATGGGGTTCAATGAATAATCAGGGCAAGTCATCTTCATCTACAACAATCGACAACAGATGCCGCCATGAGAAAAGGAAAATAGACACAGGGGCGTTTTAACACACAAAAACTGATCGTTTGGGAGAAGGTTGGGATACATAGTTAAAATTCAGGACCTTGATCCTATACCTGCCTGTTTCTAGGTTTTATCAGAAGTGGGGCAGGCACTTACAGCAAAACAGCACCAAAGAGGCAGGTTGTCATTTTAATTATGTTAATGAGGCTGGTAGCACCTAAATTTATCAGCTTTGAGGGATTAACTGTGGCCAAACAGGGACCAAAGGGTCCTGGAGCTGAAGGGAGGCCAGAGCAGAATCAGGGAGAAGGTAAGTGCATTTACAGCACTGCTTGTGGGCCAAGAGGAACAGGATTGTTTCCTCTACACCCCCCCCAAACTCCTCAGTATCAGGTATAAAGATCCCCAAGGTCAGAAATTGGACCTAACTGCTCCTGTCATCAGTCACAACTGGGTTTCCTGCTCAAAACTCCGCAACTGGCCCTATTAATATCCAGAGCAAAAAGTCTGCACTGTAAGATGAAGTCCTGTTTCTATGCATGATATGACAGAGGTGTAAATTAGGAAGGTTTTAAATAAACTTTCAGCAGCAGAAAAGCAAAAGTCAAGAACAAGACCTGAGGGCATCTCCTGGCCAGTCCTGGTCTCTCCCACTGTCTGGTTTTTACCTATCAGCAAGCGGTAACAGGTAACGCTCAGTGTTGTTGGGTGCTGAGGATCCACTGCCTAGTCACAGCACCTTGAGCTGGGGGTTTGGAGGCTCTGGGGTTCCACCCTATGTATTTTTGAATGGACACGTCACCCGCTATTCGCGTCACATCTACAAATGCTGTGAGATGGGGGGTGGGTTGAGGTGGGGTGGGGTGGGGTGGTGGTGGTCAGGATCGTGGAGGGAGGAGGGGGGTTCTGGGGTGACGGGTGCGGAGATTATTTCTCTGCATTTCTGCTCCTCTGGTCCCCGCTAAAATAATTGACACTTAGCTTTGGGGGCAGGGGCCTCTTCGTTTCTGTTGTCCGTGAGTCCGGTCCGCAGCGCACGGCTCAGGAACCAATCAGCTCCGACCTAAAATGGCAAATGGAGTCCCGTTCACATCCTGGAACCCATCATATTAAACGGAGGCCCCCTTTTCAAAATGGGGCTGGTCACATTGCCCCGTTAATGGACTGTTAGCCATAAGACCATAAGACATAGGAGCAGAAATTAGGCCATTCGGCCCATCGAGTCTGCTCCGCCATTCAATCATGGCTGATAAGTTTCTCAACCCCATTCTCCCGCCTTCTCCCCGTAACCTCCCCGTAGCCCACCAACTCCGCTTTGAGGTCATTCCCCCCTGGTTCCTGCAGTGGAACCCAACCACGCTGTGCTTTGCCCATCAGCCTCCTCACTCCTATCCACAACTCCTTTGGCACTTTTCACTATTCCGCCTCCCTTCACACCACTGTTCCCCCATTTGCTTCTAACTCTCTGTTCCTGCCTTAAACCTCATGCCGCTTGAACATAATCAGTGGAAGCTGCGGCCAACCATCTCCTAACGCACACTGAGAAGAGAGGCGGGAAGCTTAATGCCCGGTTGGTGAGTTTGCTGTTACACAGTCTTTAACGTTGGAGCGCTGGACCTGTCTTTAGGTCGTGGTGGAGATCTCCTCCAGAAAAGGTCAGTTCTGTCCAAAGTTAATCAGGGCCAGAATGAACTAGTTGTGATAACCCAATGGGATCAGAGAGCAATTTTCCAGATTTGTTTCCCCCCCCCACTCCGAGTTTTTATCTGGTTTTCTACCTGTCCCAGAGGATCACGTGGCCTTCGAGTGGCTACATTGCGATGAACAAAGGCGCCGTGGTTATATGTAAATGAACCAACACGTTTTCTCTGTCAGTCAGAGTTTGCTTTTGGTGCCAACCAGCTCTCCAAATAATGGGTCCCAGCTTGGGATGGGTTTGAGGCGAGGGGGAACTCTTCAGAACGCAGTCAGCCGAGAAACACAAGCAATGGGCAATGTCATCTCGACTGGTGAAAAAAGGTAAGAAAGCGTTGGATGAATAATCACCATTTTTATCTGTCAGCCTCGTCCAACCAGAGCTCATGGACGTCATTGACTCAAACCGGCCTATTCAATCGCCTGAGGAAAGGGTCACCAAACAACAAAGGTAATCAACTGAGACAAGGAAAGAGTGATCGGTCCCACATATTTATGGGTGAATGAGGGGTCTTTAAAAGAATGAGTCTGAGCTGGCTCAGGTGGGCATTTACAATCCTATGGTACCGATGAAGGGAAAGCAGTGAGTTCTCCCAGTGTCTGACCAATATTCCTCCTTCAGTACAAGCAAAACGACAGTATCTGGTCTTTCATTTGTTCATTGTATGTGAGCCTTTCTGCACACAAATTGCTGTGATCGCCTAAAAAAAAAACCCAGTGGATCCTTTTCAAATGAACAGTGATCTATGTTTGTAAAGACCTATGGGCATCCTGAAGATGTGCCAGATGTTCCAAATTAACCTTATATCTTCCTCCTGCACAAGATCAGTACAGTCCCAGAAGACCTTCAGCCTATCTGATTTCATACCATCAGGTTCCTTGTAGCCCACAACTGATATTTAAATGATTCCCCGAGTTTTTGCTTCCACTCCTCTATGTGGGAGCTGATTCGACATGTTTATCACTTTTTGCATGAAGAAGAATTTCTTGATATCAGTCCTAAGATTGCCTTTTATCAAATTCATCTTGGGGGAGACGGTGGTGTAGAGGTATTGTCACTGGACAAGCAATCTAGAAACCCAGACTAAATCCCTGGGGGAATGCAGGTTCAAATCCTGCCACAGTAGATGGTATAAATCTGGAATATAAAGCTAGTCTCAATAATGGTGACTATGAAACTATCATTGATTGACCCCATCTGGTTCACTGATGCCCTTTAAGGAGGGAAATCTGCCATCCTTACCCAGTCTGGCCTACATGTGATTCCAGACCCACAGCAATGTGGTTAACTCTTAAGTGGCCTCTGACATGGCTGAGCAAGTCACTCAGTTCAAGGGCAATTAGGGATGGGCAACAAATGCTGGCCTTGCCAGCGACGCCCACATCCCATGAAAGAGTAAAGGAATCCTGTGTCCTTAGGTGGAATTGTGGGGTGGTGGTAAGGCTGTAAAATGTGACTCTGGCAGGGCCATAAAATTCAGCCCCCTCTTTCTACTCCTGCAGTTTAATTATTAAGTAATATTTTTTTCTCTACGCCTTTAATGACCTTGTACAGCTCTACAAGGTCATCTCTCAGCCATTGCCTTTTCAGGCTCAAAAGTCGAACTCTCCCAGTCTTCCCTCATAATTCATAAACCTGGCGTTTGAGATTAAACCTCGTGTCTCTTTCCTGTCCCGCTTCCAGGGCTCGGATGGGTCTCCTGTTTCACGGCCGGCCTCCTTGCTGGGTCGCGGCCCTTCAGGTTGGTTTCTCAATAAAAAACAATAATTATTGCTCGGCCTAACCTCATGTTGCATTGACCACAGGTATGTAGCTCGCTGAGTAGCTCTTGGTTTTATGGCGTTGCTGTGCTAGCCACGGCAGGCTAACAGCGTGCATGCATTAGGCAGTAGAGAGAGAGAGCTGACTGCAGTTAGCAGACTGGAGCCTGACAGCCAGGTCACAGGTTGCTCAGCTGCCACCAGGCCTGGTTTATACAATCTTTGTTTTTGCAAAACACGCTGGGACTGTTTTAAAAAGTTCCAGAAGTCTCGGAAAACGAAGTTAAAAAAATAATTCCGCACACCTGCTGTTGGGTTTTTAAGGGAAGTATGATTAATGAGTGATGATTTATGATTCTAATAAATTTCCATGCAATCATGGAAACTTGGAAGCCATGAAAATTCCACAGAGAAACTGGCTTTTGGTGAGCGCCTTTTGGGTCTTTGTGAATATGTTTGTACTACTTAACATCAAGTACGAAACGGGCCATTTACCGAACAAGGTTTTTTTTTTTTTGCAGTCATTTTGGGTTACGGGACAATGATTAAAATAAAAACAACAACTTGCCTGTAACCTGCAAGATGTAAAATAAAATAATAATTCTTATAAGCCTTATGGAAAAGGAGGAAAAGACTCGAGCCAACAACAGATGTGAATGCGGCTCAGCCCAGGAGTGAGATGGGAGTTGAATGAGATATTTGATGGTGGAAGCTTGGTGATGGGCGTGGACTCAAAGGTAGGCCAAGGCCTGTGGGAAAATCTGCAGAAACTTGTCAGGGTTTTCACGAAATGAGTTGGGGCATTCGGGGTGGAGTCTCGTCGATGAAAGACGATCGAAGGGAGTTCCTTTTGGGGAGGAAAAGAAGCGGACGTCGGGTCAACTTTTGAGTTTCACCAAAAATCCAGCTTCTGAAACCTTGCCTCGCCCTGAGAGTGTCTTTACTGTGTTAAATATGAAGCCCTTTCTCCATTCCCTGTTGTAAGTTTTGCTTTGTTATATTTGATCATCTTCATCCTAAATCATTTGGCTTTTATACACTCTTGAACAGAGGCAACAGTCTGAGCCTAGTGGCTAATGGGAGACAATCTGAAGCTGAAGTTATTATAGGATCCGTCCACCATTCTGAATCTTCAATGATATTACAATTCACATTGCCTCCTAAGCATTTCACAAACGGATCTCTTCACAAAGTTTTCAACGTAACATTGATCCTCGTTGATTCCTTTTTATTGAATTAATACACAATTCAATTAATTAGGCGTGGCTTACTTTATGTAGAAAAGCAGAATAAATAATGCTTCGTCTACCCGATCAGAGTTTAAGGAAGGTAATCTCTCACCTGCATAAATATAATGGCAACAGGGGTGAAGTGTGGTGGTTTTCGGCATAATCTTTGTTTAATAATTTTAGCTTTGAAAAAAATAGACTGATGGGGCAAGTTGGCTCCACTAATGTTACTAGTTAACCACATCCCAGTGTTTATGAAAGGAATGGCCAGAAAGCAATCTTAATACCCAGTCTTAATACCCAGTCTTAATACCCAGTCCTAATACTCAGTCCTAATACCCAGTCCTAATACCCAGTCTTAATACTCAGTCTTAATACCCAGTCTTAATACCCAGTCTTAATACCCAGTCTTAATACCTAGTCTTAATACCCAGTCTTAATACCCAGGTTTGCAGGTCTCACAACAGTAACTTAGTCTTGAGTTAGTCAAGCAACACATTCATCGGTTAAAGGGCCAACTTTTAATCATGCTTTTATCTGAAGAAAACATCCCGGTGAGGAGGGAGTATTAATCACAACTGGAATTTCTGCACCAGTTTCACAGCTGGAATGGAATGTTTCAAGATGAAAAGATTTGGAGACAGTCTTTCCTTAGGCAGCAACAGGAAGGAGCCGGTTACTGAGCAGTGGAGAACAAAAGATAAATCTAAAGTAAAGCATCGGCTGGGCAACAGTACACAGGTTGGTAATGGAGTATAAAACCCCCATGGAGGGACACACCAGCTGTTGAGTCAGCACCAAGGTGTCTTCAGGATAAATGAATGAAGGAGAATTTGATCTGCCGGAATTTTCTCTAGATTTTAGAAGTGCTCCTACAGATTGGAAGGTAGCGTCATTCAAGAAAGGAGGGGTTGGGGGGGGGGAGAAAACCAGGAACTGTCGACCAGTTTAGCTTGAAATCAGTAGCAGCAAAAATGATAGAACCTGTTATAAGGGACGTGGTAACAGGGCATGTGGAAAACCACAAAATGATTGGGCAGAGTCAACACATTGTCATGGAAGGGAAATTGTGTTTGACAAAATTATTAGTGTTTTTTGGGGGTTATAACTGGCAGGGTAGATAAGGGAGAACCAGTCGATGTAGCATATCTGGATTTTCTGAAAGCATTCGATAAGGTGCCTCACAAGAGGTGGTGTCACAAGCTCCTGAATCAGGGGTAATATGTTAGCACGGATTGAGGATTGGTTAACAGATGGGAAACAGAGAGTAAGAATAAACAAGTCATTTTCAGGTTGATAGGTTGTAACGAGTTAGGTGCCATCAAGCTCTGTATTTGGCCCTCAGCTATTTACAATCCTATTGAGTGTAACACACCTAAATTTGCTGGAAAAGCAAACAGTGAGGAGGGTGTAAAGAGGCTGCAAAAGGATATAGACAGGTTAAGCAAGTGGAAAAGAAGGTGGCAGGTGGAATATAATGCAGGGAAATGTGAAGTTATTCATTTTGGCAGGAAGATAAGGAGAATACTTTTGCAAAGGTGGGAGACCATTAAATATTGGTACTTGTACATGAATCACAAAGTTAACATGCAGGTACAACAAGCAATTAGGAAGGCAAATAGAATGTTAGTCTTTGTTGCAGAATAAAAGTAATGATAGCTTACTGCAATTGTATAGGGCTTTGGTTAGGTCACTCCCAGAGTACTGTGTATAGTTTGGTCTCCTTGCCCAAGGAAAGATATACTTTATTTATTCTTTCATGGGACATGGGTGTCACTGGCAAGGCCAGCATTTGTTGCCCATCCCTAATTGCCCCAGAACTGAATGGCTTGCTAGACCATTACAGAGGGCAGTTAAGAGCTGACCACATTGCTGTGGGTCTGGAGCCACATGTAGGCCAGACCAGGTAAGGACGGCAGATTTCCTTCCCTATAGGGACATTAGTGAACCAGATGGGTTTTTACAACAATTGATTGTAGATTCAAGGTCACCATTACTGACACAAGCTTTTCAGTTCCAGATTTTATTTATTGAATTTAAACTTGACCAGCTGCCCTGGTGGGATTTGAACCCACGACCCCAGACCATTGGCCTGTGACTCTAGATTATTCGTCCAGTGCCACTAACACTACACCACCATCTCCCCTTAGAGGGGAATGAACGTTTACTAGATTGATTCCTAGATTTTAAAACCGTTCCCTTGGATTGGAAGATAGCAAATGTAGCCTAACTGTTCAAGAAAACACATAATCAAGAAGGCTAATGGAATGCTGTCCTTTATTATGAGGGGAGTAGAACATAAAAGTGAGGATGTTCTGCTTCAGTTATACAGGGCATTGGTAAGACAGTGTCTCGAATACTGTGTGCAGTTTTGGTCCCCATATTTAAGGAAGGACAAAATGTGTTGGAGGCTGTTCGGAGGAGGTTTACTAGCCCTTATAGGACAGAGATAAGGGGAAATTCTTTCTCTCAGAGGGTTGTGTGACTTTGGAACTCTCTGCCTCAGAAGGCGGTGGGGGTGGGGTCACTGAATATTTTTAAGGCAGAGGTAGGTAGATTCTTGTTAGGCAAGGGAATCAAAGGTTATCGGGGTTAGGTGGGGACGTGGGATTCGAAACACTAACAGATCAGCCATGATCTTATTGAATGGCGGAGCAGGCTCGAGGGGCTGAATAGCCTAATTCTGTCCTATTTCGCATGTATGTTCATAAGAAGGGGGTTGGGGGGTGGGGGAGAGAAAATAGGGAACTACGGTTTTTAAAAAAATCATTTTTTAAAAAATTAATTTTTAACTTTAAATAACTCAATTAAGATAAAACTCAGCTTCTGCTGATTGGCTGGCACAGGATAATAAGAGGGTTGTCTTATGAGGAGAGAGTGAGTAGAATGGGCCTGTATTCTCTGGAGCTTAGAAGAATGATCTCATAGAAATGCATAAAATTCTTAAAGGGCGTGACAGGCTAAATTCATTGGCTGGGGAATCTAGAACAGAGAGTCACAGGACGGGTTGTCCCAGATTCACACTAAGCGCAGTAGCAGGTGGGAAAAGAGACATTTGACCTGCCGGCCTCAGTGGTGGATTCTCACACTGTATCGTCCCATTAATTATCCATGCCCGGGAAACATGCTGTTTCCATGGTGAGCAGGCTCTCGTTCACCCGCCACGCCATCACCTCGCCGCTTCATCCTGCCGGGCGCCATGTTTAAAGTGCAGCCGCGCGCACACCTCTCAGTGCTTCCAACCCACCACTGCTGCATGGGAGACATGGCCCTGAAAGGCAAAAAGACTGTAGCCCCCAGGTTCAATGATGTGTCCCTCGAGCACCTTTCGGACACAGTGGAGGTTCGCCGTGATGTCCTCTACCCCCGCTCTGGCCGCAGGATGGGCAGCAGCATCACCAACCCAGCATGGGAGGTGGTGGTCAGCACCAACGTCCTGCAAAACAGGACAGCCACCCAGTGCTGCAAGAGGATGGTCTCCTCCATTCCCCAGGGTAAGTCAGTCTTTTCATCCCTCTCAACTCACACACTCACAAACCCATCACACACCCACAGGGATCTCACACCTCAAGGGACAACACCACTAACTCTCACACACACCCTCACATCTCCATCAGGCTCATATCCTCTGGAGCTCGTGTCCTCATCCTGTCCATGTCTCCACTCACCACACAAACATTCCACACAGAGCCATGTGTCCTGCTCACACTCTCTCCATCTGTTTCCATGCAGGAGAAGCTGGCTCACATCAGCAGGGAGAGGTCCCAGACCAGGGGGTGGAGTGGCCCACATTAGGCCGCTCACTCACTTTGAGGAGTGTGTCATCGCGCTGACAGGTGAGGATGTGGCCAAAGGGACTCGGAGGGAGAGGGCAGCCTCTGAGATTCCTGAGTGGATGACTGGGGTGTCCAGCTGCCACTCCTCCTCCCTTCGGGTGCTCGAGGGCCCTGGCCTGACTCCTTGAGGGGAGGGAGCAACTGGAGGGTGCGTATGGAGGTCTCCATGGGGAGGGTGGTGGACGCCATGGAGACCCTGGTCCAGCAGAACGTGGAGATGTGTGCAGACCCGCACTCCATCATGGGAGCCATGGGTGAGTTCCTGCAGTGGCCACGCGAGAGGGAAATGGGGCACCTCGACCTCCCTCCAGGTGCTTCCTCCCCTCAAGGAGTCAGGCCGGGGCCCTCGGGCACCCGAAGGGAGGAGGAGCGGCAGCTGGACACCCCTGGGTCATCCACTCAGGAATCTCAGAGGCTGTCCTCTCCCTCCGAGTCCCCTTTGCCTGTGACCCTCTGAACCTCACCCTCTGTCACCACAGAGGGAGCAGCTGGTCCACAGGAGGACAGACAAAGCAAACCGGGGCCCTCAAGGCCTCGGCTCTCCAGAGGACCCACGCTGAAGGCATCAGGGGCAACAGGGCCGACCATTGCACAGGCTGTCTCCACCCCTGCTGCAGATGTCAGGGCAGCGCCTAGAAATGTTAGGCCTGGAAAAGTTAAGAAATTCTGATCACAGTTGGTTGCTCAGGTGAACACAATCTGGAAATATATTCACTTTCACTGAATAACCTGTAATGGTGTCTTTCAGCTTCATTGACAGGCTTTGTGAGTCCTCCCACTGTATCCAACCGCCCCGCCCCCACCCCCCACTAGCAGTTCAGCTGCACACAGTGGGACCACGAATGACTCTGGAGGGAGAAGTGTGTGTGTGTCAGGGCCTTTCGGAGCCTCGTGTAAGCCTCTCCCACACACACGGAGCCTTCACGTTTCACACTCACCTCACTGCCCTGAGCATTTTCAATGCTGCCGGCTGGGGGTCACTTTCAGTGTCCGTCTGAGCTGCATCTCCCCCCACCCACTGACCACCCTCCCATCAGCACCTGATCCTGTCCACCATGAGATTTAGCCAGCGTGGTGGTGATACAGTTTTTCTTTCCCCTCCCCCAGTCACCCATTTCCTTTCCCCCATCACTGTCAATCCCCCTGGCATCACCTTCCACCCCCCCTCCGTGACCTACCAGCCACAACCCTTTTCCTTCGGGGATATCCAGGTGAACGTGCACATTCCCTTCCTTCCTGAAAATCCTACTCCCATCCACATTCACCTCCCCGGCCTCCTGTTCCCACCCTCAGGGCCCATGTCTGCCTTCGGGTCCCCACCAACCACCCTCACTGTCCCTTCTACTGATACCATCGAACCCTTAACCTCCCACCTCCGCCTCACTCGGCCCTCAGTCATTCTCACCCTTCCCTTGATCCACGCCCTCCCTTAGTTCACTGCCCAGGAGGCAGTCATGCACTCAGTTAGAACCCTCCCTTGCACGATCACCTGGACATTCCCCTTCCCACCTCTGGACTCCTGCCCCACCAGAACCCCTCCCCACTTAGTCCTACCCCCACCACCTGGATTTCCCCCCCTTAGTCCTTCCCCTTCCTAACTCCTCAGACACCCTTACTTCCTCCTCCAGCCTTACTCCTTCCCCCCCGCCGGACTCCTTCCTCTCCCTGGACCCTCTCCCTGGACTCCCTCCCCCCCGCCGGACTCCTTCCTCTCCCTGGACCCTCTCCCTGGACTCCCTCCCCCCCGCCGGACTCCTTCCTCTCCCTGGACCCTCTCCCTGGACTCCCTCCCCTCTCTACACTCCTTCCTCCGCTCTCCGCACTCTTTCCTCCCGCCAGACTCCATCTCCCCTCCGAACTCCTTCCCTTACATCTCCACCCCCCCTTACACCTAGGCCCCCAGTCGCTGTCTGCTCCCCCATTACACCCTCCGTCCACAGAGTCCGTTCCCCCTCCCAACCGACACATTCATTCCCCCCAACCTGCCCCCTCAAACCTTCGTTCCTCCCTCCCAACCTCCCCCTCGGCACCTTCGTTCCCCCCAACCTCAACCCCCCGACACCTTTCCCCCCCCCCTCCCAACCTCCCCTGCCATGGACACCTTCTTCCCCCCTCCCCACCCCGACTTCTGCAAGTCACACTTGTCAACGCGTGTTCTGTACCGGAGTGTTTTCCGGCTGACATGGGCAGATGATCTAGCGTGGGGGAGGGGAGGGGGAGGGGGAGGGGAGTGGGTGGGATGACTCTGGCGGGCTGGCCTGATAATGACGTGCTGATGTATTACAATGAGGTTCCTGATGTCCGATGGTGGGAAACACGACTCACCATCGATGGGCTGAGCGGACGATCGCAAACTGGTTTCGCGTGTCGGGAAACTGAATTTTGGCCTTCCCGCCACATTATCCACTCGCGGCACCTGGAACGCCCGACCCCAGTGGGCACGGAAAATCCCGCCCATGGTCTCAGGATGAGGAGCCAATCATTTAGGACTGAGATGCGGAGAAATTTCTTCACTCAGGGGGTTGTGGACCTTTGGAATTCTCTATTTAGGGTCAATGGATGGTCTGTCATTGAATATATTCAAGATGGAGATCGGTAGATTTTTGGGCACTAAGGGAGTTAGGGAGACGGAGATAGGATAGGAAAGTGAAGTTGAGGTGGAAGATCAGCCATGACCTTATTGAATGGTGCAGCGGTGAAGGGGCCAAGTGGCCAACTCCTGCTCCTAATTCTTAAGCTCTCAATTTCTTTAAGGGTTTTTACACAGTTCCTAAATTTTTACCCCATGCCTTGCGTTCATTTTTGCACTTTCCTTTGTATTTACATTTCACCTTCGAGGCAGTACCCCAGTTGTCAGCTGCACACAGTCCACCAACACTGTGCTCTCACTAAGGTTTCATGTAGATTCATTGCTGCATCGTGGGTTTCATGTTATATACATTTTACCTACAACGCCACCTAATCTACCAGCTCTCCATGGCCCCACATTTACACTCCAGGCAGAATTTCCTCTCTGGCTTTGACCTTTCACCCTCGCAGGCCACCCAAAACTGCACCCACACAAACCATGGCAGGTGTGAATCCTTAATGTACCAAATGGAAAATTAAAATATTTTCGGCCTGTAACTGTGGACTCCAAACCGGGTCACGGAGCATCTAACGACTCAACGCCGATTCGCAGACATGAAGGGGGCATTATTGCCATCCACTCTGTCACTCCTGACGCTCTTATTCTGTCTCATCCACATGGAGGTAAAACTCTAGTTGTTGCTTTACATCCAGGTCTGCCGTGTGAAAGAAAGGGGGGAGACTGCAATCTCCTGGAGCTGCTATTATGGAACTAGCACTGAGGCCCTGATTTTGGTTTTGAGGGCAGGCGAGGGGGCTGGAAGCTGGCAAAATGTATGAGTGAATTTTCCGGTCGATTCTTCGCTGCTGCTTCGCTTTGATGCCCAGAAGGGAAAATCTGAGGAAAAATGAATTCAGGGGATGGGTTGCCTTGCCACTGTGCTCGTTGTATTAAACGCACTGGAGCCACACCTACCAGAGCTGCAGGCTTTACTCTGGGTGGTAGAGGAGGCCGAGACCTGAGCGAATGGGTCTACGTTCCATACCTGAGAAGTGACTATGCTGCAAGGGAAATGAAGAGGGAAAGCGTGTGTGTGTGGGGGCATCTACAGTATGTGTTCATCTCTCTTCTCCCTCCCCTCGTGTCTCTCTTTATCTTGTGTCTTTTACCCCTTCCTATCTGTCTCTCTCTCTCTCACACATCTTTCCCTTGCAAGTTCTTGCCTTTTGACTGACCCTTATCCATGTCTCACTTCTCCCTCCCTCTTTACTTTCTTTCTCGTCCTTGCTCTCTTTCATTTTTCTTTTTCCTCCTTTCTCTGCCATTCCGTCTTTCTCATCCCCTCCTCCTTCCCTTCTCCGTCTCCTTTTATACATCTCATTTTTCCTCCTTTTCTGATTCACTACTTTCCTTGCTCCCTTCTCCACGTTGTAAGTTTCTGTGTTTTTTTCTCTTTGCCTGTAAACTGTCTCACACTCGTTTTCTGATTCTCTCTCTCCCCTCCGCACCCCACTCCCCCACCACCTCCCTGTTTCTGATTCTCACGCTCTGTCCTTCCTTGCACTCACCTCTTGTCTGCCTCTCTTCCTCCTTTCGCTCCTCGTTCTTGTTCTCCTCTCCTTCTTGACTGGACTACAGGGTGGGTAGGAAGCAGAAACAATGAAAGCTGTCATTAGATTGAGCTGGGCCCCAGATCAGCAGCGGGGATCAGGCTGGGAGCCTCACAACAGGAGGAGCCGGAGAATGTTGCAGCCCAGATTGGTGTGCGGGGCACGGAGGGGGTAGAAATCTTCAACTAAATACAACACTGGAAACTAAACATGGGGAAAAGAATCCTTAGCTGTGCTGATGGGAAGGACTTGGTGTAATTGGCTTCAATTGAAATCCCGTTGAAAAGAACACCAGCAGTGACCCCCTTCCTCCCCCCACCTCGAGGTGTCAGCTGTGGCTCAGTTCATAGCACCCTCGCCTTTGAATCAGAGGGTTGTGGGTTCATGTCCCACTCCCGGAAAAACCAAGAACTGTGATTGTACTCGAAAGAAGTTGCAATCTGTGACTGTTGGTAACTCGAAAGAGTTTCCTCCCCCCACCTCACCCCCACCCCAAGTTCCATCATAATTCAAATTTACACGCTTTATTATTTGTTTGAAATCCTCGCCCTTGTGTCAAGTTCGCACATTTAAGTTGCCAAATTCACACAAGCATACATATGAACAAGGAACATACAAACAAGGAGCATGAGTAGGCCATTCAGCCCCTTTCAGCCTGCTCCATTATTCAATAAGATCATGGCTGATCTGATAGTAACCTGAAATCTGCATCCCACCTACGCCCGTTAACCTTTCACCCCCTTGCTCACCAAGAATTTATCCACCTCTGCCTTAAAAATATTCAAAGACTCTTCTTCCACCACCTTTTCAGGAAGAGAGTTCCAAATACTCACGACCCTCAGTGAAAAAATTTCTCCTCATCTCCGTTTTAAATAAGCGACCCCTGATTTTTAAACAGTGACTCCCTAGTTCTAGATTCTCCCACAAGAGGAAACGTCCTCTCCACATCCACCCAGTCAAGACCCCTCAGGATCTTATATGCTTCAATCAAGTTGCCTCCTACTCTTCTAAACTCCAGCAGATACAAGCCTAACCTGTCCAACCTTTCCTCATAAGACAACCTGCCCATTCCATTGTTGGCCGAATTGCTGACACATAGGCCAAAGCAACTTTTGACCTGAAGTAACCTGAGTCCAGTCACTGGCCTGAGCTGGCCGGAACTGGTTTGAAGTAACTGAGTTTTGTGAAGAACAAAGGGAATGTGATAAGACACAAGTCCTTATTTAGAAAAGGAGTAATGAGGTAATGCTACCTAAGTCCTTGGGACAGAGCCAATAAGGAGATGCCACAGACTAGGCAAGCAGGCCTAAACCAACGGGAGAGAGACAGCACAGCTTGAAGAGATAAGATTCAGAATAAGAATGGAGAATCTCTGGCGTGGAGCCAGCGAGGATTCTGGAGAATAACCATTGCGGAAGTGGAAGAACCGACGTCAACAAAGTAGAGACGACATCGAGAGAGAGAGAGAATGGAACGGAAAGCCAGCGCCAGCTCTTCTTTTCGGGGATTAGCTTTTATATTCTGTGACCACTCAGGGAGTGTCAGAGAAACCTAGTGGGTGTGCCTTTAGATTCTAGTTTGGGTATAAAACTGTATAACCTGCTGTAAACTGCATGCATACCTATATCTAACCAGACGTATAAGCTATATGTATATGATATAACGACGTGAATAAAGCGAATTGAGAGTTAAGAGAGAATTGACTCTTCTCCTCTTTGTACTAAGCCAATAACCATTACCGGTGACCCCCGGTCAACACCAGGTATTAGTCTGGTAAACCTTCTCTGAACTGCTCCCAACACATTTACATCCTTCCTTAAATTAGGTGACCAATACTGTACACAGTACTCCAGATGTGGTCTCTGTATAACTGAAGCATAACCTCCCTAATTTTGAATTTGATTCCCCTTGCAATAAGTAACATTCTATTAGCTTTCCTAATTTCATGCTGTACCTGCATACTAACCTTTTGCGATTCATGCACTAAGTCAGCCAGATCCCTCTGCATCTCAGAGTTCTGCGATCCCTCACCATTTAGATAATATGCCTCTCTTTTATTCTTCCTGCCAAAATGGACAATTTCACACTTTCCCACATTATACTCCATTTGCCAGACCTTTGCCCACTCACTTAACCTACCTATATCCTTCTGTCCTTACAACTTGCTTTCCTACCTATCTTTGTGTTATCAGCAAATTTGGCAACCATCCCATCCATACCTTCACCCAAGTCGTTTATATAAATTGTAAACAGTTGAGGCCCCAGCACTGATCCATGTGGCACACCACTCGTTACATCCTGACAACCTGAAAAAGACCCAATTGTACCTACTCTCTGCTTCCTGTTAGCCAGCCAATCTTCTATCCATGCCAATACGTTACCCCCTACACCATGAGCTTTTATTTTACACAATAACCTCTGATGTGGCACTTTATCAAATGCCTTCTGAAAATCTAAATACAGTACATCCACCGGTTCCCCTTTATCCACATCACATGTTGCTTCCTCGAAGAAATCCAATAAGTTGGTTAAACATGATTTCCGTTTAGCCAAACCATGCTGACTCTGCCTGATTACCTTGAGCTTATCCAAGTGCCCTGTTATAGCTTCTTTAATAATAGCTTCTAACATTTTCCCTAAGACAGATGTTAGGCTAACCGGCCTGTAGTTTCCCCCTTTCTGTCTCCCTCCCTTTTTGTCATCTTCCAATCTAATGGGACCTTCCCCGAATCTAGGGAGTTTTGGAAAATTAAAACCAATGCATCAACTATCTCACAAGACATTTCTTTTAAAGCCCTAGGATGAAGTCCATCAGGACCTGGGCACTTGTCAGCCCACAGCTCCAAAAAACTCAGTACTACTTCCCTGGTGATTGTAATTTTCCTGAGTTCCTCCCTCCCTTCCATTTCCTGATTCGTAGCTGCTTCTGGGGATGTTACTTGTATCCTCCATAGCGAAAACTGATGCAAAATACCTGTTCAATTCATCTGCCATTTCCTTGTTTTCCATTACCAATTCTCCAGACTCACTTTCTATAGGACCAACGCTCACTTTGTTAACTCGTTTCTTGTTTAAATGTTTAAATATTTATAAAAACTCTTACTGTTTTTATATTTCTGACCAGCTTTCTCTCATATTCTAATTTTCCCTTCCTTCTTAATCTTTTAGCCACCCTTTGCTGTTCCCTATATCCTGTCACCTGTTTTTGCACAATTATATACTTTTTCTTCAAGTTTGATACTATCTTTAACCTTGCTATTTAACCTCGGATGGTGTGTTCGCCTCTTGGACTTTTTAAACACAAAATGCAACTCGAAACAGGACTAGCACTGGCCTGGTGTGACCCTGAAGCTAATGCCTTTGAGGTACCGCTTTGCAATCTATTTCCTAGCTCCCTTGGATTTACTTTTCTTGTGGAATTTGGAAAGCATTCCTCCCCATGTGACATGAGCCATGATCTCCAGCTGATGCTGTTATCCTTCCTGCTCCTGGGCTTACATGCCATCGTACTGCTTGAGCCTCACTCGTTTAATTACAGGAGCAACTGTGCCCTCCTCCCACTATTGAACCTGTCACTATCGCTGCATCCCTGCACATCAGCTCCCCCAATTTGGGTGATCGTTTATTTTACAAGTGGCTGCGGGACTGCTGCTGCTTTTCCCTTCGATCCCACCTGTTTCGTTCAGTATCTGGGACTGAACAGACAGAAACAGGAGGAGAGGCCATTTAGCCCCTCGAGCCTGTTCTGCCATTCAGTGAGATCATGGCTGACCTGTGACCTAACTCCGTATACCCACCTCTGCCCCCATATCCTTTAATAGGCTTGGAGGACAAAAAAAAGACTATAAATTTCAGGTTCAAAATGAACTGATCGAGTGTCAAGTGCTGTTTGTGGAGGGGAATGCCCAACTTCTCCCACCCTTTGTGCGTGAAAGTGTTTCCTAATCTCACTCCTGAAAGGCCTGACTCTCATTTTTAGATTCTGGCCCCTGGTCCTAGACACTCCCCAACCAGTGGGAATAATCTCTCTCGATCAACCCAATCAG
Source organism: Cetorhinus maximus (assembly GCF_964194155.1). Lineage (NCBI taxonomy): Eukaryota > Metazoa > Chordata > Chondrichthyes > Lamniformes > Cetorhinidae > Cetorhinus > Cetorhinus maximus. The sequence goes on along the minus strand of NC_135889.1, from coordinate 5,623,567 downwards.
TCCCCCTTAATATCTTGAAAATTTTGATGAATCGTTGGAATTCTCTATCCCAAAGGGCTGTGGAAGCTCAATCACTGGGCATGTCCAAGACAGAAATCGATAGGCTTCTGGAGACTAATGACATCAAGGGATATAGGGATAGTGGGGAAAAATGGCGCAGTCAGCCATGATCTGTTTGAATGGTGGAGCAGGCTCAATGGGCTGAAAGGCCTACTCCTGCCTCTATTTTCCTAAATCAACCCTTAATCTAAATTCCAGGAAAGGCAACCCTAGTTTGTGTAATTTCTCCTCATAAAACCCTTGAAGTCCAGGTAGCCCTCTGGTAAATCTTCATCGCTCTCCCCACAAGGTCAGTCCTTCCTAAGACAAACTGTCAAGACAACTAGATGGCAAAAGAGGTTCCTGCACTTCCTCTACCCAAATCATCCTTCCCTACCACTAACCCCCGGCTTCCCATCTTCCATTCAGCTTGGGTTCCAGTCACTTTCTGAAGATTTAGGAGTGGGAAAAAGTCAGAGTAAGAGAAAAATAAACAAGCAATCAGGAGATTCCCAAGCCCAGCTCTGAAGCATCTCCCAGCATTCAGTTCAAACTTAGCACCTGGCCACTTTAAGTAATATATGTGGAGTGTGATATATGGTGTGAGAGGTTCAAAAAATAAATATAGGTGTTAATATGTGAGAGTGGAGAGTGTACGTGTGTGTGTGTGTGTGAGAGAGAGAGAGAGAGGACAGTATGTAAGTGTGTGTGTGTGTGTGTGTGTGTGTGTGTGAGAGAGAGAGAGAGAGAGAGAGAGAGGACAGTATGTAAGTTTGTGTGTGTGTGTGTGTGTGTGTGTGTGTATGTGTGAGAGAGAGAGAGAGAGAGAGAGGACAGTATGTAAGAGTGTGTGTGTGTGTGTGAGAGTGTGTGTGAGAGAGGACAGTATGTAAGAGTGTGTGTGTGTGTGAGAGTGTGTGTGAGAGAGAGAGGACAGTATGTAAGTGTGTGTGTGTGCGTGTGTGAGAGAGAGAGAGAGGACAGTATGTAAGAGTGTGTGTGTGTGAGTGTGTGTGTGAGAGAGAGGACAGTATGTAAGAGTGTGTGTGTGCGTGTGTGAGAGAGAGGACAGTAAGAGTGTGTGTGTGTGAGAGAGAGAGAGGACAGTATGTAAGAGTATGTGTGTGTGCGTGCGAGAGAGAGAGAGAGCAGAGAGTTTGTGTGTATGTATGTGTGTGTGTGTGTATGTGTGTGTATGTATGTGTGTGTGAGAGAGTGTGAGAGTGTGTGAGAGAGAGAGGACAGTATGTAAGAGTGTGTATGCGTGCGAGAGAGAGTGGAGAGTTTGTATGTGTGTGTATGTGTATGTGCATGCATGTGTATGTATGCACATGAGAGAGAGAAGATAGTGTGTAAGTCTGTGTGCGCGCGTGCATGAGTGTGGAGAGTTTGTGTGTGTGTGTGAGATAGAGAGAGAGAGGACAGTGTGTAAGAATGTGTGGGTGTGCGTGCATGAGAGTGTAGAGATTGTATGTGTGTGTGTGTAAAAATGTGTGGAGAGTGGAAAATGTGTAAGTCTGTAAGTGTGAAGTGTGTGTGTTTGTGCAAGTGTGGGTGTGTGTTTAAGAGTGTGTGTGTGAGAGAATGTGTGAGAGAGAGTGTGCGAGAGTGGAGAGTGTGTGTGTGTGAGAGAGAGAGAGGACAGTATGTAAGAGTGTGTGTGTGTATGCGTGAGAGAGTGGAGGGTGTGTGTGTGTGTGTGTGTGCGCGCATGCAAGAGAGAGGATAGTGTGTAAGAGTGTGTGTGTGCACGTGTGAGAGTGTGGAGGGTTTGTGTGTGTGTGCATGCGAGTGTGGAGAGTTTGTGTGCTTGTGTTTGCGTGTGTATGTGCATGCATGAGAGTGGACAGTTTGTGTGTGTGTGTAAAAGTGTGTGGAGAGTATGTAAGTCTGTATGTGAGTGTGTTTGTGCAAGTGTGTGTGTGTGGAGAGAAAGTGTGTGTGTGTGAAAGAGAGTGAGACAGTATGCGAGAGTGGAGAGTGTGCGTGTGTGAGAGAGAGGACAGTATGTAAGAGTGTGTGTGTGCACGGGAGAGTGGAGAGTTTGTGTGTGTGTGTGCGTGTGTGCGTGCACAAGAGAGAGAGGATAGTGTGTAAGAGTGTGTATGTGCGCATGAGAGAGGATAGTGTGTAAGAGTGTGTGTGCACGCACGTGAGTGTGGAGAGTGAGTGTGTGTGTGTGTGTGTGAGAGAGGACAGTGTGTAAGAATGTGTGGTGGTGTATGCACATGAGAGTGTAGAGATTGTCTATGTGTGTGTGTGCAAGTGTTTGGAGAGTGTGTAAGTCTATAAGTATGCAAGTGTGTGTATGTGTGCGTACAAGTGTGTGTGTGTGAGAGAGAGAAGTGTATGTGTGTATGTGTGTGAGCGCGCGCGCATGAAAATGGAGAGTTTGTGTGTGAGAACGGAGAGTGTGTAAGAGTGTGCGTGTGTGCGTGAGTGAGTGAGAGAGAGAGAAAGTGTGTGTAAGACTGTGTGCACGCATGCGAGAGTGGGGTGTGTGGTTTGAGGGTGGGTTTAATATCACAAAATTAAACTCCAGTGGCCAAGTGGTACAAATTCCTGGTGAAATAATAAACTGTACCCTTGAACAGCCAGATCTAGCCTTGTAAATCGGTGACAACCTAATGTTTCAACCTTGTTATCTCCTCTCCACACTGCCAGGGAATCGGGCAGGGCCATGAAAAAAACCCTTTTAAAATCCAGTTAAATCATTGCACTTTGACTTCTTTCACCGAAATCATTTAGTTCATTTGCAAATGGTCGAAACTGTGGCAGATATAATCCAATCCCTATAAATGCTATTATGGATTCGAAGAATGACAGATACAAGCTACTCAAGAAATGTTGCTTAACTATCGTGGGGGAGGCTGAAAGAGAGGTGGGATTGAGAGGACATACAACGTAGGAGAGCGGTGGAGGCTGGGTCATTGAATATATTCAAGACTGAGTTAGACAGATTTCTGATCAACAAGGGAGTCAAGGGTTATGTGGGAGGCAGAGGGGGGCAGACAGGAAAGTGGAGCTGTGGCTATAACCTGACCAGCCATGATTTAATCAAATGGTGGAGCAGGCTGAAGGGGCTGAATGGCCTACTCCTAATTCTTGTGCTTTTGTCTATCATATTGATGGAGAGACACCTGTAATACAGCAGCTGAAGGCTTCTGGATTTCAATGGCCTGCACTATTGTATTAAGATTTTGTTTGATTTACTGGAAAATATACTTTATACCATAGCTAGAGAAGAACGGATGTCTGGAAGCCATTACACTGAACTAATTACACTTGAAGGCTTTGGGTCGTTTCACAATCCCTAAAATTGAAACTCGAGCAGTTTACATCCATAGTCTAAAACCTGAGACGAGGTTGCAGTTTGAAAATTATTTCGGTGCATTAATGTGTAATAATGTAGTGTGGAGTTCCAAGGCTGACTTATTTAGTTCTGGGGTTTTGGTTCTGCTCAGTACAGATGCTGATGGCTCCCGTGCCCTTCATGTAATTTAAAAAAATTATTCATTCACGGGATGCGGGCTTCGCTGGCTGGGTCAGCATTTATTGCCCATCCCTAGTTACCCTCGAGAAGGTGGTGGTGAGCTGCCTTCTTGAACCGCTGCAGCACCCACAGTGCTGTTAGGAAGGGAGTTCCAGGATTTTGACCCAGCGACAGTGAAGGAATGGCCGATATATTTCCAAGTCAGGATGGTGACTGGCTTGCCCTTTTACCCACAGTATTTATATGGCTGATCCAGTTCAGTTTCTGGTCAATGGTAATGCCCAGGATGTGGATAATGGGGGATTCAGTGATGATAGTGCCATTGAACATCAAGGGGCGATGGTTGGATTCTATCTTGTTGGAGATGGTCATTACCTGACACTTATGTGGCGCAAATGTTACTTGCCACTTGTCAGCCCAAGCTTGGATATTGTCCAGGTCTTGCTGCATTTGGACATGGACTGCTTCAGTATCTGAGTCGTCGCAAATGAGGCTGAACATTGTGCAATCATCAGGGAACATCCCCATTTCTGACCTTATGATAGAAGGAAGGTCATTGATGAAACAGCTAAAGATGGTTGGGCCGAGGACACTACCCTGAGGAACTCCTGCAGTGATGTCCTGGGGCTGAGATGATTGACCTCCAACAACCACAACCATCTTCCTTTGTGCTAGGTATGACTCCAACCAGCAGAGAGTTTTCCCCCTGATTCCCATTGGCTCCAGTTTTGCTGGGGCTTCTTGATCCCACACTCAGTCAAATGCTGCCTTGATATCAAGGGCAGTCACTCTCACCTCACCTCAGGAGTTCAGCTCTTTTGTCCATGTTTGAACCAAGGCTGTAATGAGGTTAGGAGCTGAGTGGCTCTGGCGAAACCCAAACTGGGCCTCAGTGAGCAGGTTATTGCTAAGCAAGTGCCGCTGGATAGCACTGTTGATGACCCCTTCCATCACGTTACTGATGATGGAGAGTAGACTGATGGGGCGGTAATTGGTCAGGTTGGATTTGTCCTGCTTTTTGTGTACAGGACATACCTGGGCAATTTTCCACATAGCCGGGTAAATGCCAATGTTGTAGCTGTACTGGAACAGCTTGGCTAGGGGCGCAGCATGTTCTGGAGCACAAGTCTTCAGTACTATTGCTGGAATATTGTCAGGGCCCATAGCGTTTGCAGTATCCAGTGCCTTCAGCCATTTCTTGATATCATGTGGAATGAATTGAATTGGCTGAAGACTGGCATCTATGATGCTGGGGACCTCCGGAGGAGGCCGAGATGGATCATCCACTCGGCACTTCTGGCTGAAGATTGTAGCAAATGCTTCAGCCTTATCTTTTGCACTGATGTGCTGGGCTCCTCCATCATTGAGGAAGGGGATATTTGTGGAGCCTGCTCCTCCAGTGAGTTGTTTAATTGTCCACTACCATTCACGACTGGATGGAGCAGGGCTGCAGAGCTTAGATCTGATCTGTTGGTTGTGGGATCGCTTAGCCCTGCCTATCACTTGCTGCTTATGCTGTTTGGCATACAAGTAGTCCTGTGTTATATCTTCACCAGGTTGACACCTCATTTTTAGGTATGCCTGGTGCTGCTCCTGGCATGCCTTCCTGCACTCTTCATTGAACTAGGGTTGTCTACGATACCCTGGCTTGGTGGAAATGGTAGAGTGGGGAATATTCTGGGTCATGAGGTTACAGATTGTGTTTGAGTACAATTCTGCTGCTGCTGATGGCCCACAGCGCCTCATGGATGCCCAGCCTTGAGTTGCTAGATCTGTTCAAAATCTATCCCATTTAGCGTGGTGGTAGTACCACACAACAGGATGGAGGGTATCCTCAATGTGAAGGTGGGATTCGTCTCCACAAGGACTGTGCGGTGGTCACTCCGACCGATACTGACATGGACAGATGCATCTGCAGCAGGTTGGTGAGGATGAGGTCAAGTATGTTTTTCCCCCTTGTTGGTTCCCTCTGCACCTGCTGCAGACCCAGTCTCGCCGCTTTGTATTTAAGACTTGGCCAGCTTGGTCAGTAGTGGTGCTACTGAGCCACTCTTGGTGATGGACATTGAAGCCCCCCACCCAGAGTACATTCTGCACCTTTGCCACCCTCCAAGTGATGTTCAACTTGGAGGAGCACTGATTCATCAGCTGAGGGAGGACGGTACATGGTAATCAGCAGGAGGTTTCCTTGCCCATGTGTGACCTGAGACTTCATGGGGTCCAGAGTCGATGTTGAGGGCTGTCAGGGCTACTCCCTCCCTACTGTGCCGCCACCACCCAGGGATGGTGATGTTGGTGTCTGGGACATTATCTGTAAGGTATGATTCCGTGAGGATGACTATGTTAGGCTGTTGCTTGACTAGTCTGTGAGACAGCTCTCCCAATTTTAGCACTAGCCCTCAGATGTTAGTAAGAGGACTTTGCAAGGTCAGCAGGGCTGAGATTGCCGTTGTTGTTTCCAGTCCCTAGGTTGACGCTGGGTGGTCTATCCGGTTTCATTCCTTTTTTTGTGACTTTATAGCGGTTTGTGTCTGAGTGTCTGGCTAGGCTACTTAAGAGTCAACCACATTGCTGTGTGGGTCTGGAGTCATGTGGGGGACATGCCTACAGGACATGAGTGAACCAGATTGGTTTTTTTACAACAATCGGCAATGGTTTCATGGTCATCATTAGACTTTTAATTCCAGATTTTTATTGAATTCAAATTCCATCATCTGCCGTGGTGGGATTCGAACCCAGGTCCCCAGAGCATTACCCTGGGCCTCTGGATCACCCATCCAGCGACAATGTCACTTCGCCATCGCCTCCCCATCATAATGACATCGCCATTGAAAGATGAATGGCTGCCAGTCATGACCAGTTGTTAGGTGAAAATCAAGCGTCGATGGCCAAGTCACGCAGTCAGCACACAGTAAAATAGTCACCCCACGGAAAGCTGACATCACCTTGATTCATTCAAACAACGTTTGGCAAGACAAGTTACCACTTCCAGCGAATCATAGAAACTTACAGCACAGTGGAAAGCCCCTTAATCCATCGTGCTGGCTCCTAGAAGGAACAGCCATGTGCTTTGTCTCACCAGCCCTGCTTTTTGTCTGTAACTCTGCGGGTTCCTTATTCTCAGGCACCTGCCCAACTCCCCTTTTAAAATTATTGACGGAGTCAGCTGCTGGCAGCTCCTCTGGTCCAATTCCCAATCCTGACAACTGAAGTGAGAAAATTTCACCTCATCTCCCTCTGGCTCTTTTGCAAATGACTTTAAATCTATTCCTTCTAGCTATTGACCAGGAAAAAAAATAAATTTTCTGTATCCGAATCACTCACCATCTCAAAACTTGGCTGAGGGTCCTCTTCGAATGACTCCTGCTCCACTGTTGTAAATTTATTCTTCATTTCTGCTGAAGTTACATAGAACTGGGCTGAGAACGGCTCTAAGGGGACTCTTGGCTGGATTTCCGCTTCCAAGGCCTGGGTTCATGTTGACACCAGGGTTGGGTTGGGGCGGACATAAAACTGGACATAATTCAGGGCTGGTTGACTCTGCATTGGCCATCTCGAGGGGAGTTACCACTCAGTTTGCCTGGTGTGAAAAATGAGAACGTCACACTGGTTACAGTAGATCACTCATGACTGAGTTTGGAGATGAGTTAAAAAACAAGAGTTTTTGGCTTGACAAGTCAGTATGGAAGCAGTTTAACTCTTTATCTGCCCCAGGCTGTCCGTCATCCATTAATGATTAATGTTTAAAGATTCTGCAGCACGGACATCCCTCATCTCTGTTTTATATCTCTTGAGCAATGACACCAGTTTTTAAGTGTTCAACAGGTTTATTTACAAGAGTTTTAAAATGCCTCTGTAATCACAATATGTCTGCACTCACTCATGCTTATAGCTCAGCTTCTTTGGTGTTTGTTTACTTTGCTCTGAGTCTACACCCAGGCTTAACAAATCAAGCACAGTGAGCATAGATCAGTTACCAAACTCTCAATCAAACACAGATCAATTGAACACTACAATCTCCACAGGGAAACGATGAGCCATTGAAAGGTAACACCACATTACATTGATGTATTTCCTCACACCAAACTGGGCTAAGATGATAACATTATGTGGAGTCAGACACTGGTCTGGCCAATCACAGGGGGGGGGTCTAAGCTAGACTAGCCCTCAGGCAGGAACATAGGAACAGGAGGAGGCCATTTAGCCCCTCGAGCCTCTTCTGCCATTCAGAGATATCACGGTTGATCTGCATTTTGACTCCACATTGGAGAGGGGAAAAACACACACACAGTGGGTAAGGCAGCAGCAAACAGCTTCACAGCCCCCATGGGCAGCTGGCTACAGAGTGCAGGGAGGGGTTATGGACTGGCCACTTGGTGCAGAAAGACCCAAGAATGCTTACAAAACCCCACAAACACATCTCGTTGCATAAAAGGAGGGCTAAGTTGCTTGACAATATTATAGAAAATTCCCCAAGTCTTGTTGGCAGGAATCTCAGTCTGAGCCCTGCACCCTCTCTGAAGTGGTTGGGCAGATATGCACGTGGCCTGTGGTTCAAACTGCTTAGTACAGAATCATTGTCCTTAATGTCTTTTTCAGCACTTGCGGGAAAGGAGTGAATAAATTCAAGCATGTACACATAGCCCACACTCATCACAGGGAGCCTTCAGTTAGCAGGTGATTACATAACCAGCTCCAGCTGGCTTCCTCCTCTTAAAGTGTACATTTTTTTTTTATTTAAACAGGGTGGAAAATAACCAAACAATCAAAACAACAAATTGTCTGCACTGTAGACTAATAAAACAGAACTGCTGACTATAATTGTGTGGTTACATTCCCTTTTGGTTTTAATGCTCCTTTTTGAATCAGGCAAGTCACTTTTCAGCCCAGATGAAAAGTACCTTTATGGCATGAGGTTTTTAAACAAGGTATTAAAGAGTATGTCTCACCACGAGTTCCCTTTTGAAGAGGCAGTCTCGCCATCATTTTAAAAATCAAACCATTACAAAAAAAAATGCTGATCAACTTTTCTGCTCCCTTTCTACTCGCGTCCTTTCCTTTAGCCGTGAGTACCATAGAACCATAGAACAGTTACAGCACAGAAGGAGGCCATTCGGCCCATCTTGTCCATGCCAGCCTGAGGACACCCAGGTGCCCTTTCTAATCCCACCTTCCTGCACCCGGCCCATAGCCCTGCAGCTTACAGCACTTTAGGTGCAGATCCAGGTACTTTTTAAAAAGAGTTTAAAGTTTCTGCCTCCACCACCAACTTGGGCAGCGAATTCCAGACACCCACTACCCTCTGCGTAAAAAAAGTTCTTCCTCATGTCCCACCTACACCTTCTACCACTTATCTTGAATCTATGAGTAGAACTGACAACACTTGGGAACTCTGTCGGTTTGTTACTGAACCTTGCAGATCCTAACATTCAAGAGTAATTTCCATTAATTTGGGTCTCTCTTGGTGCTTTTTCTTGGCTTTGTATAACGCCACGACTCTCTGGGGATAGTGCGCTGTAATATCAAGCCCCACTGTTCCCCGAGCCACGACAAATGTGAAAAGTTTGACCAAACCACCCGATTGCCTCAATTCTACCCAACTGTTTAATTTAGGTTAACAGAATACGGGAACTAGGTTTGTAAACTTAATAAGTAAATAACTGGTTATTGAACAAACTATCGTTAACCAGTGGCAAAAGAAAGAAATATGAACTGTTAATTTTTAACTCTATAACCTAAACTCTACCCCTTCTTAAGTCCCTATATGCAAGACACACAAAAACATGGATTTTAAGGGTGGGATAAAACAGTTCAATAGCACCAGTTCCGGAGTACAGGATTTGATGGGTTGATTTCGATTGATGTCTTCCAAATTCCTTTCTGCTCTTGTTGATGACACGAGGTGGTCTTCCAGCACTTTCAGTATTTAGTTCACTGGTTGAGAACTTGCTTTTCAGTGTCTCCAACAGTGATTTTCCTCTTTTGCCTCTTGACAGGGGTTTTCAGAGAGACAGCAGGTTATAGAGATATGAGAAGAAAAAGCCAGCTAGCTATTATTGTGGAATTACTAGAATCTTCCACCCACAGGAGAAAGAGGTTTTAGGACTTGTTTCTCTCAGGCTAGGTGCTATTCTGCTGCATTGCTTTTCACACAAAACCTGGTCTCTTGGTCAGGAGCCAATTAAAATGTTGTTGCCAGGCAGCTCCCTTGGTCCAGGACTCCTTTCTGGCACCATCCTGTCTTTCATGTCTTTTCAGGACTGTAACATTGTATATATCTCTCATTCTGTTCCAGTGGACATGTCTTTCAAACTACAGCCATCGTAATTATAATCCCCAGTCCAACAGAAAATAAAAAGATATGTTCCTTACAATGAATAACAACTTGCATTTATATATCACCTTTAACATAGTAAATGTCCCCCAGGCCCTTTAACAGGTGAGTTAATACATCAAACTTGACACTGAGCTACATAAGGGGATATTTAATCAGGAAATCAAAAGCGTGGACGTGGTACTTAGGGAGCATCTTAAAGGAGGAAAGTTGCGGGGTGGGCCCACAAAAGCCAAAACCAGAATTGCAAAATGCAGCTATTTAGATCTGGCACTAACACAGGTTACATGCATCTGCCAATTTCTAGTTAGCTTTGGTTACATTATTCAGACCAATTTTCCACATAGTTTGTAACGTAGAGGAATGAGATGCCACAGAAACAGAAGCCTGGGGATATCAATTAATTCACAAGATAATTACATTTGAAGGCAGCCATTAGCTCCATCTTAATTCATCCATCCACATGTCCCAGTGAAAGGCGTCAAGTTAGGAAACAGATCTACACACAAAGGGTGATAGAAGTTTGGAATCCTCTTCTGTAAATGGCAATTGCTGCTTAATCAATTATAAATTTAAAACCTGACATTAATAGATTTTTATTAAACCAAAGGTATTAGTGGTATGGGGCAAAGGCGGGTATATAGAGTTAGGTCTCAGATCAGCCATGCTCTCTCTCAATGGCCTAATCCTGTTCCTATATTCCCAAGATCCACCCAGCATAGCATCCAATTATTTAAGTGATCTCTCGGTTTTTGCTTCCACTACTGGAAGTTTATTCCACAAGTTATGCAAAAGGGGAATTTCCTGGTACCGGTCTTAAAGTGATTCTTCTCTTGTTAGAATGATTGCTTCACTGTCCTACCCGTGTGATTTTGTATCACTCTCTCACCTCGCCAACAGCCTACCCCAGCTGAAACGCGCAAATATTTCAAAATAACCTCCATCAAGTTTATGTGGTTTGTTTGTTTCTCTTTGGGGAATAGTGGAGAAATGTTGGACTGTTATTTAGTAATCAACATGTCTTTTGGATTGACATCACTGTGGATGAAGCAATGTTTATTTTTCCAAAATTGGCCAAATATGATTAAATATGCAGATGAAACATAACCTCTTGCTAATTAAAACATTGTGAAACTGCCTAGCTAAACCTTTCAGTTTCTCGCTACTCTATCCTTGTTCAACACTATTTAAAATCCCTCTTTGACCAAGCTTTGGGTCATCTCGCTCCAGTATCACTTTTAGCGCTCAGTCCCATTTTGTCTTATCACGCTTTTATGGAATCCCTAGGTGTGTTCCTCAATGTTAAAGGCGCTGTATAGATGCACATTTCTGTTGTTCTTTTTGTCTGCTGCGCTCAAGGTTTCAAGGACTGCCCAAACACCTTTGCATTTGAATTACCCCATAGCTGTCCACAGGTTCCACCTTCTCCCCTCCTCATCTTCTGCCCCACCCCCTAACCTGGGAGGTGACATGTTAGGCGGGAGTGTGGGGGGAAAAAGGGACCCATTACAACACCCATTCTGGGGTCGCACCGTCACATTCAACTGTCCTGAGCAGCAATGGAGGGTCTGTAAATCATCTCAACCGCAGCGTTCAAAGGATTGGCAACAGCAACAAGCAGATAGAACAACTGCTGCTGATAACTTTTAAAGGAGATGTATTCTCCCACATTGTGTTGAAGCACAGGGCATCCTACAATTAGCATGAGGACAGGCTCCGCCTCAGGGTATTCAAGGAAGCCAGAGGGGAAGTTGCAGATATGTTTGGATGCAGGCATCATGCCTTTGAATTGGAAAACTGCATATGTCGCTCCACTAGTTCAGAAGGGAGAGAGGTTTAACAGTTGTAGGGATGTCACCGGAGCACTTGAACAAGCCTAGTTGGTCAAAAAAAAGAGCCAGCATGGCTTTCTGAATGCCTGACTAATCCAGTTGCATTTACTGAGGATGTCACAATGAGGGTCTGTGGGTGTTGGCTATATCGAGTTTGAAAAGACAAATTGGAAGGCCCCGCATAAGAGGTTATGCAGAAAAATAATAGTACGTAAAGTTGGGAGGTAACACTGCGTTGTGGATTGATAATTTGTTGGGAGGTAGGAGACAGAGGGTGGAATCTAATGCCCACCCCCATGGTGAGTTTGAAGGCCAGGGGGGCATTCAATTGGGTGGGGATCCTGCCACATTCCCACCTTTTTCCCTCGATTAAGTCCAGGGCGGGAATGACTTTGAACGGCCTTCCCACCCCGCCACCAATTGAGGCCTTTAAATGGGCAATAAACACCCAATTAAGGGCCTCATCCTGCCACTGCTGGTATTCATCCAGCGGCAGGTAGGGGCCATGGGAGGCCTGAAAAGTAAACTCCGTTGGGATTGCTCGTGGACATGGTTCAAAGTCACCAGTTCCTGATCAAAGGGGCCTGGTATCAGGATGGAGGTGTGGGGGGGTGCTGTTGACAGCCATCCCTCTGCACTTGCTGCTGACCCCCCCTCTCACCAGCACTCACCCACGCCTGGGTCCATCGGCAATCCTGGGCCTCGGGTGGGTGTAGTACCAGGTACTTGATCATGGGGAAAGCCTGTTACGTGCTTAATTGGCATTTAATTCCTGCGGGTCTTCCTGAAAAGAGGCGACACGAGGCACTTGCCGGTTCAGGAGGCTTCCATCACCGCCATTAAATACTGCATAGAGGGTATTTAATGCCCTCTCACATGGAAAGCTTGGTGGTTGGAAATTTGCTATGCAAGAAGCCTGAGAAGTAAACCCTATCGGGGTTGTTGGTGGGCTTCGTGGGGGAGGGAGGTGGTGTCCCTCGTTCAACAGCGCTCTCCAGTCAATGGGCGAGACATCACCTCCATTAAATGCAGCCCAGAGAGTGGGGATAAAGAGAATGTGCTCAGACGGATAGGGGAAAATGTGATAAGTCAAGGTCAGTTTTTCACCATACGCACCTGTTATTACGGGGTAGATGATGTGTGCGTCAGGCGGATCGTATCTGCGAGGGAAACTTGATCACGCAGTCATGACAATTTTGCAATTTGTATTTTATTTTGAGATGGGTGCCTTGAATTCAGTAACAATAAGTCCACCAAGAATTAGAGGGTTTTTTTTTTAACAAAACTAAATTAAACATTTATTAACAAAAGAAAACATTTCAAACACATACATAGGTCTATAAATTACTATAATAATAACTCCAAAAACCTCTGATTAATCTAGCTTCCAGTTACACCCTCGTTAAGGCAACAGGCAAAAAAACCAAAGAGATTTAAACAGATCCTGGCAAAGCCACACAATACCCTGGAGTGAGTTTCGAAATTAGTCTCCTCATCTTCGGTTCCTGTAGACTGCAACTTGATGCATAGAGACTGGAGGCTTTTCACACTCGTGTTAGATCTTAGAAATCCTTCTTTTTACACATAACCTCATCTCCTTTATACGTTTCTCCCTTTTTAATGCAAATTCCATTGTTCCCATATGTTTTTGCAACTTTTTACTTTTCTCATAATATCAATCTTTCATAGTGCTCACTTTATCAGTAACCTTTGGGGGAAAAAAATAAACATACTATTTGGCTTAGCGTCCTTCTGGCTAGGTGTAACACCTTACCAACTCTTTGAAATTCAAACTAACCTAATTTATCTAAACTTCAAATTTTCCTCACACCTCACATTCTAAAAGTTCAGCCACGTTTATGTATTTAGCATTTCAAACCTAGCTTCCTTTTTGATAACTCAAAAGCCTCCAGACCCGCTGTCTCCAATTCAATTAAATCCCCCCCCACCCTCCCCCCCACACATACACACACACACAGAGAAGCTAATCCAACCCCCCCATTAACCCACTTTTACAATAAATCACAATAAAATTATGAAAATTAATATATTTTCATGATACCCCCCTCCTTACAGGAAAATGAACCGTCATAATTTAAAATAGTGGCTTCATTTTCTTAACCCATCTTACACTACCTCCTATACTTCTCTATAAACTCTCACTATTACTTTGCCAAATCTTTCCAGTCCAGTGTCTAGGTTTCTAAAATGTCCAATTTTCCCTTTGAGCTTCAAACTCTTGATAAAGCATCTGCAATCAGATTTTCTCGTCCAGCAGATGTATAATCTGTAGATTAAATGGTTGCAGTAATAAACTCCATCTGAATAGCCTTGCGCTTCTGTCTCAAAATTTGTCCAGAAACTTTAAAGGTTTGTGGTCTGTATAGGCAATTATTTCTGATGAATTGTTTGCAATGTAAATCTCAAAATGCTGCAACGCTAACACCAGACCTAGAGTCTCTTTTTCGATCATTGAACATCTTCTCTGTTGTACATTCAACTTCTGTGAAAAATACCCTATTGGTTTCTCAATTCCAGTTTCATCTTCTTGTAGCAGTACAGCCCCAATGCCTATATCGCTTGCGTCAACAGCCAACTTAATTGCTTGGCATAATTGGGCACTGCCAAAACTATTGTCATAGTCAATACAGTTTTTAAACTGTCAAATGCCTTTTGACACTCCTGTGTCCATTGAAACTTCTTGTTCTTTTTAATAGTTCAGTCAATGGGGCAACCACACTGCTAAAATTTGGTACAAATTTCCGGTCAAACCCACTCATGCCCAGAAATCTCAAAATCTTGTTTTGTTGTAGGCACGGGGAAATCCACGATAGCCTTGACTTTCACATCTCTCGGAGCCACCTTACCATGTCCAATGGTGTGGCCTAGATATGTAACTTACGCTTTTGCAAATTCACTTTTAGCCAAGTTCATCACCAAATTAGCTCCTTGTAATCGACAATACAATTCTTCCAGATGTTGTAAGTGCTCCTCCGACATTTGACTTGAAACTATCAAGTCGTCAATATAAACAGCACAATTGCTCAGTCCTGCAATTACTTTGTTTGTCAGTCTTTGAAATATTACAGGTGCATTCTTCATACCAAATGGCATGACTTTAAACTGATATAGTCCATCTGGTGTGACAAAAGCCGATATCTCCTTTGCTCTCTCCGATAACGGTACTTGCCAATATCCTCTTAGCAAGTCAATCTTTGTGATAAATTTTGATTGTCCCACTTTCTCAATGCAATCTTCCAACTGTGGTATAGGATATGAATCTGCTTTTATCTTTGCATTCACCATTCGATAGGCCACACACAGTCTTTGTGTTCCATCCAGTTTTGGTACCATCACAATAGGTGAAGTCCAGTTACTGCAACTAAACTCAATTATATCATTTTGAAGCATGAATTCAATTTCTTTCTGTGCTTGTGATAATTTTGCCGGATTCAATCTATAAGAATGTTGCCTTATCAACGATGAAACTTCTACACACACATCATGTATGGCTGAATTTGTCCTCCCCAGCTTATTCCCACAAATAGCTTTGTGTGACTGCAAAAGCTTCTCCAAATCACTTTGACACTTGTCTGGAAGGTAACTCAATATTACACTTAAGTTTTCAACTACCCGCTCATTATCCAAGCTACACTATTAACCCATTTTTACAATAAATCACAATAACATTATGAAAATTGTTATATTTTCATGACATATCAGTGACTTGGATGAAGGATGATTGCAGAACCCAACTTAGTAAGTTCTGTAGTAGATGAGAGCAGAAAGTTACAAATATATACATGGATTAGTGGCTGAACAAAACAGTGGCTAATGGAGTTCAATGTGGAAAAATGTGAGGTCATCCACTTTGGATCTTAGAAAGATAAATGGGCGGGAGACCAGGACTTTTGAAGGAGCAAAGCGCTTTGTGGGACCAGGTAAACAATCCACTAAAAGCTCGTGGAGAGGTACCACAATTTCTCAAAAAGCTAATGGAATGTCGGCCTTTACTTTGAGAGGGCTGCAATGTAAAAGGGAAGAAAGTTATGATTCAGCTGTACAGACTCTTGATCAAACTCCATCTAGTATATCTGTGTTTGATTCTGGGCACCACACCTTAGGAAAGATATATTGGCCTTGGAGGGGTACAAGTGCAGATTCACCAAAAATGATACCAGGGCTTAAAGGGTTGTAAGTCCATTGAGTGTAGATGGCTGATGATCTAATTGCTGTGCTTAAAATGATAAAAGGACTTGACAGACTAAACATGGAGAAGCCATTTCCTCCCAATGGTTCGCAATCTTGAAGTTAGAGTTAGAATGTTTAGAAGCAAATTCAGGAATTTTTCACATAAATGGCAGTGAAATCTGGAATTCTCTCCCTCAAAAGGCTTTGGGTGTTGAGTCAATTGGCGTTCCCACAATCGAAAAGTGGCAAAGCTTTGTTGGGTGGGTTATCATGGGATTGTGGATACATGGATCAGAGGTGGAGGCGAGATACAGATCCGCCATGATCTGAGTGGCAGGCCAGGCTCAAGGGGCCGAATGTCCTCCTGCCTGTTCCTATGTCAAGGTGGCAGTGATGCTCTCTTTGATTCATTCAACTCGGAAGAACAGCCCCACGATTATGTTACCAAGGGCATTACAAAAAGTCACCACCTTCAGGAGAGATGGTGAATACAGAGAAAATTGATGGAAAGCACAAGTGTCAAATATAGCTAGAAAATTACATGACAGGGATAATTGTGTTCTAATTAACAAGTCTGTGCTCAAATGCTCGTAAACATCCATCTGGGAATTGGGTAGGGCCTGAAAAGACAGAGTGAACTAATGAAAAACAACAAGAAATCTCAGAATTATGTATTCCCCTCTCATTCCATCGTTACTTATTGATCAAGGTTCCAGGTCAAGAACATCCAACACAGGGCGGTAGTGAGATGTGACTGAGAAGCATTCTGGGAGAAGTCAGCGCAGTCACCGCAACTCAGAAGGGGATCGAGGAGTAGGATCCTTGCGCTCAACAGGAGGAGGAGCATCCAACAGAGGGCGGCAGTGAGAAGTGACTGAGAAGCATTCTGGGAGAAGTCAGCGCAGTCACCACAACTCAGAAGGGGATCAAGGAGGACCCACTGTCAAAGAACGAAATAGCCCAAACATTACATTGCTATAATGTTTCCATCCCTCCCTCCTATTCAAACCAAAAGAAAAGGAGCGAGAGAGAGAGAGGCAGTACCTTCATGAGTGCACCAGACCTGCGAGGGACACTCTTCTGAAAGTGAATTTTAAAAATAAGCAGCTGATTGATGAGTAAATCCTGGTGAGTTTTTTTTTCAATCTATTAAAGTAATTCATTGCTTAATACTGAGGTAGGAGCTAAAAAAAAAGTATAGAGTAGTACTGTACAAGTATAACTAGTCAGGAAACAAGGTTCCTCACTAACATAAATAAGGCCCCGAGCTAGCGTATTTTTTAAGGGAGTAACTTGCTTAATCGAGAGGGATGTCATAGCAGGAGAACTCAGACCTGTGATAAGCTCCTCCTGCAGGCTGTGGGAAATGAGCGATGCTTCCAGCGTCCCTGGTGACCATGTGTGCGGAAGGTGTGTCCAAATGCAGCTTCTAACTAACTGGATTTCGGAGCTGGAGCTGCGGGTGGACTCATTGTGGAGCATCCGCGAAGCTGAGCAATTCGTGGATAGCACGTTTAGCGAGGTGGTCACACCGCAGGTGAAGATTACACAGGCAGAAAGGGAATGGGTGACCATCAGGAACAGTAAAAGACTCAGGAAGGTAGTGCAGGAGTCCCCAGTTGTCATCCCCCTCTCTAACAGATATACCGCTTTGGAAACTGTTGGTGGGGGGGGCGGGGTGGGATGGCCTCTCAGGGGAAAGCAGCAACAGCCAAGTTCACGGCACCGTGGGTGGCTCTGCTGCTCAGAAGGGCAGGAGGAAAACAAGTGGCCGGGCTATAGTGATAGGGGATTCAATAGTTAGGGGTACAGGCAGACGCTTCTGTGGCTGCAAACATTAAACAAGGGTGGTATGTTGCCTCCCTGGTGCCAGGATCCAGGATGTCATGGAGCGGCTGCATGACATTCTGGGGAGGGGAGGTAAACAGCCAGTGGTCATGGTACACATTGCTACCAACGACATAGGTAAACTAAGGGATGAGGACCTGCAAGCTCAGTACAGGAAATTAGGAGATAAATTAAAATGCAGGACCTCAAGTGTAGTAATCTCAGGATTACTCCCAGTTCCACATGCTAGCAAGAGCAGGAATAAGAGGATAGACCAAATGAACACGTGGCTGGAGAGATGGTGTAGCCGGGAGGGATTCAGATTCTTGAGGCACTGGGACCGGTGGGACCTGCACAAACCGGACAGGCTGCACCCAGGCAGAGCTGGGACCAGTGTCCTTGCGGGGGCTTTTGCTAGCTCTGTTGGGGAGTATTTAAACTAGTGCGGCAGGGGGATGGGATCCCAGGAGTAGGATCAGATAGGTCAGATTCAGATCAGAAAAATGGAGGTCGAACATTAGCTCCAGCAAGGGAAATTGACAGGGTTAAACTGTTTATACTTCAATACAAGGAGTATTACAAACAAGGTAGATGAGTTAAGGGCACAGGTAGACACATGGCAGCAGGATGTCATTGCTATAACGGAGACCTGGCTAAAGGAGGGACAAAACTGGCAGCTAAATATCTCTGGTTATAGAGTCTTCAGGCCGATAGAGTAGGAGATAAAAAAGGAGGGGGGGTAGCACTAATGGTTAAAGAATCAATTCCAGTTGTGAGAAGGGATGATATACTAAATGGGTCAACAAACGAGGCTTTATAGATTGAGCCTAGAAATAAAAAAGGGGCAGTCACACTACTGGGAGTATACTACAGACCCCCAAATAGTGAAAGGGAGATAGAAGAACAAATATGTAGGCAAATTTCTACTTGTAAGAACAAGAGGGCAATAATAGTAGGAGACTTCAACTATCCTAATATCAACTGGGATTCAAACAATATAAGGGGCACTGAGGGAGAAAAAGTCATTGTGTGTCCAGGAAAATTTTTTCAACCAATTAGTGACAAACCCAACGAGAGGAGATGCAATTCTAGACCTAGTCTTGAGGAACGAAGAAGAGCAAGTGGGTGGAGTGACAGTTGGCGACCATATCGGGGACAGTGATCACAATTCAGTTAGATTTAGCATTACCATGGAAAAGGACAGAGATAAGGCAGGAGTAAAAGTCCTGAACTGGGGGAATGCAGAAATGAGAAGGGACTTGGCTGAGGTGGACTGGACAGCACTGCTGGAGGATAAAAGTGGAAAACCAGTGGGGAGCACTAAAAAGCGAGATCCTAATTGTACAAAATAGACATGTCCCCTACAAAAAGAGTGGATCTGCCAAATCTAGACCCCCCTGGTTGTCTAGAGGAATACAGGGGAAGATCAAACAGAAAAAGAAAGCATACGATAGGCACAAAGAACTAAGTACTGCAGATAGCCTAGACGAATATAGGAAGTGCAGGGACGAAGTAAAAAAGGAAATAAGGAAATCAAAGAGAGGGCATGAAAAAATATTAGCAAGTAAAGTTAAAGATAACCCAAAGATGTTTTACCAATACATTAATGCTAAAAGGTTAGTTAAGGAAAAAGTGGGACCTATCAGAGATGAAGATGGAAACTTGTGTGTAGATGCAGAGGCTGTGGGAAGGGTTTTAAATGAATATTTTGTCTCAGTGCTTACAAAGGAAAGGAAAGGGAGGATGTAGATATAGTAGTCCAGGAGGAACACTGTGAGATATTGGACGGGATAGTCATAAAGAGAGAGGAAGTACTCGAAGGGTTGAAATCCTTGAAAGTTTATAAGTCACCAGGGCCAGATGGATTGTTTCCGAGGCTGCTGAAGGAAGTCAGGGAGGAGATAACAGATGCTCTGAGGATGATTTTCCAATCTTCACTAGATATAGGGGAGGTACCGGAGGACTGGAGAAATGCAAACATAGTTCCATTGTTTAAAAAAGGATCAAAGGAAATGCCAAACAATTATAGGCCAGCTAGTGTTACATCGGTGGTGAGCAAATTAGTAGAATCAATCCTGAGAGATAGGATTAACTGTCATGTGGAAAGGCATGGACTAGTCAGGGATGGTCAGCATGGATTTGTTAAAGGAAAGGCTTGCCTTCACAAATTTGATTGAATTCTTTGAGGAAGTGACAAGAAGGGTTGATGAAGGTAGTGCAGTGGATGATGTGTACATGGATTTTAGCAAGGCATTTGACAAGGTCCCACATGGCAGATTGGTCAGGAAAGTAAAAGCCCATGGGATTTAGGGTAATGTGGCAAACTGGATAAAAGGTTGGCTTTGTAACAGGAAACAAAGGGTAATGGTCGACGGATGCCCTTGCGAATGGAAAGTTGTCTCAAGTGGTGTTCCACAGGGCTCGGTGTTGGGACCCTTGCAGTTTGTGTTATATATTAACAAATTGGACGTGAACGTGGGGGGCACGATTAGGAAATTTGCAGATGACACAAAGATTGACCAAGTAGTGGATAGTGTAGAGGATAGCCATAATCTCCAAAACGATATAGATGGGTTGGTGGAGTGGGCGGTAAAGTGGCAGATGGATTTTAACATAGAGAAGTGTGAGGTCATACATTTAGGGAGGTCAAACAGTTACAGGGATTACACAATAAATGGGAATATATTAAGAGGGGTAGATGAAGAGAGAGATCTTGGCGTACAAGTACACAGCTCCCTGAAGGCAGCAGTTCAAGTAGACAAGGTTGTAAAGAAGGCATATGGAACGCTCTCCTTCATTGGCAGAGGTATAGAATATTAAAGTAAGGATATAATGTTGGAATTGTATAAAACACTGAGGCCACAACTGGAGTATTGTGTGCAGTTCTAGTCACATTATTACAGGAAGGACGTAATAGCTCTGGAGAGAATGCAGAGGTTTACAAGAATGTTGCCAGGGTTAGAAAAGTGTAGCTACGAGGAGAGATTGGATAGGTTGGGGTTATTTTCCTTAGAACAAAGGCGGCTGAAAGGTGACTTGATTGAGGTGTACAAAATTATGGAGGGGAATAGATAGAGTGGACAGGATAAAATTGTTTCCCTTGGTGGAGAATTCTAGAACCAGGGGATTTAGATTCAAGATAAGTGACAGAAGGTGTAGGGGGGACATGAGGAAGAACTTTTTTTTTTTTTACGCAGAGGGTAGTGGGTGTCTGGGATTCGCTGCCTGAGTTGGTGGTAGAGGCAGAAACTCCAAACTCTTTTAAAAAGTACCTGGATCTGCACCTTAAGTGCTGTAAGCTGCAGGGCTATGGGCCGGGTGCAGGAAGGTGGCATTAGAAAGGGCACCTGGGTGTCCTCAGGCTGGCATGGACAAGATGGGCCGAACGGCTATGGTTCTATGGTCAAACAATGATTCTCATGCAGAAATTTGAAGCTTCTCTCTGTGGTGGCCTCTGCAAATATTAACACACTTCCAGGAAAAGAGTGAAAATATTGATACGCTTCAAGGTAAATTCCTTTCAAGTATTGATACACTTCCAGGGTTAACAAGCTGCAAGTATTGATATATTTTGAAGGGGACATCCTCCAGGCAGTTATATAAAAGAAAAATACCACAGATGCCAGAAATAAAAACAAAGTGCTGGAAAATCTCAGCAGGTCTGGCAGCATCTGTGCAGAGAGAGACAGAGTTAACATTTCACGTCCAATATGACTCTTCTTCGGACCGAATATTGGACTTGAAACGTTAACCCTGTTTCCCCCTTATCCGGCAGTTACATTGATAATTCCAGGGATTCCCTACAAATATTGAATTGCTCTCAACATCTATCTGCCCAAAGTTCTGAAAAATCGGCTGAAAAAAATAGGGCTGCCTTTGGAAGAGATTTAAAAAAAAAATTCATCGACAGTAATATAGATAACATGCCAGAAAGTACAATACGTAGCATTTGGGAAATTTTATGCAATTCTTGTGGATCCCTTGAAAATGTACAATATAGTCCTCTGAACAAAAAGCAGTCGACTTCTTCAACCAGAGGACAATATTTCCAAATTTCTCATATCCCACAATAAGTTCATTCGGGGGTGGGGGGTGGGGAAGGCTCATCATACCTCTTTTCTAAGTTAGCACAGCAAAAAATAATGGACACAGCATGAACAGAATAACAAATACTGCAGAGGGGAGTTGCATCACTGATACTAATCAAAAAGAGAGCACAGCTACAACAGTTCAATATATTAGCTAAATTACAGTCTCCCTGATACAATTAATGGGTGCAGGGAGGCCTCCCATTATCGATTCAAGTGTGAGCCTTGATTTGGGTGGAGGGGGTGGGGGGGGAGTGTGAGATGGGGGCTCACACTGCAGAGGTCTGGATAGCTTCCGTCTGCCCTGTCTCCCCACCCATGTAACACTCACCGTCAGTTAAAACCATCCGTATTGAATCTGGAGTAACATGACTGAGTGTTTCAGTAAAAGCAGAGCTCAAGCAGGGATGGGGGCAGCTGATCTCAGATGTGAAATTAGGTGGCCTTCACAACTGGAAGGATAAGAGTATGGGACTCAGTTTGGGGGTCAGAAAGGACTCGTTGCAGACTCTTGCTTGTCCAGTGACCTTTAACGCTTTGCCTTTGTCCTTCAACTGACTTTCTATCCAATCTGCTACATTTCCTGTTGTATGTTCTTGAAACTTAAGTCTTTATGTAGCTGCTTCACCAATACCTTCTGAAAATATTTATACTTCAACCCCTTTAACTATCTCATCAATGCTTTTAAAAAACTATTAAATTTGTTAGACTTGACTTTAACAAATCTGTACTGGCTGTCTCTGATTAAACCATGTATTTCCAGATGTGTTTGCAGATTTTGGCCACAATTGATATTAGACTATCTGGTCTATAATTACCTGGGTTATCCTCTGCCCACATTTTTAGATGGAAACGAGTTAACCTGACTTTCTTCCAGTTCCCTGCCTGTGTAGAGGATTGAAAAGAGACGTGATCAGAAACTCTGCTACTTTCCTTTCAATAATCAATGTCACAGGGTCTGGCACATCACTGAGTTCTGCTAACTTATCCACAACTAATTCCTTTGGTCCAGTTACAAATTATTAATTGGTACATTATCTTCCTCTACTTCATGCTTACTTCCATCATTTCGAAGCAAAAGCTTTGCATTTATACCTTCACTGTATGTTCATCCTTCACGTTTAGATTCCATTCTTCATCTCTGACTTGTCTTACTCTCACATTCATCTTTTTCTTTTTATGTACTTTTCTTTCCCATTTCCTTCTAAATTATCTGCCATCCTTTCTTCACATCGCCTTTAGCCTTTTAAAATCTTTTTCATAAGATGAAGCGCAATACCCTGAGATACATCTGTTCTTTGTTTAGTCACAATATTGGAGAGGATATTTATAGGTCATTTTGCAACGGGAAACACTAACCTTCTGTGCATCCCTCATAAGCTGGCGCACCCCTTCAAGCAGATCTCTCCTGAGACAATCTCAAGGCAGCGGTGTGGTCTGCAGAACTTTGTGGCAGGGGTGGGGGTGCGCAGCCGTGGACCATCATTAGCTGCAGCGTTAAATTCTAACACAATCTATAACCCCCTTGGCCTGGCGTATCCCTCACTCTTACCATTACCATCTAGCAGCTCTGGTTCAATGAAGATCGTAGAAGAGCATGCCAGGAGCAGCACCAGGCTTACCTAAAAATGAGGTGCCAACTACAAGGGCATCCAGATCCCTCTGTACTGTAGCATTCTGCAGTCTCTCCATTTAAATAATATTCTGCTTCCCAATTCTTTCTGTCAAAGTGGACAACCTCACATTTTCCCACGTTATACTCCATCTGCTATTTTTCCCCCCCACTCTCTTGACCCTTTGTATCCTCCTCGCAACTTGCTTTCCTACCTATCTTTATATCATCAGCAAATCTGGCTACAATACAGTCAGTCCCTTCAACCAAGTGATCAATATAGATCATAAATAGTTGAGGACCCAGCACTGATCCCCCTGTGGCACCCCACTAGTTACAGTTTGCCAGCCTGAAAATGATCCATTTATCCTGAATCCGTTTCCAGTTAGCAAATCGTCTACTGATGCTAATATATCACCCCCAATACCATGAACTTTTACCTTGTGCAATAATCTTTTATGCGTCACCTTATCGAATACCTTTTGGAATTCCAAATGCACTACATCTACCATTTCCCTTATCCATGCTGCTTATTACATCCTCAAAAGAACTTTAATACATTGGTCAAACACAATTTCCCTTTCACAAAACCATGTTGACTTCCTGACTGTATTATGATTTTCTAAGTTTCCTGCTGCTACCTCCTTAATAATGGATTCTAGCATTTTCCCAATGACAAATATTAGACTAACTGGTCTATAGTTTCCTGCTTTCTGTCTTTCCCCTTTCCTGAATAGTGTTGCTCCATTTACAGCTTTCCAACCTGCTGGGGGCCTTTCCAGAATTTAGGGAATTTTGGAAGATTACAACGAATGCATCCACTATCTTTGCAGACACCACTTTTTTTTTTAAAAAGACCCCAGAATGTGGGCCATCAGGTCCAGGGGACTTGTCAGCCTTTAGTGGCATTAGTTTTCCTGTACTTGTTCTCTAGCGATTGTTTTAAGTTCTTCCCACCCTTTTGCCTCGTGATTTTTCACTATTCCTGAGACGCTTTCTGTGTCTTCTACTGTAAGATGCAAAATACTTGTCCAAAGTCTCTTAAGTTACCTTCTTCCATCATTAATTCCCCAGTCTGACCCTCTAAGGGACAAATGCTTACTTTAGCTACTCTCTCTCCCTTTACATATACTTGTAGAATCTTTTACTGTCCATTTTATATTGGTAGTTTTCTTTCACAATCCATTTTCTCCTTTTTTAAAAGTAATTCTTTGCTGGTTTCTAAAATTTTCCTCATCTTCTGGCCTATTGCTAATCTTTGCAGCATGGTACACCATTTCTTTCAATTTAACATCACCCCTAACTTTCTTAGTTAGCCACAGATGGTGCATCTTTTTTCTCAATGGAATCTTTGTTCAGAGTTCTGAAATCTCTCATAGGCTCGGACATTTACAACACAGGAGGCCATTCAGCCCATCGTGTCCGCGTTGGTCAACAAAGATCTGACTACACTAATCCCATTTTTCACCGCTTGGCCCACAGTCCTGGAGGCTATGGCAATACAAGTGAATATCTAAATATTTCTTAAATGCTATGAGTTTCTGACTCAACCACCCTTTCAAGCAGTGAGTTCCAGACTCCCACCACCCTCTGGGTAAAAATATTTCTCAACTCCCCTCTTAGCCTTCTACCTCTAACCTTAAATCTATGCCCGCTTGTTATCGACTCCTCTATTAATGGAAAAAGTGCCTTCCTATCCACCCAATCTATGCTCCTCATAATCTTATACACCTCTATCAGTTTCCCTCTCAACCTTCG
Source organism: Cetorhinus maximus (assembly GCF_964194155.1). Lineage (NCBI taxonomy): Eukaryota > Metazoa > Chordata > Chondrichthyes > Lamniformes > Cetorhinidae > Cetorhinus > Cetorhinus maximus. The sequence goes on along the minus strand of NC_135889.1, from coordinate 5,598,393 downwards.
CTGCTCCAAGGAAAACAACCCCAGCCTATCCAATCTTCCCTCAAAGCTCAGGCCCTCCAGCCCAGACAGAATCCTGGTAAATCTCCTCTGCACCTTCTCCAGTGCAATCATATCCTTCCTATAATGCGGTGACCAGAACTGTACGCGGTACTCCAGTTGTGGCCTAACCAGCATTTTATACAGTTCCAGCATAACCTCCCTGATCTTGTATTTTATGCCTCGGCTAATAAAGGCAAGTATCCCTTATGCCTTCTTAACCACCTTATCTATCTGCCCTGCTACCTTCAGGGGTCTGTGGATGTGCACACCAAGGTCTCTCTGATTTTCAGTACTTTCCAGGGTCCCACCATTCATAGTGTAATCCCTTACCTTGTTAGCCCTCCTCAAGTGCATTACCTTATCTCCTTAAATGTCTGCCAAAAGACTGTTGTGTCCCAAATTTTAATTTCTAAAAGCTTCCCCTTGAGGTTCAACCGACTGGCCTGAAGTTGCTGGGCTTATCTTTACACTTTTTTTTGAACAAAGGTGCAAACGTTTGCAATTCTCCAGTCCTCTGGCACCACCTGTGTATCCAAGGAGGATTGCAAGATTTTGGCCATTGCCTCCACAATTTCCACCTTTACTTCCTTCAGTTTCCTTGGATGCATCCATGTAGTCGTGGTGACTTATCAAATTTAAGTACAGACAGCATATCTAATGTCTCCTCTTTATCATTTTTTTTTAGCCTATCTAGTGTCTCAACTACTTCCTCTTTCAATATGACTTACATAAGAAATAGAAGCAGCATCCTTTTCCCTTGGTAAAGACAGATGCAAATTACTTGATTTAGTGCCTCAACCATGCTGCCTGCCTCCATGCATAGTTCCCCTTACTGGTCCCTAATTGACCTCACTCCTCCTTTTACTATTTATCTGCCTATAGAATACTTTTGGATTTCCTTTTATGTTAGTTGCCAGTCTCTTCCCATGCTCGCTCTTTGCTTCTCTATTTGTTTTTCACTTCCCCTATGAACCTTCTACATTCAGCCTGGTTCTCAATTGTATTATCCACCCGACACCTGTCATATGCACTTTTTTTTGTGTCATCCGACTCTATCTCTTTCGTCATCCAGGGAGTTCTGGATTTGTTTGCCCTACCTTTTCCCCTCATGGGATTATACCTTGACCGTACCCGAACCAGCAAATATTTAAAGGTAGCCCATCGTTCTGAAACTTGATATGAATTAGGATGTGGGTAGCAGAGTTTAGAATGATCTCAAGTTTATGGAGGGTCAAGAATGATAGGTCAGCCACAAGAGCATCAGAATGGTCTGTAGGTGATAAAGGTATAGATGAATGTTTCAGCAGAAAATGCATTGAAGCAAGTCAGAGATTGGCAATGTTATGAAAATGGAAGTATGTAATCTCTCTTATAGAGAGGGTATGGTGTTGCAAATTCAGCTTGGGATCAAATATGACACCGAGATTGCAAACAATCAGTTTCAGCCTGAGTCAGTGGCCCAGGAAAGCAGTGGTATGTGTATGGAGTTTGTGGTGGGCGCCGAAGATGATAGCTTTGGTCTTCCCAATGTTCAATTGGAGGAAACTGCAGGTCATCCAGAACTGGCTGTTGGATAAGCAGTCTGACAAATTAGAGTCAGTGGACGAGTCAAGAGGTGCAGAGGTAGAGATGGAAGTTGTCAGTGTATATGTCGAACCTAACCCCATGTTTTCAGATGATTTTGCCAACAGGCAGTGTGTAAATGAGGAACAGGAGAGAGCCAAGGATAGATCCTTGGGGAATTTCATAGGTATACATATGAAATCAGTCATATCTCATAGGAATGAAGTTGCTATTACTAGAAACTTATTATTTCGACCCTGATGAAGTTCAACTGCAGTCAACAGAAGAGATCAAACTTCAAAGTGATAAATTCATGGTAAGAGCTAGGTTACAAACAGCACTTTTGTTTTTTTTTTCATATGCATTCAGGTTTTAATTCTGATATTTATTAGCTAAAGAAAAATAATTTATTAGAGTTGAAAATGAAGAAAACTTTCTCCCTCCTGCTTTTAACTTTTAGCTCCATGTTTTAGTTCAATAGCAACAACAGAACTCCAAAGGGTCAGCAGGGAATAAGGAAGACACACCTTTAAATGTGATGTTGTAATTAGTTTTATTTACACCACAATAGCAAGTTGTCATAATGTGGTACAAAATACTGGACTCCTAATAAAGTCAAAAATGAAGTCTGTACTGTCAAGGAGATACACCATTGGTCAGTCTGAAAGTCTGACCAATTTCAACAGGCAAATGAAGACCATCAAAAGCTACCACAATAAGGCTATCACCAATAAAGTAGGTCCATACAATAGTTGATTGTGGCTAAAATACAGAAAATCAGTTCACTGGTACTGATAACAATGGTGGTGTCATTTTTGAGTGTGGATAGGTACAAAGAAGGTTAAAATATAGTTACAACTTCCATTACTACATACCTGAAATAAAAGTTTTTGGGTGAACAAACTTTAAAGTCCATCTCGCACATTTTTCATCCCCTCAAACTGGAAAAGAAAATGAAAGGCGCCTCCACTATGGAGCACAAAATGTAATACACCGTAACGTGATACTTTGTAGTCAATATCAAAACACGGAGGAAAGTGAGGCTGACAGGTAGCCATCACTCTTGCTTCGTAACTACAATACCGCCCCCAAAAAACCTCTCTTTGTAAATATTCATCCACATCGATCACAATACACAACTGCTAAGTGGATTACCGCTACACGATTTATGGTGGCAGAGATAAAGAACAGCTGCGCTGAAAGGTTAACTGTTTATGATCTTAAATACTTAGTCCAGAAAAAAAAATTGCTTGTCTCAAAAGGGTTGGCCCCAAGAAGACGCAGGCAGTTAACAGTTTTACAATTTTTTTTTTTTTGCTGTGTTCATAAAATTTTATATGCAGATTATGCAATATTCTACTGGTAATGACACAAGTGCTGGATTTTTTTGTCAAATTTAAGTATCAATTTATAACAGTATTAAAGAGAGTGATATTTGAAGATATTTCAATAAAGACAGAGGCATCTCCTTCTGAGGTTTACTAATATGTTCATCAGAAAAAAAATGTCAAAACCTCATCTTCAGATGCCAAGAAGAAAAAAAGCGAAACTTGGTAAGCTGCCCTGGAAATAACTTTTGCGAATTGCGTGCATACCTGTACAGAACAAATGGTATCTCTGCTTGTGGCACATGCAAGCTCACTATCTTCCATTTAATGAAAAAAATAAAATACAGTTCAATGCCCCTTAAAAGAAAACAAACAATGGGCCCTCTTAAAACAATGTTTAAATTCACCTTATCAAAAGAAGGAATGAATACATAACTCCACTTATTTAAAGGAATGTTTAACATCAAGAGTAGATGCAAACAGTTTCTTAAAAGTCACAGAATTGATGTGTTAATTGCTTTGCAATCAAACATACATAATCCTATAGAAAGTGTGGAACACTGTCTTAAAGATTACAGCTGGTTATATTTTATGTTGTGTAAATCTGTTTTAAAACAAAAATACAGTAGTGCCCTTATTCAGTGTTGCCAAACATCTCACACACGCACACATGCTCCACATACTCCTCACAGCGCTAAATTCATTAAGCTTCAAGCAACCATTACAAAAGGAGGAATGAAAACCATTTACCCATAGAGAAAAAGTTACTAGTTAATGACCTCCATGTCAGTTGTCCCATAAATTCCAGAGTGAGCGTGCTTGTGTACATTAACAGATGGCAGGACAGTGCGCCTTCTCCTACACTCTAGTGATAATGCTGTTTTACAGCCCAGGCTTCAACCAGCATTAATCACATTCTGGGGCCAACCCAAGCACCTGCAGAATAGAATCAACCACGGGCCCAGGACTAAGCGCTTTCCATCCCTGTCAATCGCTGATAAGCACAGCTCACAGACCCACACTGTAAAAACAATCAGTCTTTGGACAAAAACACCATCACAACCTTCCTTCTTGGTTTCAGAGTGGAGCAACTGAAATCCTTAATGCTAACTCCCCCTTAGCGAACGGCAGCCTTCTGCAGTGCAACCAGTTACAAATATCAAATATAGTATCACTGTAGTATTACTCATATTTAAATGGGTATGATATCACCTTGCAATACTATTCTTACAAGACTTCATTTATAAATCTACTTAGAACAGATCATATAGTAATATACACCAACTGGAATCATTACACAAAGTTTGAACAAGATCCCTCACTCAAGGTACTTCCTCCTGAAAAACTCCAGTTCACTTCTTTAAGCCATCAGAAAGCTACGTTCCATGTAGGAAAACAAAATAAGGAAAATTAAAATTAGACTGGAACCATGGAGTAATCACAAAAGAAGTCGTAAAAACAGAAGAATTTCAGAAAAATATCAGTGGGAAAGGTAACTGGAATTCTTACCAAAAAAGTAATTAAAAAAACCAAGTTATTAGGTCTTATGAAACATGGTTTAAAAACTTGTAAGGATTTCTTTATATAAAAGTAGATATTATTTTGTTAAATGGTTTACCAGGAGTAAAAATAAACACAAATAAAAAAAAGTAATGGTTAAGGTAGTTGCCAAGTGACTTAAACATGTTGGCTGACCACAAACATTCATAGTGAGGTATTCCTCTAAGTGTCCACAATCCATCTGTTCCCATCTTCAGTAAAAAGCCATCATTCTCCCTGTAAGTGCCCACCTAATAAAAATCAAACTTGGTCTGCTAAGAAAACATTTATGCATGATTATCTCCCGTACTATTAACAAATTACCTGGTCTTATCGTCAAAAAACCTCTTGTTGTCTAATGGATAACAGGTTATTATTGGTTTATGTTTTTAGTTTCTATTAGAAATGAGGACCACCGAAGTGGAAGTCTGGAAAAAAATCCTGCATCATGCTTTTGAGTAACATTCCAATCTTTTAACATGTTTACCTGTCGCAATTCAACCTAACACATGCTTTGTTATTGGTTGATTCCCTATACTACTCAGTGTTATATAACTCATCATAATAAGTAAAGCAGGTTCTAATGTTAACCTGCCAATTTCCAACAGTATATCTGCCACTCTGGACTGGCAACTACCTTAAAATAGGTTAGGATTTGTTTGGAAAAACAGCAAAAATGGTACTCCAACAGGGTATGAAAATCCAGGCAGAGACCGGATCTCGGATTTTTTTTTTTGCACGCATGCCAGGAAACACAAGGCTTCTTCACCCACTTTTCCACATCACAACAGTGGAGGAATCATTTCCACACTTTTAAGGCATTGTTCCTCAATTCAAAAATCAGCAACCATCTGTTGATAAAAAGGCACAAACGCTCATGTCTTCGTAGGGATTCTTAGGAAACACCCTCTCAGTTCTCTTCCATTCTGGTATAGTCTTTCTCTCCACACTGTAAATGTTCTCTGAATAATTACTGTACGTCACATGATTTTGTTGAAATTACAATCAATGCATCTGGACTTGTAGATGGCATTAAATCCTTTGCTAAAGGACAAGAACATTAGAAACAGTGGTTGACTGCCTGAGACAGGAGAACTTTTGAGTAGGTAAACTCAGAGCAGGGCTTTGAGATTACACCTCCTTGGTGACTCTGCCAAAGTAAATGCTGGCTGTCCCACAAGCCTATTTCAGGAATGGACAGAGAGGTAAAAAATCTTTACATTTTTTATTGCCAGCATTTTGCCCAGTTGTCCTTGGATTCTGGAAGAACACCACAGCAGGACACAGGAGATGCAGAATGAAGTCTTGGCAGAGTTAGAGAAATAAAGATATTGTGTGCAAAAGAGAGAACTCCAGCTGGCAACTACATAGGTGGCTCTTCCTCCATGGGTTCATCATCTGGCCTGCAGGAAAGGAAAAGAAAATACGCTAGTAACTTACAAACAGAAAAGACAAAGGCTCCTTAGTCATGTTTCTGTACAAGTCCACACACCAGATCGTTTGTCATAACAAGTGCTGTTTTCCCAAGAAGCTAACACCATCTCCCAGCTATCAACACAGAAACAAGTCTTGTTTACAGTGTCAAAAATGAGATATTCCTTCCTGTCTCACCTCTTCTCAGCATTAGATCCTTGTTTAACACCCATTGACAATGAAGCCATAGCCGTCACCGTGTCAGCTTCTTCCTTATCACACTTTTGGGCCTCTATCAGTGAATAACCCACAGTAGAGGAAAAGCGCTGTAGCGACTTCCAGTATTTACCTAAGAATACATAAAAGATTTTATTCAATAATATTGTTGTTTTAAATGAGTTAACATCTCTTAAATAGCAGAGGACTCTAATGCAAACATGCTCAGCGCTTGTCTGCTAATATCAGTCATGGTAATTTTTAGGCTTACATTATTGTAATGGGATAATTGCATTCCCCTCTTTACCACTATGAATAATTGACAATGGATAAACAAGCTTGGTGGACAATAAATACAGGGTGAATCCATTGAAATAATTTCAGTGGACTCAGATTTTATGGGGCAAGAGTTACAACTAAATGCATTTTTAACACCATAATTTTTGAAAGTATTTCAGGCTCTCAACAATAACTATTTTTGTCACATTTGTACAGTAGGAGTGTATTTTAAATGTGAGAAAGTCCTTTTACAAAAATATTTGAACAGGTTTATTTCTAAAATGGTACTTACATGCAGCTTTATTGGGAACTTAAAAAAACTGCCCTCTAGTGGAAATGTTAATTATTTGCCTTGTAATTTATATATATTAAACTAAGCTAACATTGAATGCCCTTTTGAGACCAATTTGCAAGTACTTTGGTTGGTTTCATTTGATGAATGTGTAACATTTCCTTCCTCTACTATAAATTTTTCCATACCAAGAAAAAAAATCTTAGTTGCACTGCCAACACCTACTTAAATAAGCAAGTCTAATTCCAGTTTACAGCAAGAGCTACGCTATATAAACTAATGGTGCCACAATGTCATTCCTTGTTCTATCTGGTGTCAAAGTAGGTTACTGCAGATTGCTTATATAAATGACATCACAAAACTGTCTTCTCTGGTTTAGTTTTGACTGCTTTGTTCTATTTGAAGCCATTAACCTCAGCACATAGTACCAATTTAAAATTTAATGCAGACAGCTCATGAAACTTCACTGATATATAAAAGACTATCTGGCTTATCTTTTTGATTTAAATAAGCAAATTTAAACTTTGCAAATGTGATATTACAGGATGATTGTGAGCACTTACTGGCCTTTCTTAAAGAGAAAATGAAATACATATTATTTTGTTGATATACTTAAATTAATTTCAAAGTTTTTAGCGGTCCCAAATGTACCAGTCACCCAGTATTTGTCGAGTATTGAAATCACCTTAGTCCTGATTCTAACTTTTACAACAATTTCTTGCTTAGAACCTTCATAAATTGATTCGTGCTTCTACACTTATAAGTGCAAATAATTTTTAAAAATGGTCATTCCTTTGCTTCTGCCTTTTTAGCCCTTCCTCCCATCATTGCAAATCGTTCCTCTCATGCACATCACTGCCAACCTCACTCTACTGTGTGTTAGATGTCATGATGATGTGACTTACGCATAAGTGATATTAATCTCTGATTTCATTGGCTGACCAAACATATATTGAACTGTTTAAAAAGGACTTTTAAAATGCAAGAAAAGTCATTGACTTGAGATGGTTGCCACAAGTCACCTGACATCTGGTATTGCAAGTTGACCAGTTTCTGGAATGTCTCAACGTAAATTATAATTCAGACATGCTACAACTTATTTCTATGGAATTTCATACCTGCTGATGTCAATAACTACTTCAAAAGATTTATTGAAACTGTACTGGACCTCACATTTGCATTTCTACAAGGCTACCACTCAAGATTGGACATAAAGTCTACCAGGACAATAGCTATACGGAAAGGTGTTTTTCCTATCTCATCAAGATGGATAATGAAACCCTCAGCAGCTAATGGCTGGAACATTATAGGCCATGAGACAATAGCTACAATCTGTTCAGACATCACCTAAGCAAATACCTTCTGAAATCATTATGGGGAGAGAGGTCACGTGACTGGAGTAACCATTTTGAGAATGTCTTTTAATACAGCATGCCAGCTGCTAAAACAAGAGTAGTCTAGGAGAGCAGCCAATGAAGCAGCTCCTTTCTCTTCTTTCCCAAGTTCAGAGCCCTATCTCTATCCAGCACAGAGACAGTGAATTTCCATCGAAAGGAATCTCAGGTGCAAAAATCATCGACTTCTGGAAAGATGGATTACGTTTTAAAAAGAAACTGCCTCTAGCAACTGGAGTTTCACAATGAGTTCACCCCCTGGAATTTCAAAATTACCATGGAGAAAAATCTGCCACAGCCACAGATACCAGCAAAGGACTCATGACAATGAGTCATGAGTTTTGTACCTTTAAGCATTGAGCTTTAATTCAGCTAAGAAAATAACTTCCTGCTGTATTGCTTATAATTCTATAATTCTATTGCATATAATTTGCAATAATGCTTGTGTGCGTGAGAGAGAGTGAGTGGGTTGAGAAGATCCAATGCAGGTTTACCTTAATGAATATTTTTTATATCTTTACCTGGGTGGATTTTTAACTCATTAAAAACTAATCCATTTTTGTTTTAAACTCAAGAGAGCCTGCTAGACTATTTTCCTTGCAATAAGCACATAAATGGTTAAATACAGAGTGTTAGTAAATACCGTCATCCTCGCTAAATTCACACAAAACCCTGTTACGGTCAGGTTTGGAGTGGTATCATAGGGGAGTCGTTTTTATCCGTCCTCATATGGCCGTAACATAGGAAATGACGAGACCAGGAGACCAGTCTGGGCTGACTGTTCCTTAGATTTTTTTCTGCTCTCCCTCTGAAGGGAGCTGAAGAGGTTTATTTCGTACAGTCAGCTGAGTTCACAGAATCCACACATGGATGTCATGGGCAGAAAACGGAGCTTTATTGCTCCAGCATGTGCAACTGTAACTCAGGTTAACTTGCCATTTGATTACAGAGCTAAAATATTAATATTTCCTGGTTGTTTTTCAAATGCAATATACAAAATGCTATTTTATTCAGAAATATTTAAGTATTTTTACTGCTTACGTTGTGGTCAATTGTTTGGAGTATATCCAATCTCAAGGCTTCAGGTGATACAAAAAGGAAATTCTCAGCTTTTAGATGTTCATTGACAACATGCCTTGTAAAATTCTGCCCCGACTCAAAGGGGTGAGAACTCAGTCTCGATAGGACACTTAAGGCTGCGAGGGAAGGTCTGGGGCTCATTACTCACTCTCCCTGAGCTGGAGAAACAGAGCTTGCTGCCAGATGCTTTATGTATACCAATATTCAGTGACATTCTGTGTGTGCATGACATCATCATATTTAATCTGATTTTTCTTTCCTTCCGAAGAAAAGGAAAGCTTTGAAGTCCAACAAAGTGCATCTGACCTACCACTAAATCAAATATCTTAAAAGTTAGGTAATTCAATGCAGTCAGTCACTGTCACAGATACAACAGCAGAAAATTGGGATAGTTCTGTTGCTTTCCACACTCACTTTGTATTTCAATTACATTCTCAATAGAGCGAACAGCATTGGGATTTGGTCTTTGCTGCAACACTTCTTGTGTGAATGGCTCAAGCTGAAGAGAAAGAAATCCAAAAACAAACAATTACTTTTTAATGAAAAGTGCAAAAACTTTTGTTCCTTTTATTAAAGCGCAGAAAGGTTTTTCACAATTTGATGCAGGAAATTATAAATGCATACTAACATGGCAAAACTAAATGGAAGCCACAAAACTCATTGTATACTAAAAGTTTCTGTAGTTTCTAGGTTTGTAATGTGTACACAGGAGTGAAGAGCAAGACAGCTGACAAATATATCCAGGGTCAGCAAATTTTAACTTGAAAAATGGATGCTTCAAGTTTAACCAACAAAACATTTTAGGGATCATGAGGCCACAAGGCCCCATTCCAACCAGCTGCTTTTTAGAGAAATCAGTCAAATCTGCATCTTTGCAAAATACAAGTTAATTCCTGAAAATGCTCAGACATGGTTTCCAACATCTAAATTTTGCTCTTTACAGTTAGTAACAAAGGAGTCAAGTCACACGAAGCATTGTCAAATTTATTTATTCACTTTTATTCACCTCTCTGCTGCATTTGAATTTACACTTTAAAAAGCAGTTTTTAGAGAATAAACCAGGAACTATAATGCTGAGCAACTCCAATTATATCTTGCTTTTATTGGAGCACTGATGCCCAATGGTTAGTGCTATGCACCAAGTCCTTTTTCTATTTTGTTTACTTTCTCTCAACTGTTGTGATCTGTTCACACACTTAGGAACAGAAAATAGAAAAAGCATTTTCGAAAACCAGGTAGAAACCCTTGAATTTTAAAAGTCATATCATTAAATAGACAAGTTCCACACATTTGCAGATCTTAGCACAACATTATAATATTTCAGGAAAACATATAATGGGAAATTAAATTAGCTATGAACAAGAGACTGTCCTCAACACTTTCAACACTGCAGTGTTCATTCTCTACTTTTATAATGCAAAAGGTAGTCTGAACCCCACCCCCACCCCCCCCACTATATCCTGCATCGTAAAGAGCGACAAAACAGAAGCACATAAGAAATGGAACAAGGCTGTTTATTATACCTTCACAAAATCTAAATTATAGAATGCACTGACACAGTTGCAACCCTTAGGTTAATGATTTTGTTTGCTGAGAAAACATCAACGTAGTAGCCTTTTTTAAAGTTGCCAAAATCTGGAATGGCTCCCATTGTACAGGACAGTTGTATCCTCACTGTGCTGAGGAGTAATTCCACAAAGAGGTAAAAGGCAGAGCTGATGGATGTAAGTCAGATGAATCTGAACCAGCTCCCACAATACAGATTTCTACATGGCAGCTATCCATTATTTACATTGGGCTGAAAAGGCATAGGATTATTGTACACAGAAAGAATAGAAGAACCCTAGGATAGACACTATCTGAATTTACATCAAGTTTATATTTGATTAATAACTTCACTTGGGCTGGGATCAAATCCAAATGAGTCTTCATTGAATGGTGGAGTGGGGGATGGGGTGGGGTGATGGAAGAGGTTAGCTTTTCAACTCTATTTGTTAAACAAGGGTAAGATTTCATCTGAGTATTGGAGGATCAAACTGTTCTGTGGAAATGTTTTCATTTAGCTGATGCTGCTCCTTGGTGTGTGATTTTCAGGGGGAAAAAAACAAGGCATAAGAGACAGATGAAAAGCAATTTCAAATCATCCACACCAATTTATATTTTGGACTCTGCATACAACACACTTGGGCAGTAGAATTTTCATCCACCTAATGCTTTGATATGAGATAAACCCTTAACTTTAAGCATGTAGCCACAGCTTTTGGATAGAGCTGCATTTATGCAAAGATTATATATTAAATGAAAAAGTCAGCATTCCCACTGAGCCTGTTCAGACTTTCTTCACAGAATGTGGATATCAGTAAGATAATCATGTTCCATGTAACTTTCTCCTTACAAATCAGAGAAAGGAGTCAATCACATCAGTCATCTATCTTATTTGAAATACAAAATTATCAGTAAAATCTATCAAAGGGACCCTATAAAACATTTTAATATTTAGTTTTTAAATTAATAATTTCATCCAGAGGCACGAGATCTATCAAAGTGCTGATTCACTGAGGGCACACCAGAGGATCATTAAATTTCCAACTGAATAAATTCATTTTCTTAGCTGTGATAAGCACATTGTCTGGCAGTTTAACTGTGTGTGTATATATCATGCTAGTCTTGGTCTGAGTTCTAGCAGAAATTAGCCAGTGTTAAATTCAAGTGGATATTTGCAGTTCTTTGAATTATTTGCCATGTTCTATGTCCAAAGTGATTCTGGAATAAGTCCAAAGCAAATAGAAATAAGGGCCAGGATTTTCCATTCGTCGTGCAGGAGCAGGTGGTTGCGGAGCGGAATGCGATTAACGCGGGCAGGCCAATTAAGGACCCCCCCTGCATGGATTGTGAGCAGTAGTGCTCAGCGCTACCTGTGTGGGCGGGAGGAGGTGGGAGAGCCGGGTCCAATGCTCTTTCATGCATGTGCGCGAAAAGCGCTTCAATCTCCCGAGGCATAGAGTTGCCTCTGGGAGATTGAAGCACTTTTTATAAAAATAAATAAATACATTAAAAATTTAATGAAGCATGTCCCCTCGTGTGACTGTGTCACATGAGATGGGACATGTTTTTATTTAATTTGTAATAGCTTTAGGAAACCTCATCCCGCTCGTGGATGAGGTTTCCTAAAAAACCTAAAGGCCGCTTGGCCTTTTCGCCTGCCCCGCCGACCGTTAGATTGGACGGGCAGCAGAAAATTCAGGTTAATTACCTGGTTAATGGCCTTAATAGGCCTTTCAATTATTGGCTGGTGGGTGCGCATCCGCTGAACAAAATATCGCGCGACTTCGCGATGTCATCAGGACGCACGCCCGACATCATCGCGCATCATTTTACGTTCCTGCGTGTCGGGCCTATGCCCGCACACCAAATGGAAAATTTTGTCCAAGGTATTTTTTGTTTCAAATTCCACCTACAGCTGCTTTTTCCTTCTTCTCTCCATCAGTTTAAAAATCACAGCAAAAATAAAATCAAGATAGAAATTCACAGCTCAGCAGCCAATCCGATAGAATGATATATATAGAGTTGTACACATTTTTACAAAGGTACATCAAAGGGTTAAGCACACAATCTTGTGATTAATTTTCCTTCTGGTGCCGGATTATATATTTTTTCCACATGAAAGCCCTTGTAATGCCAAAATTTCATTGTAAAGGAATTCAGAATTCAAACAAGAAGCTGTATGTTCCAAAATGTTCTGCACATGCTTATGCTGGAAACATGCTAACCTACTTTACTCCTGTGCCAGGAGGAAATAATGTGCGTTAATAACTATGAAAAAGATATGGTATAGTTTACAGTCTGCAGCGAGATACTCTGTAATCTAACTGTGGCATGATACTAAGCATGATCAAACACTTGACTCTTGGCTGTTTTGATCCTTAACCCCTCTTTCATAAAATACTATATTTAATCCATCAAAGACCAATTTGTTTCCTTTTTTACTAAAAGAATTATTAGCATAGGATTTAGGAGCCAAGACTTACACCATCTCCCTTTCAGCTGCAGAGTTAAAATGAAGAACAAATGCTCTCTGAACTGATGTTTGTTTTGTGAGAGAGTCCGAAAAGGAAGTGAACAAATGCTTGAGAGAACACAAACGTCGTCTTGTTCAAAGATATGGTGTAGCCTACAGTCATCTTGTTCAAACACTTCATGCCATTGCCAGCAATAGCAAGTAGTATTTGTCAGGTCAGAGTAATGATGTCTCCTCTGCGTTTCTATTTCACAAGGGCCAGGCTTCTAGTCAGGTCAAGGAAACTCCAGTTAACATTTCATCACAGTTTTTCCACATGCCAATTTGATCAATTTTCCACGGTTCCAGCTGCAGCACATATCTATACACGTGTACCGACTTCTACTGACATTCTTCCATTTTACAAGCAGACACCAGGACTAATGTTTGAAATTCCAGTGCTCTCACCACTGAGATGTGGCAGTCTGACAAACCCAAATGTCTGATTTCTCTCTTCCTCCCCCAAATCTCTTTTAGCGCTAGTCAGGATATTCAACAGTCTGTGAAAAACCCTTGTACAATTTACAAAATACCCCCATCAAAACAGCATTAACGTTCCTAAGGAATCAGCAGCAAATATTAGGTTTAAGTGCACAGATTGTATGTAAACAGAAATAAAACCACTTGCCAAGTGCAGTGATACAGGCCTTTACAAAGCTGAAACTCTCTGGATATTCTGTAATCATAGTGCAGTGCATTCTTATAGCAGCTGTAATGCTCTACACGGTCCTTTACCTATTGCTTTGCTCCGTTTTATAGTTCCTCTATATTCTGTATGTCAGTCCAGCAGTTATTGTTATTCAGTCCAAACTGTGACAATGCAGGTTCCATCATCACATTTCATTGAATGTAGGAGTCACACAGGACACTTATGGCCATCTGTGCAGTCTCACTTATTTCCTTTAGTTTGGCTGCTTTCTTAATTCTGATTCAATCAGACACATTTCAGTAGTTTCAAACCCTTTTTCTCAATAAGAATTCTTCAGCCTTCCCTCTTAGGTAGGTCCAGCAAAGAGATCTCATGATAATGCTTGGCTAAGCTGACAATGTGTTAGGAGTGCCACAGGTACTGGGGACTGCAATGCCAGATGCCAGTATCAATGGGAAGGCTGGTCCATTGGAAGGGAGCAGCCAGGGGTAATTAAAGGGTCAGCAATTCAGGATTGAGATGAGGAGAAATTTCTTCAATCAGAGGGTTGTGGATCTTTGGAATTCTCTACCCTGGAGAGCTGTGGATGCTCAGTCGTTGAGCATGTTCAAGAGCGAGATTGAATGGTACAGCGGGCTTGAAGGGCCAAGCGGCCTACTTCTGCTCCAATTTCTTATGTTTCTCATGCTCGTATTTATAGACTTTTTAGCAGGCCTCCCTTCTGGCTGTATTATGTGACAAACCTCTACTGTAAATATATGCTGGAGCCTTTACTTGATTGGCATGCAGGCTCCAAGGTCACTGGGTCGGACTACATTGGAGTGGACTCAGCCGGGCGGCCATAGAGTAAACTACCATGCCATCAGCTTGGTGTATTTACATTCACAGGTCCCTTTGGAACAATGGTTACTGGGATGAGATTAAGTGTCCCTCAGCACAAATATTTAATTTTGTTTTATCTGCACTGCTTGTTTGAAATGCATATAATCTGCCACAAAGTGGAAACATAGCTGACTTTTATCAATGTAATGGTGCAATGCTCCACCATGCACACTCCTCCACCTTCTTGATCAACCAACTACACTGGCCATGTGCAAACCTACAATAAACATTTACAGATTGTGGCATTTCATTTGGAACCACATTTTAGAGTTTGAATAGTTTGGGCTGTACTGGCTATCCTTCGTATCCATTACATTAGACAACAATCATATTCCTTGAAGACAGTTTTTGTGAAAAGGGTTTACTTATATCAGGCACGATTGTTAGTAATAAACCAAAAATATTTTAATATTTCTTGAATTCAAGTCTAAATATACCCTTAGCATGGAAAATGGATAATGCTCATGATCTATGACCATGCTAATGCTGTTAAGCATCAAGGTTGGTTACATCTGGAATTTTTGCTTTGCTAGTTAGAAATCTTTAATATTCATGGTCTTTAACTTGGTTGCCGGTTAAATATATTTATTGTATATCACATTGTGTACCATTCATTTTATCTAAGTGGTTTGAAACTATAATGTATATTTAAAAAAGACTCTTGGTCTAAAGTTAAATATTATGCATCACATTTAGTCTCTTAGCTACAGTATTACACAGCGTTAAACAGCAAGTTTACACAGATGTGCAACCAGATGTTCGACTACTCCTGTGTCAGCTTTGAAAAGTATCCCACGCAAACACTTAAGCCAACCACTTATGTTTACTGTTTGTAGTTCACGTTTAATTTTTTTGTGTATGTGTTCATTTAAGTGACATACAGTTTTGTTGCAGAACTGTTTTTCCTTGGATGCGGTCATTCACAGTTGGACATTCGGACAGTGCTGTCTATGTCTAATTGTGCTTGGAGATATAGAAGTACATATATTTAGATGAAGTTTAGAGCGGCAAATGTGTCATGACCAAAACTCCTAACATTTCAGATAAAGAAATTTAGGTCACCCTCCAGTTTAGTACAGAACTGGGACAGAGCAATATGTAGTTATACATCAACTGTTAATTATGAATAATGGTCAACTGGTGAATCACTTAGCAGTAGCTTTCACGAGAGAAGGAACTCTTGTTATTGTTAAATGATCAGTCACCATCTCTGTGCAACTTACAATGCCAAAAGATCAGGCACTGGTCACTCATCTGCAAAATGTTGTATTGCGTGGAAAGGCCCATGAGCAGCAGAAACAGAAAGAACAAAAAGCAGAGGTAGAAACAAAAAAACATGAGTAGAGCACTGGCAATAAGCTTAGGCTGTGCTAAACTGTAACTATCATCGCTCACCTCTCCTGTGGGAGAATATCCATTTCACCAGCAGCAGAATTTCAGAACAAACAGAAGTTTTGTATCATGAATTATAAGTATGGGGAAATGCTTAAAATACATCAGCTCACCAACGTGCTGCAGAGTGGTTCTTCACTGCTTCTAGCTCACATGTCTAGTCCCCAAATTTAGCTGGGTTGTTGCAAAGAGGATGGCACCTCCATGACTGGGGCATGTGGGAGGGAGGGGACAGGTAGTTTGATGAGATAATTTCTGAGCAGAAGGTTTCAGAATCGTATTGCTGGACGCAAGTGGTGGTGGTCATGGGCAGATCAGTGAATGGGAGAAAAATGCCTTAAAAAGTGGGAGTCTCAACCTTACAAGGAAAAAATGAAGTGCAGAAATGTTTCAGCAGAATTGTAGTTTACTTTAAACAAATGTAATAGTTCTAATAGGATATATTCAAACAACTTTTTAGAACTCTCCCCAGTTCATTGTTGCAACTGGTTATTATAATTATTTCATCTAAGTTACTGATGAACTAGTCCTGTGGAATTACATTTCTTTTGGAAGTCTGCCTTCATTTCATTCATAATCTGTAGCAAAAGGCGCACCTGTGAGTTCTTGAACTTGTCAGCTTATAATGTGCATTGATGTTTTACCTCATTTCCAAGTAAAGCAGAAACACATGCTTCTGAGGCATCACAAATGGCAGTGAGATCGTGGCCCCCTTCCAGGGCTAGCACGACACGGCCTCCAGCCAGGCCCATCAGCTGTTTGGTAAGGTAGCCAAAACCTGTGTCAGGAAAGAGGAAATGCAAGAGAAGTCAAAGGTCAGAAGCCTACTTTGACTCTTGGCAAACGATCAAAGATTCCAAGTATTACATCACATCTGAAATGGCCACCAGGGATTACTGGGACTAAATGTATAATATAAGCCAGGTTTAATTTCAATAAATACAATTTACTATTTCAGCTCAGGCCTTTTTGATCTTCTGTTTAATATATGCATTTTTTTGTGATAAATGTTTTGAATTTCCTAAAGTGGCACGCCATCTCCCTCCTAAGGGCCTCCAAAAAAATGCCCACTTCTCGTTTTCTCCAAGGCAAAAGCAGCAAAGGGAACATTATAAACAAATATCTCAGAAATGCTTAAGGTTTCTACTCATGAAAAAAACCATTAACTATATGGTTTTAGATTATTACATTTTCAACCCTTAAATTCTAACATTATACTCTTTGTTTATGGCTTTTCAAACAAAGACTCATTTTACAGCTCAACCAGTAAACCCGTGGCTCCTCTGATGGATTTAAAGCTCCTTTTGAAGATTTGTGCTCATATGTTCCTTCCCTCCTCCCTAGAGCTGGAAAACGTGGGTCATTTACTCTCACTAATTTGGCTCTCAAAAATTTGAGATTTTATTTAATACTCTGCTCTTATTAAACCACAACACCCACTTGAAATAAAACCATAATTTCAGTTGTCATGAGAAAACTTACATTTAGCTGAGACTTTGTAACCTCCGAGAGGGGCAGGGTGTCCTTCAACAGCGTCAAATCCAGAGGACACAAGTACCATATCAGGGGCAAACTCATTAGCAATGGGCATCACTACTGTCCTGTAAAGAAAAACAAATATCATACTTCTTAGACTGTCATAAATAATTACAGATCTTCACGGTACTCTATTGTTTTAAAAAATGCTGACTCTAATTAAAAAGGTCAACAGTGAAGGTATAAACCGATTAAGTTTATTTTTGGTTTCACATTACACTAAAATTTAGAAATTATGAAGAAAAATTATGCTGACTCTACTACTTTCATATCTAGCAAACCAATTTTTTAAGATAATACCTTTGTTGCTTTTAGATATTGGGAAGATGTAGCAGTTGAATTTTAGCCCCATTTGTGTTTATTAAACTAAAGTTACTGGAGCAATGCAGCAGTGCTATGCACTGGAACATTAGCATTCTGCTACTGGAGTATGAGAACATAGTTTAACTGTTAACTCTGCTCAGATCCCAATTTGTGCTGCACAGAACAGGTTAGTGGTGATGGTGCATCATAGCAAAATGGCTGAATCTGTTTGTTTCTGTGTACTACAAGAAAGGCAATTATAGTCTGGCCCCAATCAGGATATGGGGATATGGAACAGCACTAACAGGTTTTTACACTGCTGTATTCTAGGAGGCGAGATGGGGGAGATTCAAATTAGAGAGCTCAGCTCTTAAATGCATAACAATTTCCATCCAAGACTGGAGAACTGTTGAAATGAGAGGTACATATCTTACAAGAGGTCTCACACCAAAAAGATTCATACGGTGTTACAGCACAAATTTAGGCTCTTTGGTCCACCAATTCTACATTCGTCTACATGGGCCCCTTGGAGAGGTGGGAATTTTACAGCACCCCCACCAACGCATTTAAAGGCGGGTTTTGGTTTTTGGGGGGGGCGGCGGTGCCGCCATTAGGCAGCCTGCCCGCAATTAGGCCTATTGAGGCCCTTAAGTGGACTATTAACTGCCACTTATGGTCCACATTCCACTGCAATTTTTACGATCTGCAGGAAACGTGGAAGCAAGGCGAATAGTCCAGCAGCTTTGATAGCGTGGGCTGCTCTTGGACAAGACGGGGTGGTACCTCCTTTGGGGAAGATAGGGGGTCATTAGCCCCTCCCCCCACCTCCCAGCCTCTCTACCCGACCCCTGACCCTCCACCCACCTAGGGTCTCCCAACTGTGCCCACCCAAAATCCCTGAACTCACTTAAGTCTGGTATCCATCTTCACTTCTTCCTTGGGACTGCTTGTAGCCCCAGCAGTGGCCACTATTGTCTACTGGTGCTGCCAGGGCTACAGAGCTGGTGGTCAGCCGGGTTGGTCAGTAGCGCTCCAGGGTGGGACTTCCTGTCCCTGAGGGGCACTAATTAAGGCTGCCCCCAGCGTATTATCACTGTGCCACAGTAAGATTGCATACTAGTGAGGTGCCGAATGACTTTTAGCTCAAGGGAGGTAATCTGTCCCCCTGTAAAATCCACCCCTCAATCTAATTCCACTCTCCTGCTTGATTCTCATATTTTAATATGCTTTTTTTCAAGAACTTATCTAATTCCTGTTGTAAGTGCATAAGGTTCTACTTCACTTTTTGTTTAAATACTTTCTAACTCATCCATTTAATTCTTTTTGTGAAGATCTTTATTCAACTGACATAATACAAGCGATCACTGTTTACTGTTTGAGGTCTTTGTCTTGAATCCATATCTTTCCTATAATACAGTTCTAAAACTATACACAACATTCCCAATGCACCTAAGGCCTTTTCACTTGTAGTTATTCATCACTCCTACTCCAAGTTCATTACTATTTGAATTGAACACAGGCCCGCTAGAAGCTGTCAAAGGCTGATTTTAAACAAAAACAAAAATGCTGGAAAAACTCAGCAGGTCTGACAGCATCTGTGGAGAGAAAGACAGAGATAACATTTCGAGTCTGTATGACTCTTCTACAGATCTGATTTTAAATTATATCTTGACTCTACCATTACAACAGTAAGGTACAGCCTGGAAAACTGGCACGTTTACAAGGACAAAGGTAATAACTGATACACTATTTTTCAAATGTTGAGAGTTTGATAATGTTTTGGGTTTAGGGCGGCGTAGTTAGCAATCAAACTCTGGAAAAACCATCTGAACGATTTCATCTGTGACACCTACAGATTATGATGAAACCACTTAAAACATACGACTGTTACGGAAACCAATCATCTTCTACATGCTGGACTTGTCATTAGCTGTAATGAAAGAGTGACAGTGCACAGAACACATGACTCCAACCAAATTCTGGCCACCTCAATCTGGCTTTCTTTTCAGTGGTGCAAGGCAGAGATCTAAATCATTCTACAACTCAACTTATTCACACAACGTCTTGCTTTTAGTAAAAGGGAAGATTAGTGTGCATATAATAAATACACTGCTCACTTGTTACAAGTATACAATTAAATCAAATAGTTTACAATTAAATTAAATGGTTTTAATGAGCTCATGGGCTGAAAGAGTGAATTCTCTGTTTGTCACATCACTCTTAAAGTACCAAGTATATCTGTTCCCAAAATACATGGCAGAAAAAATTCTAGAAGCAACAGGATGTAGGTGAAAAGGTACTAAAATGGATAGCGGTTTTTAAAAAATGATTTAGTGTTGCAGTATTAAGAGGTTGCTCCTGCCACAGCATTTGCAAATAGAGACCCAAGAGTCATATTGGAAAAAATACTTACTCAAGCACGACATCATCAATCTACTTGGGTCAACCACCAATTGGTCAAATGCTGTATTGAATGGAATCCAAAATGATTCTCTTTAAATTGCAGATTTACAGGATTCAAGGTAGTTTTTGTTAAAAATTATATTTTCAATGGGTTATATTTGCATTTCAAGGACAATGGGGAAAACAGTTTCTGCAATGTTCTTACAACACAGCTAAATAGTGATCCATGTATGAAACAAGAAATACATCTTATCAGTGCCCTCATGAAGTTAATTTAACCTTACAGTCACCTGTGTGGGATTAAGATAGGGCTTAATTAAAACAAAGCCATATATTCCAGAGGTACTTTCTTCAACAGGTCTATAAACCTAGGCTGAAGTATACTAATACTATATTCTATCCAACAGTAACTACACTGATTTGGCATGAATGCATCAGGTGAATTTATGGTATTCAAATGCGTCTTGTCTATGTCAATGCCAACCTTTCAGAAAACCACACCGTTTCATGAAAAAATTCTAAACTTCAAACAAGTAATGAAATGACCCCAAGTAAAATAGCATCTGCAACATATGCAATAAATACTTTTTGAAGTTGAAGTTATCATTTCTCCTCGAAATACTAAATTGAAGCAATTAAATTATCAGGTTCCGCAAGTCCATCTTTCTATTTCTTTGTTTAGGGGCAAAAACAGGCCTGGGGCATTTCTAAAACTCAGGCTCATCACTGACAATCTTCAGAGGCTGAACATGTGAGGCAGGAGCTCACTTAGTCATCCCAGGTTTCCCAGAAATAGAACGAATAGAAAATAAACTGCTGGTGCCAAGTTTAACATCTCAATCATGTGTATTTGTTGTTATTCCTATTTATCTACCACAATTATGTCGAACAGGTTTTTTTTCTCAACCTAAGGAATTTAAAGAGGCACTGTTCTCAAACTGACTTTGTGCATTGAGGAGGAAGAGGAGTCAGAAAGGTATGCTTCATTTTTGTCACAATGATGATGCCATGTGCAAGTGAGGCAATAGTTTGTTTTACAATGATGTGTACCATTCTGCTCTACGTTATTGAAGAAAAGCAAAAGATTTGCCAAATTTCTTCATGAAAATAGTGTCCCTTTGAAACACACGGACTAAACAGAAGACAAACAGAAGAAGCCATCAGTGTACTCATTAAGCAGACTATAACTCACTTGTGACTTGTCCCTTGAGCTATTCGGTCAGCCTTACTTGTGGAGCTATATTTATCACTTCTTGGAGCTGACTAGGACATAACAGGTATATATAGCATAAGGGAGTTTTTGTTACAAACACATTACAGACACAAAGTTAAGGGGCAATGAGAAAACCAAAGAAACTAAAACTTCACCTCATTAGTTATCAACAAAATAAAGCAGGAACAAAAAATGATTAAACTAACTTATTCCAAGTAAATTGTGGTGCGTGGAGTTAACTGTATATGTACAGGAACAAATAGATTGTGGTTCAGGAATAAAAAACTATCTGAATAAGATCGGTAGCAGATTTGATATTAACTGTGGAGAACATGAAAGAAACAAAATATTCTAAAAAAACCCACAGGTTTTTTTTTTACACAAAACCAACCTCAGTGCTAAGTATTTGACGGTATTTTGAGCAGCTATTACACATGCTGCTTTTCCTGCTTTGAAGTAGAGCTGGGGTTTCAGTGCAAAGCCATAGGTATAAATGATCACAGTACAGAGACATCACTTCTTCACACTGCTGGATGGTAAAATTGAGACTAATATTATTTCGCCCAAAAGGTTAAAACACTTGCAATTCCTAATCTTGAAGTCCATGAATGATAAACATGGACAAAGCAGTAGATGCTCAAAATAAGGAACATGATTATTTTTCTTCCATTGTAAAACACTAGCTTAATTTAGATCTAAGTGTTGCCTGTTCTGTCCCCCAATGTCATATCCCACTCCCCCCCCAACCCAATAGTACCTCACAATCTGCCAATCTTCAGAATACAGTGTTTTTATTTCAGAATGCTGTTCTGTTTAGGAAAAAAATGAATTCTATAGAATTCAACGGTGAAGCAGACTGAATTATGCTACTCCACTGAGACAGTTGGCAAGCAGAAGGCTGGATACCTCCCCATACAAAATGTGGAAGGGAGAAGAAAAAGAGAAAATAATTAAAGCAAACTGAAGTGAGCAAGTCACCACAGGTCACTCTTGTCTACATTTCTAGTTACAGTTAGAGGCAGCATTAGCTGAGGTTACATATCTACCTTCTTGATAGGAAGAAAGGTGCATGGCAGAGGGAAACCTAAAATGAAGAGGGCGGTGGGGGTGGGGGATCAACAAAAATACGACAAAATTTGAAAATAACTTGGGTGTGTTTCATATCCATATCGTTGCTGACATGATTATATTGGTCACACTAGCTGTTGGAGAAAGGGTTAACATCTACTAGCATGGGACATTCAATTACTGTATCAAAACTGTGCGCCTTCCACAACTTCAGTAACCTTGGAACAGCTGTACTCCGCATGCAGGTCAAGCCATGTAAAAAGACATCTGCTAGACACTGACCAGCCAGTGCTGTTTTATTTGAACCACATCACTAATAGCCATTTAATACATTTATAAGTCTGTGTGTTGCACCCAACAATCACCTGACCTATAGTTTTGCTGCTACTCTGCGATGATGGAGCATGCTTTGCAGAAACAAGAGAACTGTTACCTTATTGGAAATCTGCTCACTTTAAAAATACACAGGCAAAGAAGTATTGTACCTGATTGCAGCATTTCTATTACAAACTAGTCTTTAGCCCAATCAGAATTTCTTTCACTGCATGTGGTTTTGCATTGAAAGTATTATATTACTGATCACTTCATTAACAATGCAATTTCTTACCTCACCCAACCAACACACGTAACAAGATAATAAACACTTGCATGAGCAGGTACTAAATTGTTGTCTCAGCTGCATTACTGGCTTCAGTCTTAAGGCATTGATTGCAAATAAATAGGTTACAATTGACAACTTTGAATCCAAACATGGCTGATTGTTTCCCTTGGAAGTGATGCAAAGTCATGCTGCACTTACATGTGGTTATGTTATACCCATGTCCCCAGTGTACGAAGCTCCTTAAACCACCTCCCCAGTACATTTCCCACAAACACTCAGAGACTGTGTTTTTTATATTTATTTACCCTGTACATTTTTCCAAACAAAGGCAGAGCTAGAGACCATGGATTTGTTCTTTTTCTGGGGTGGGGTGAGGTGAGGTAAGGTGAGTGTGGCAATGAACCTTTGTGTGGCTGGGTCCCTCCAGGGTGGAGGTGGAGATATTTGCAACATCTTGTGGTTTACCATCCACTGATATGTAAGGGGTCACTGTGGGCCTCTATTCAGAGATCTGATTTATATTTCATTCTCTCTTGCCAGAAATCAGCAGGCAGAGTGAGCACATGGTTTCAGCACAATTCCAGGCATCCAAATGGTGCAGGATGCCAGTGACTGCATACAAATCGCTTTGCTGGCAGTGCATGCCAACTCTTCCCTATACCAGAACCAAAACAGATTCCACTCCCTCAATGCCCAGCCGATGTGTTCTCATAGGTAAAGAAACATTCAGGTCTGTGCTTGGTGTCCTGACAGCAGTCTGCTACGTCAGCTGCATTTGAGCAACCAGGAAAATCAAAAGGTGCCTACTGTGATACAAGGGCTATCTACTGACAACATGGTTGATGACTCAGAGCAGCAGGTGAACAATGAAAGTCATTCTGCCACAGAAAAAGTGAGCAAGCAGACCACTGGTGTGTTAGAACATTTCCACTCTCTGGACTGCTCTGGAAGAACCCTGCAGAACTTGGCAGAGTGGGTGTCAAGATTCATCTTGGTCTGCTGCACAATCTTGCTATCATGAGGAGACAACTCTTTCCATCAACTACAGAGGGGAAATTGGAAAAGGAAGACAGGAGGAAACCTAGACACTACTTTCTGACTTTTGAAGATCAAAGTGCAATGCCAAGTGCAATACCAGAAACTGCAGCTCCAATTCCCAAACAGTCACAGGCCTTACCATCCTTCTGCCACAGAGCATCACAGTGTTCGCTTAGGCACAATGAAAAAATAAAAGCCAATACAAATAAACATTCCAAATCAAATTTTTAAATGAAATCATGTCTTACTGCATACAAAGGTAAACTAATCACCCTTGTGCATTTCCTTAGTTTCTGTCTTGACTATTCTGGTGCCTGTACATTGTGCTACTCCAGTGGCCGCAGCATGGTTAGTGGAAGGATGCTGACTTTTGGTGGCGGTAACTGTAGATGGCCTTGCAGGATAACATCTGTGGACTGCACCATTGTGGCATGAGTGGCAGCGGTCCGGACAGGCTGGCAGGCAGGCAACAGCAAGGGTGCAGGCGGAATGGTAGAAGTGGGAGGACAAATGCTGATGAGGGTAATTGACCTGAAACGTTAACTCTGTTTCTCCCAAAAAATCTGCCTGTCCTGTCGAATATTTTCAGCATTTTCTGCTTTCATTTAAAAAAATTATGCATTTTAGAATAATATAGACTTACGTGTATAACTGCAATCAAAATGGTCACTTATTACTCGCCCATTGCACAAGCAAATAAATTGCTATACAGTGAGTCCTCGGTTAACTTTAACATCAGTAAGTTAATGGGGCCTTTAATCTCGTTGAGCGTCGTGAGATTCATTTTGACGTCATTTTCTGCATGACCCGATTGGTGCCAGTTTGGAGCAGCCTCTCCTGCTCTCTAACTCTCCAACTTGTGACCTCTTCCCGAGCCTGGCCTCCGACCTCTCCCCCTCCCCAACCCTCCGACTTGCGGTCTCTCTCCCCCCACCCCGACACCTGCCCCCCCGATTTGTGACCCTTCACCGATGCCTGACCTGTGACCTCTCCCCCTCCCTGACCCTTGACTTGCGACCTCTCACCTTCCCTGACACACTGACTTGCACTCTCTCCCTGACCCTCTGACTTGCAGCTTCTTCCCATGCCTGACCCACCCGCTCACTGAATCTCCTACTCCTTGACTCACCTTCTCACCACTACTCTCTTCTGAGCATGTGTTCCGGTTCAATCCAGATCTTAACCAACGCCAGAAATCTGGGGTTGTGAAAGTGCGAATCCTGACAATGCAGCAGTGCAGAGTTGGGGCTGAGATATTCCAAGTTTGTTGTAAGTGGCCGAAGCTGCTCCTCCTGCCTCTCACCGCTCGTCTGTAGAGCACTCACTCACAGTGAGGGTTCAAGGAGAGGGAAGCAATGAGTGGGAGCATTTGGAAAAGAAAAACATGGATCATAATAGCCCCAGCTCAGCATTTCTGCACCATTGGGACTCACAATTTCACACCCTGGAGCTGCTGTATTGGATCAGATGTGGATCTTAAACAGGAACGCAGGTTCAGGAGAGGCAGGCTGTGAGAGGATGAGTCAGGGAGCGGGAGCTTAGACGAGAGGGTAAGTTGGGCATGGAAGGGAACTGCAAGTCAGAGGTCGGGGAGGGAAAGGGTGCAACTCAGAGGGTCGGGTAGAGGAAGGATCTGCAGTTACCAGGAGGATCAGGGAGCAGGAGGGCCGGGAAGCAGGATAGGCAGCCAGCAAGTGGCACTGTAAGTAGAAAATTACATTTTTTCTTTGATATTTTTAAATTTATTTTGAAAGATATTTCATTTACCAATGTAGGAATTTAGCAATGTAAATTATTTCAACATACATGGTACAGTATAATACATTTTTTTTTCCTGATAAGGGAGGTCCTACAGAACCTAACTCCAGTTTTAAAGCTGATTCTTATGGGAACCTATGTTTTACTTAAAGTCATTTCATTTAAGGTCGTAATTTTCAGGAACACAACCACAACTTTCAGGGAGGATTTACCGTTAATTGTTTATAATTAAACTACTATCCTTGCAAAGCCAATTTCAAATCTTCTCCTTTTATGTTGTGTTTATGAAGCAAGGAAGTGACCCTGTCAGGTGGCGTAAGTTGCTCTAAAAGTGCTAAGTCCAGCTTCAATCATCATTGTGGTGGCCAATTTTGTTTTAGTCTCATTGAAATGCTTCTGACAATCTTGTCTATTGCTTTGAACCTAGGAGATTGGACTGATTTTTCTCAGCATTTCCTTCCAGATTTTTTTTCTTCTGTAGAAGGAATGATGTGCTGTCTTAAACAATCTTTTCTTGTTGTGAAGAACTTCAGTAAGTCAATGCACACCAGCACCAAAAAACTATACTTTAGCACCTACAGTATCATGCAGCAGGCAATGTATATATTGACAACTACCTTTTGATGCATATAATGCTGCGTCCCTTAAAATTAGCCGAAACAGTCATTTACACATCAGAGAGATATCCACCTGTTTGTTTGGGTTATGCAAAATACAATATGTACTGGAGGTAAAATTTTAATGTTGATTCAGTGCTAAGATCAGCACTAGCATCCTGGAAATGGAAAACTGCTTTGCTAGATGCACAAGGAATAAAAACACAAAGGAAAACCCATCAAGTTGTAAATTCTGTTTTTGACCTACAGGCATTTATATAACATTGTTTCCTTCTCTTGGGGTTATACATTTTCTTGCTTTTTAATAAAGACAAATTTTACTTGCTGGTAAATTTAAGGATTGTATTTGCAACATCCAGATTCCTGTCTGTAAAGCTGGATAGTTACCAGCTCTGACATTTGTCATTTTATGGCTTTGTAGCCAGCTAAGGGGAAATGTGTAGAAGTAACCTGTGGCAACACTTCCTTAAATTTCCCTTGACATGGAGAAGGGTCTAGCCCTCACTTAGCTCCTTCTGCAACAGCTCTGATCAAAATTAGGAAATCTCAAAGTGGGAAAGATACAAATGTAAAGCCTTCACCTGTGGCACAGCACATTGGTACACCTGCCTTCTTTTTAAAAAAAATTATACTTCTGATTAGATATATATTTTAAAACTAATTGCTTTCCAATAGAACTGGACTGAATGTTTCGGAGTCTGTTAATGGCAACATGTTCACATCAGCAAGACAGCAATGCTCTGGAAACTTAATGACTTATGTCATTTATATTTTAGAATGTTACTAATTTGTGATGCAATTCCAGCATTTATTTATTTTAAATACAGACGAAGTACTGGAAATACTCAGCAGGTCTGGCAGCATCTGTGGAGAGGGAAACATAGTTAACATTTCAGGTTGCTGACCGTTCATCCATTTTAAGTCTGAGTTCTCAATAGCTGTTTAACATTCCTGGCATATCAGTAAATAGCATTTAGTCCTTGGTCCATGGTGCCATATTCAGGAGTACAAATTTAATAAAATCAAACTGCTGGTGCTTTTCAACTTATTTTTCTTACATTTTCATGACCATAATATTTATAAACTGAATGTTTTTCACTTTGCACCATTAAGGGTTAAAACACGTATCTTTGAGCACCATCGAGCGTAAAGTACTTCTGATTCCCCGCAAACTTCAAAGACCTTGCATTTGGCATTTCCAAGACTGGTTTGAATTAAGTTCAATTCTACACTCTACTTCCAAGTTCATGGTGAAACTGAGTGCCTTCTGGATTTCATTATGTCCAATTATCTTATCTTTTTTCATCTTAGGCTTGATCCCCAGCAAATGCAACGTGGCATTCTATGGGTCTAAATAACAAGGTGCTGCCTTGAAGGCATCTATTGTCTCTAGGGACCTGCAAACTGCTGAATATATGACCTGTTGCAATTTTTTCCTAAGCCTGTGCGTGCTATAAATTCTATACTTCAAAGCATTATTTTGCTAGAAATTGGTGAAACTTGCAGAAAAAAGTTATTTAAAATATGTTAACTTCAAATCTCCAAAATACATGGCATCACCCTAGAAACTTGGCAACAGATTAAAAACTCCCTCAGAATTGCTTTTAACCTACACAATTTGTAAATGAGGCTACAAAAATCTTGTGTTTTTGCATGAACAATTGCATTGGCATGTTCTGAAGCCTTATCTGAAGATTGGGCTGTAGGTTTTCAAAGCAGATGTTTGCAAATATTCATGGGCTGAGAAGTACTCTTTTGAAAATATCTGGTTAGTAAGACAATAGAAAACTTTGTGTTGACCGATCTCAAAGTAAGGCAAACAATTTCCATCAGTAATTTATACACTTGGATGATTCACATGCATAAAAAAGCTATTTATAGTGAAGATGGATATGCAATTGTATTAGAGATAAAACAAAGCCTGAAGCTGCTGATCAGAGTTGATGCAACAACAAGATTTACTGCAAATGACCTCAGCAGCCCAAGTAACGGAGTGGAAATCAGTGAGGGTTGATGCTTTCAAATTATTGGAACCGTGCACGTTTGGATATTGAGTGAAGAGAGAGTTAAGCTTGGCAGTCGTGCTTCCTGCCCCATATTAAAAAGGGCATGACACCCTTAAAGGCTGCTACACACAAATAATGGCTTCTACTGTAAGTTATTGGAGAACACTGTGCCTATGGAACTGTTCCCCAACATTTTCAGGGATAGGGAGAAATAAAAGCAAAGTGGGAAGAGTTGAAAATATATTTTTTAAACATAAACTTAAAAAAGAAAGGTGAGAAGGCGTCATTGGCCAGAATGCCAAACCTTCCTGTTTTTGCTCAATTGTAGCCACCTTTTAAATAAACATTTGGGATTTTGATGAAAATCCCAACACTCCCCAAGTATATGTTTAATGACATTTTTCAAAACACTAGATAGATGTCACTCATACTGTTCAAAAACACAGCTCTTCATTTTCAACAGGTACATGAATACCAACAGACAAGAAAGGTACGATATCCCATTCCAGTAAAACTTTTTTTGCCTTGCAGCGAGGCTTCACTATCCCGACCATACGCAGTTCATATACTATGAAAACATTATAAAACCATTAGATGTAGGAGCAGAAGTAGGCCATTCGGCCCATCAAGTCTGCTCTGCCATTTAATGAGTTCATGGGTGATCTGATAATCCTCAACTGCACTTTCCTGCCTTTTCCCCATAACCCTTGATTCCCTTACTGATTAAAAATCTGTCTCAGCCTTGAATATACTTAACAACCCAGCTTCTACAGCCCTCTGTGGTAAAGGATTCCACAGATTCACTACCGTCTGGGAGAAGAAATTCCTCCTCATCTCTGTCTTAAATGGGTGACCTCTTACTCAGATTATGCCCTCTGGTTCTAGACTCTCCCACAAGGGGAAACAACCTCTCAGCATCTACCCTGTCAAGCCCCCTAAGAATCTTATATGTTTTAATAAGGTTGCTTCTCATTCTTCTAAACTCCAATGAGTACAGGCCCATCCTATTCAATCTCTCATAAGAAAATCCCTCCATACCCAGGATTGACCTAGTGAACCTTCTCTGGACTGCCTCCAATGGCAGTATATCTTTCCTTAGACAAGGGGACAAAATTGTTCACAGTATTCTCAGTGTATAATTTTAGCAAGACTTCCCTATTTTTATACTCCATTCCTTTTGAAATAAAGGCCAACATTCCATTTGCCTTTCCCATTACCTGCTGAACTTGTATGTTAGCTTTTTGTGATTCATGCTCGAGGACCCCCAAATCCCTCCGTGCTGCAGCTTTCTGCAGTCTTTCTCCATTTAAATAATATTCAGCTCCTCTATTATTTCTGCCAAAGTGCATAACTTCACATTTTCCCACATTATAATCCATTTGCCAAGTTTTTGCCCATTCACTTAACCTGTCTATATCCCTCTGTAGGCTCTTTGAGTCACCCTCACCACTTGCCTTCCCACCTATTTTTGTGTCATCCGCAAACTTGGCGATAGTACATTCACTTCCTTCATCCAAGTCATTAATATATATTGTAAATAATTATGGCCCCAGCACTGATCCCTGCGGCACTCCATTAGTTACAGGTTGCCATCCTGAAAGTGTCCCCCTTATCCCAACTCTGTCTTCTGTTAGTTAACCAATCCTCTATCCATGCTAATATACTACCCAAACACCATGGGCTCTTAACTTACTAAGTAGCCTTATGTATAGTACCTTATCGAACACCTTTTGGAAATCCAAATATATTACATCTACTGGTTCCCCTTTATCTATCCTACTTGTTACCTCCTCAAAGAATTCTAATAAATTTGTCAGGCATGATTTCCCCTTCATGAAGCCATGCTGACTCTGATTATATTATGCATTTCTAAATGCTCTCCTATTACATCCTTCCTCCCCATCTTTTTGAATGGAGGGAGACAAAAAACAGGTAGCTACAGGCCAGTTAGCTTAACATCCAGAAAAATATTAGACTCTATTATAAAGAATGTAATAGCAGAGTAATAAGGTAAGGCAGATTTCAAGACTTGCAGATACTGAGTTGTAACATTCAAATTTTCAGATGACACAAATGTAACTATAATCATTTATAATTTCACATCCTTTATCGCTTTCTAGCTAGTCTCATACCCTTAATACAAAAGTAGCTTGGTTTCTTTATTTTCACTTGATAGTTGATAGTTAGAAACTTGTAGCTATTCTACTCTTTTCTGGCTGAAGGAGAATTACACACTAAACAAAAAGCATTCTATTGCGTGTGTACATTTGTTTTGATTACAGCTCTGTGAAGCAACTTGGGGACACTTTTATCCACAGTTAAGGTGCTGAATAAATACAAGTTAATAAGAATTTTTTAAAATGGAAGAAGGAATAGGCCATTCAGTTCTTCAAGCCTGGTTCTTCATTCAATAAAATCATCCATACTATCTCCGTATTCCTTGATTCTTTTAGTACCAAAGATCTATTGACCTCTATCTTGAATATACCCAACAACACATCATCCACAGCTTTCTGGGGTAGAGAATTCAGAAGATTCACAACCCTCTGGGTGAGGAAATTTCTCTTCATCTCAGTCCTACAAGCCCAAACCCTTATCCTGAGACTTAGCCCCCTTCTTCTACTGTCTGCTGTTCTACTGCAGGTGCAGTATAATGTGGGTAAATGTGAGGCTATCCACTTTGGTAGCAAAAACAGGAAGGCAGATTATTATCTGAATGGCTACAAAATGAGAGAGGGGAATGTGTAACGAGACCTGGGTGTCCTCATACACCAGTCGCTGAAGGTAAGCATGCAGGTGCAGCAGGCAGTAAAGGCGGCAAATGGTACGTTGGCCTTCATAGTGAGAGGATTCAAGTACATGAGCAGGGATGCCTTGCTGCAATTATACAGGGCCTTGGTGAGACCACACTTGGAATATTGTGTGCAGTTTTGGGCTCCTTATCTGAGGAAGGGTGTTTTTGCTATAGAGGGAGTGCAGCGAAGGTTTACCAGACTGATTCCTGGGATGGCGGGACTGACATATGAGGAGAGATTGAGTCGGTTAGGATTATATTCGCTGGAGTTCAGAAGAGTGAGGGGGGATCTCATTGAAACCTATAAAATTCTAACAGGACTAGACAGGGTAGATGCAGGAAGGATGTTCCCGATAGTGGGGGAGTCCAGAACCAGGGATCAGAGTCTGAGGATATGGGATAGACCATTTAGGTCTGAGACGAGGAGAAATTTCTTCACCCAGAGAGTGGTGAGCCTGTGAAATTCGCTACCACAGAAAGTAGTTGAGGCCATAACATTGTATATTTTCCAGAAGGAGTTAGATATAGCTCTTGGGGTGAAAGAGATCAAAGGATATGGGGAGAAAGCAGGAGCAGGCAATTGATTTGGATGATCAGCCATGATCATAATGAAAGGCGGAGCAGGCTCGAAGGGCCGAATGGCCTACTCCTGCTTCTATTTTCTATGTCTCCAGTCAGGGAAAACAACCTCTAAACATGTTGCTGTTTTTTCTCTCCCTCCTTTCTTGAATAGTGGGATTATGTTTGCTATCTACCAATCCGCAGGGATTATTCTAAAATCAGAGAATTCTGGAAGGTCAAAACCAATGCAGCCACTATTTCTGTAGCTACCATTTTTTTAAAACCCTAGGATGTAGGCTATCAGGTCCAGGGGATTTATTGACTTTGTGTTATTAATTTTTCTAGCAACATTTTTTTAATAATATTAATTTCCTTCCAAGTTCCTGATTCTTACTAGGTCCTTGGTTTCCGCCAATTTCTGGAATATTTTGTGCCTTCTGCCGTGGAGATAGGTACAAAGTAACTGTTTACCTTACAAAGTATCATGTCTGTCATTTCCTAATTCCACATTATAATTTCTACTGTCTCTGTCTATAAGAGACCCATGTTTATTTTCACTAATCCCTACATTTTTAGATTCCGAGAGAAGCTTCTCCAATCTGTTCTTTACAATTCTTGCTAGTTTATTCTCAGATTATATATTCTTTCTCTATCAATTTCTTGGTCATCCTTTACTTAATTCTAAAATCCTCCCAATCCTTGAGTTTACCACTCTCTATGGCAACATCACAAGCCTCTTCCTTGGCCTGACCCTTTGCCGGTGTACCAGCCTTTGCTCCCTTTAATGAACAGTTCAGAAGTCTGCACCTGCTCTAAAACCTACACAATCTTCTTCAGTCAATGAAGTACAAAGGCGTAATCAGCAGATATCAAGGATAGCCAGAAAGTAAAAGCTCATGTGTCCAAGGGAAAGTGGCAAGTTGGATCGAAAATTTGCACAGTGGCAGGAAGCAAGGGCCAAATGGATGCTTTTGTGAGTTGAAGGCTGTTTTAATGGGGTTGTACAGGGTTCAATAATAGGTTCCATGTTTTTTGTGATATATATCAATGATTTAGACTTAAGTGTTTAATTAAGAAATTTGCAAATGATACAAAAATTGGCCATGTGGTTGATTGTGTGGAAGAAAGCTGTAAATTGCAGAAACCTAGCAATTGACAGTCAAGTGGGAAGAAAAGTGGCAAATGAATTTAATCCAGAGAAATGTAAGGTAATGTACTGTAATGGCAGGATTGTGAGAATTGTAGGGGAATAGGGAGGCCTTGGAGTACATGCCACAGATCTCTCAAAGTAGCAGAATAGGTAAATAAGGTGGTCAAGGAGCCATGCAGATGTTCTTAGGCACAGAGCATAAAAGCAGGGAGGTATGCTAGAACTATATAAAACACCAACTAGGCCACAGCGAGAGTACCAGGTACAGTTCTGGTCACCGCATTACAGGAAGAATGTGATTGCACTCGAGAAGGTACAAGGGGAGATTTTTTTTCTTTCTTCTTTCGTAGGATGTGGGCATCGCTAGCAAAGTCAGCATTTGTTGCCCATCCTCTATTGCCCTTGAACTATACATTTCAGACGACAGTTTAGAGTCAATCACATCGCTGTGGGTCTGGAGTCACATGTAGGCCAGACCTGGTAAGGACAGCAGATTTCCTTCCCTAAAGGGCATTAGTGAACCAGATGTGTTTTTACGACAATCAATGATAGTTTCATGACCGTCATTACTGAGACTAGCTTTATATTCCGGATGTATTAATTGAACTTAAGTTTCATCAGCTGCCATGATGGGATTTGAACCCATGTTCCCTGGGCATTAGCCTGGGTCTCTGGTTTACTACTCCAGTGACATTGCTACAGTCCCATCATGATGTCAGGACTAGAGAGAAGTTGAGGTGAGTTTTTTTCACCCAGAGGGTAGTGGGGGTCTAGAACTCACTGTCTGAAGGGATGGTGGATGCAGAAACTCACATTGTAATTAAAAAGTATTTGGATATACACTTGAAGTGGTGTAATCTACAAGGCAAAGGACCAAGAATTGGATAGTGGGATTAGGCAGGATGGCTCTTTTCGGCTGGCACAGTCATGATGGGCTGAGTGGCCTCCTTCTATACTATAAGTTTCTACAATTCTATTATATCTCTACAACCCTATCAAGGTTTGTCCTTGGATGATTGACTAACAGCTGCTTTTGACCCAGTCAAGCATGGCAAAGCTTTGCCCTAATCTAAACTGGATGGGAATGTTAGGGATGGAAATTTGAATAAGAGTCTATTAACTGAGAGTCAACAATCTAGCATTATTGCATCTAGTCACCCCCAGAAGTTATATTTTTAAATTAATTCACACTTCCTATAGTATTGAACTGTTGACCCCTTAATTATTACATTTTGAATGCTGTTTAACTTCTGCATAAAATGTAAGAAAACAGAACTACTTAAACTTACCTTTAAAATGACTCATTAAATCAAACACATTTAACAATGCTGGTCATAATTTTTACTGACATCACTGAATATTTTGAAGTCTCACCTAAATGCAGTCAAATATTCAGCATCTCCCATTGGAGGATCCAGACCGCCAGTCCAGGCCATGTTGAGGTTAAATCCTACCCCTGCGCCGGTCCCAACCTAAAGCCCAAAAATCAGAAACACTTTCAACAAGAAAACAAAGCCTTCCTAATTTAAATTCAATTTTTATATTTTAAATTGCATTACAACTCCAAACAACATTGGAATTGACATTATTTACAAAACTGTGTACTTTATACCTGATATTCCTGGCTATTTATGACTATTGTATGCATTTTCTTTGTACAATTTTGCGCTATACAATAACTCAGTATAAAGAGCACACACACTTGCTTTATAAAGGAATAATAGTCTTGTGCGATTTAAACAATCTCGATCACTACATCTTAAAAATAGATCACTCACTAAAAAAAAACTAGAGCTAGGTTTCATACTTTAGTAGGATAGTGATCATGATAGCACGTTAGCAATTTAAAAAGAAATGCTGTCATGTCTTCTCTATTATTTAATTATCAAGCAATTCAATTACCTGACAAATTAATTACAATGAAAAGGAATATAAGCCAAATTAAATTATTTTTTACGTTTATGATTCACACCTTAAAAGACATGAGACTTCCTTTTTGATCTAAACATTAGCTGCAATCTGCATTACTTGCCTCATCTGGGGCTCCACTGCCAGGGAAGAAGTTGCCATCATCATAACGATGCAATGAAATGTACAACACGTTGGGATCACTGTAGAAAGCCTGCTGGGTGCCGTTACCATGATGCACGTCCTGTTGCACAATATTAGACAGCAGATTGAATGACCATGGTTGAGAAATAAAATTTTAGGCTTGTCTTTAAATCTGGATCAGAACTTAATTTGTGACTAAAAAACTGTAGACTCTTAACACCATTTCTTCCTGACTGATGGTATACCCAAGAGTTGTATTATACAAGCAATACAAAACATTTATTTACTTTAAATGTGCACCTTACTTCCTAATTATTTCGCCACTCGATTACACTGATGGTGGAATGTGGGCTGATGACCACGCCCTAGGTCTCTGTCAAACTCTTTCTGAACTATCTAGGGTGGCCTTCACACCAAATATCCTTATTTCTTACTGAAATCTATACTCTGGCAGCCTGAGTTAAACCAGGATTCATCCAGTGATGAAGTGTGGACATAACACAAGTGTTCTATGGCTCTAGAACAAGGCACTGTATTGACACAACACAGTACAAGTATTGAATTTTACAATATAGAAGAAGCAACATTCTCAAGGTTTAAGGTAAAGACAAACAATTGCCTTACTGGCTTTGATGTGGATGACACTATAATGTTACTTTCATGATTTGTGTATCAAACAGTAATTGTTGGCGGTCTGTTCAGCCATTGTTTATTACAACAGCCCAAACAGTTCAAATCATTCCAAGCTTAGCACCAATCGTACATTCCACCAGTAACCTCATCTCATCGCATACGAATTTAATTTTAAACTGTCATAAACTCACTTAAATAGTAATTAGAAAATGGTAAGACCATGTTGGTAATTCTCAGCTGGCAGTGATCTGATGGAATGAATCGCCCACTTGTTGAAATCAATGTGATGAAAATTGGGTGGGCGATACAATGGGCAGGCAATATATTCTGTCTGAATAACACCCCAGGGATAAGGTGAAAGTGAACGCTTGAGTGTCTTACAATTAATCCTGATTTAAAAAAAATAAAAACAAAATACTGAATCAAATAAGGCATTTACACAGAAATACCCATTTTCTAATTGTGCTTCTTCCTACTTCTCCTCCATCCCTCGCTGCCTCCCCAACTACAGCTCTAACACCGTCAGCCAGAACAGCTGGTCTAGGCCACATATATCCACACTTTCCCCCTGCCTGCTCTCCCCATTCTGTGACTGGCCAACAGAAGGAATGGGGGGAAAGCAGGCACCAACACTCAAACACATTCACTCTCTTTTATCCCTTTCTGCCACCCACTCTCACCCCAGGAATCGCAGTCCTTTGCTGCTCCACAGTGTTCTATCGGGGGAAAGCAAGCTCCAGTTACAATCTACATCACAGCTTGCTCACAGTTCACTAGGCTATAAAACATAAAACGATTCATAACTCAACCAAAAATTAACACTAGTTACAAGCTGAAACAGTGATAAAAATATTAAGAAAGCTGCTCAAAAAGTCACTCAGTCCAAATTCAACCGAAACGATCAGATGCGATCAACGTATTTCAACACCAACTGGATGTGACCCTAAATAAGAGCATGCAGCTGCAACAGATTTCAACAAAAATAGGGTTGGAAAGCAGAAAAAGAAAAATCTCTTCCCTAATTTGTGCTTTGCTTTGGTCTGGTTCACTCACCCAGTCCACTATGAGGATTTTGCTGACATTCAGCCTCTGCTGTAGGAGCTTAGTAGCAATGGCCACGGAATTGAAGTAGCAGAATCCCCTGGAGGTAAGAGAAGTGGGGAAGAGGAGAAAGAAAGGGGAAATGGTTAATAACAATGTTCCTGATTCTAATCGTCTGCATTCCTTCCCTCATTTATCATCAGAGGGAAAAGCACAGTAGGGACAAATTTTCACTAGCTTTTGTTCTGAGCTTCATATGTTGCCAATTACACACAAAGTACCCCAGAAAGGCAGATGAATTTTGTTTACTAGTTCATGGATTTGGGCTTCGCTGGCACAGCCCACATACATTGTCCATCCCTAATTGTCCTCGAGTAGGTGGTGACGAGCCGCCTTCTTGAACCACTGCGATCCGTATGCTGTAAGTATTTGCACAGTGCTGCTTTGCAACTAGTAGAATTTGTTTTTCGATGGTGAAGAATGAAATTTTACTTACATTGGTGTGCTCTCCTCTGCATGGTGTCCAGGAGGCCTCACGACTGCAAACCCATTCTGCAAAACACCACCATTTCTATTATTCAGTACAAGGAGCAGTTTGCACTGATAAACAGGTACTTTCAATCAAATTACACATCTAACAACAAAGCAAATTCGATGGTTCATAATGAGCTCTGTTGGTTTTTCAATAGGTTAAGGCAATGAGTAGCTCAGCACAGACGAGAAATTTGCAGGTTTGATCTCAGTTGAGTTAGCTGGCTTTAAGTGGAGGAGCTGTAGGGCTGGTACATTTGGCCTCAGCAAATAGAAGCCATTTGGGCAACGTACTGGAGTGTAAGTGGTACACATGTTACTCCAGCAAGAAGCCAGTCTCTTCGGGAAAGGAGAGCAGAAACTGGCAAGATAAAAGCCAAAATTATTCATCAAACACTTTCCTCACTCTCAAAGATAATTACTCTCATTATACAAGCTACGTAAAAGCACTAAGGAATTTCATAAGATGTTTCAGTTTAATTATGAGAAAAGATAGTTAAGTGTGAGCCTTTGTGCCTCAGCAAAGAAAATAGGACCACTTAATTTACCAATTTAGGTTTTAGCTTCCAATTAAAGATGAGGGTTCAGAGAAAAATAGTAAAAGTTGTAGAGGATGAATTTACTGCAAATTAACCAAAGTTACAGAAGATATTCCCAAATCCCTCACTACAGTAGCAATTCAGATGCCTGGGCTAGTAATGAAGAGAGTGCGGATTCAAATCATGGTAGTTTGAGAATTTGAATATGTTTAATAGCGGTGACAAGGTTCACCTATGACCTTTATGGAAGGAAACCTGTTGTTCTTGCCTTAACTTGCCTATATGTAACTCCAATCCTACATCAATGAGGGTGAATTTTTTTTCTGCACCCCTCTGAAGTGGCCTAGCAAGCCACTCAGTTGTCAGGGCAACTTGGAATGGGCTTTAATGCCAAGAAAAAAAGGTGTAAAATTCACTTTCACCCATTTTAGACTACTGGCCAAGATCAATTTGACCCCAGTGTGTCAACAAACTAATTCACCGAGTCCTAATGATGCTCCATATAAAAGTTTAACTATAATTTTAAAATGTATTTAGGAAAATAAAGCAAAACTTAATCTTACAATCCACAGCAGATTTGCCCACAGAATAATGCCGTGGTATTTTTAAATTGTCTGCAATATAGGATGTAGATTTCTTATTTGTAAACCAGTCAAACATATCTTTCTGTTGGTCCTTTCATTTTGCAGTGTATCCTTATTTTGCCAGAGTAAGGCACTGAGTCATGTTATGCAAAATCATTTGCTACTGTGCCAGCTGCAAGACAAGCGAATTCATCTTTTTACACATTACCGCCATTTAGAAATGCTACATAATACTTCTGGTTTGATATGAAGTTCAGAGAGAAAAAATTATTCCCTCTGGTGTGTTGCTCAATAATCAGAAGTCATGGATTTAAAATCAATCGGCAAAATCTAGAGGGTAGCTGAGGAGACTTTTTCACTCATAGTTGTTGGGATTTACCTGAAAAAGGGGGTGGACGCTGATTCCAGAAATAATTTTAAAAGAGTTAGTAACTCTCTAGTAACTGGGTTAGTAACTGAGAACTAGGACCTATAGGATTAGAGAAAATGCGGAGGTGTGGGACCGAGCACCACTGCTCTTTCAAAGAGCTGGCAGAAACAGAACAGGCCTAATGGGTTCCTTCTGTGCTGTAAGTTTCTTTGATTTTACATCTAAAAATAATTCTACATTAAAACAGCGACTATACTTCAAAAGTACTTACTAGCTGTGAAATACTTTGGATGCCCTTTCTCATGAAAGGTGCTGCATAAATTCAGTTAATTTATTCATTCACTTTGCAAGTTCATAACGCAGGTGGATCTGTGACAATTTAAAAAAAAAATTCATTCAGGGGATGTGGGCTTCACTGGCTGGGCCAGCATTTATTGCCCATCCCTATTTGCCCTTGAGAAGGTGGTGGTGAGCTGCCTTCATGGACCGCTGCAGTCCATGTGGTATAGGTACACCCACAGTGCTGTTAGGGAGGGAGTTCCAGGATTTTGGCCCAACGACAGTGAAGGAACGCCGATATATTTCCAAGTCAGGATGGTGAGTGACTTGGAGGGGAACTTCCAGGTGGTGGTGTTCCCATCTCTCTGCTGTCCTTGTCCTTCTAGGTGGTAGTGGTCGCGGGTTTGGAAGGCGCTGTCTAAGGAGCTTTGGTGAATTCCTAATCTTAATTTTATTCCTGTTCTGGCTAAAATGAATTATACAGACCAATAATCATAGGCCTGGAAGAATCTGTTCCATATTGCAAGTTGTGCATACTGTTAATTGACAGAAATGAATGAATCAGCTTACATGAAAGTGCCTTTCCTGACAACAGAACATCGTAAAGCGCTTCACAGCCAATTAAGCACTTTTTGAAGTGTAGTCACCGCTGTAATGCAGAAAATACGCCAGCCAATTTGCACACAGCAACATCCCACAAACAATAATGTGATAATGACTTGAATCTGCTTTTAGACATTAGGTGAGGGATAAACATTGGCAGGACAATGTGGAGAACTCCACTGCTCTACTTTGAATGGTGCCAAGAGATCTTTTACACCCTTGAGGGGGCAGATGGGGCCTCAATTTAATGTCTCATTCGAAAGACGGCATCTAACAGTACAGCACTCCCCAGTACTGCACTGGAGTGTCAGCATGGATCATGTTCACAAGTCTCTGGAGTGGGGTTTGAACTCACAAAGCTCTGTCTCAGAGAGCTACCACCGAGACAAGCCAACACAAACATCCCAACTTAGCAATAACATAAAAGGATGTAAAAGTAAGTTAGACTGGGTGATGGAAAACATTAGCACACTAAGAATTTGTAAATGCTTATATTCAATGTTCTGGATCTAATGGCAGAATTTTCTACATCCAGGTAGATTTCCCTTTTCATAACTTCCCATTTAATAGTTATTGATTAAATTAAAAGACTCACCTTTAGTTCCTTAGTCGCCACTTTGAAAACAAGTTCAATCACACAGCCCACTGCTAAACGTGCAGCACTAGATGAGTGGATCTCATTCCAAATGGTATCACTGTCAACCTAACCGTCAAAACAAAGAACTCCTTAATTAACAAGGGGGGATTACATGAAATGCCAGTCACTTTTTACATGAGTTATCTTGGATAATGCTGCCTTTTTAAATACAGAGAATAAATAATAGGAGCTATATTGCGCATGGTGTTCAAGTGTCTTGCATGAGGTTATTGCATTATACTACAAGAACTCTCCCGAGAGGACCTATATAAAGTGAAACAGGAATCCAATAAATGAAAACTCAAAATTTGGTTCGGTAAATATGCAATTCCAGTGTTTAATCCAAAAAAGGTTAATCTTGTGCTTGCAACACCTAGGCATGACACATTCTTATTTAATTGTAGAACACGATAATGGCAGTTTGACTAGATACTAAACTATTTTTTTTCTCACAGTTTCTCAAAACTAACAGCGTTTATGAAGTCATTTAATAATTCTGTAATAGGAATCTGGAGGATCTGGAATTTAATCTGGAGACTAAATATAACTTCAATCAATACTAAAGGCAGCATTGAGATCCAGGCACAAAATATCTTTGAGACACACACATATACATGGTACATCAAATGCAGCATTCATTATGCCAGGAAGCAGTGGTTGAGTGACTATCACTGCTTTATGCACTCATACAAATCTGTCCCGCACCTGTCAAACTTCTTATTTATAGCACATACTCAAATACCATTCATGCTAATTTGAATCAAAATGCACAGCTTAAATGGTATAAATTAATTCACTGCATGTCGTAGACTTGATGGGCTGAACAGCCTTCTTCTGTGCTGCAATTACTCTACATAACACTGTAATTTTATTTTTAAACTCCTGGAGCTGAATTTTCCCCCCGTTTGGGGGGTTGGGGGGGGGGGGGAAGTTGAATGGGTGGGCACACACAGGCACACTTCTGATCGGCACCCCTCAGGGAATTTCTTAAATAGAAAGTGCACTCTTTCGCACATGCACATCAACTTTAAGGTTGGACGGGCAGGTCTTCTAATTACTTAATTGCCTCTGTCAATGGCCTCAATTGGCCATTGACAGGTTGGTGGGCATGCAGCGGAATTCTCTGCGCCCCTGCCTTCCTGAAAATTTAAATGGGGCGCGGTGATGTTGGGAGTTCCCCCCGACATCACCACGTGTCATTTTATGCGTTGGCAAGCGTGCCCCGCCCATGCTTGCCGACGCGTAAAATCCTGCCCCTGATTTTTCAA
Organism: Cetorhinus maximus; assembly: GCF_964194155.1. Lineage (NCBI taxonomy): Eukaryota > Metazoa > Chordata > Chondrichthyes > Lamniformes > Cetorhinidae > Cetorhinus > Cetorhinus maximus. The sequence continues at coordinate 5,556,685 of NC_135889.1, read as the reverse complement.
GAATCATAATGACCCTACCCAACTTAGGCTTCACTCTGTACCCAAGTGCATTGTTACTGGTCTGATACATGGTCCTGTTCGGGTCTGAACAAAATAAAATCTCTTGCCTATAACTGAAGTTTGCTGCCATCCATCTCTGGGTTCATGTGTGCTCTCATTGTGTATTAAGCATTATGTATCCTAATCGATGAAGTGACCAGAATGGGAGTGGGGGATGAGCAAAAGGGAAAGGAAAACTGTTGGCAAATTTATCTCTACATGGCGCCAGCAACTTCCTGAAATACGGTAATGAAACTTTACTCCTTGGTGTGGTAGGGCTCTGATTTAAGCAGGCACCAACCTCAAGTAGATAATTTAGCTTATTTTCAGAATCAAATTGATTTTGCTCCATATCGAGTTTTAATTAAACTGTCTGACAAAATAAAAAGGGCATATTATTAACCAAAATTTCATTTTAAATTTTAATTAAATTTTTGATTTTAATTTCCCAGTTTAAAAAAGAAGCATTTACTTAGTACCTTTAACATAGTTTTGATAATGCTCCTTGAGATATTTTACTAACTGACACCAAGGGTGGAATTTTCTGCTCGTCGGGTGGGTGTGTGCAACACCCAAACGTGCGTAAAATGACCTGCGATGACGTGGGGCGAGCGATATTTCGGTCGGCGGGTGCACACGGGAGTCGGCAGAGCACCCGCCGACGATTAACAATTAAAGATCTAATTGAATTACATTTTTCGCTGCCCATCCAACCTTACGGTTGGGCGGGCGAATAGGCCAAGTGGCCTTTGGATTTTTTTGCAAAACCTCATCCACGGGTGGAATGAGGTTTCGATCCATCATTTAAAAATAAAAAATTTTCAAACTAATTTTGAACATGTCCCTGCTCATGTGACCAAGTCATGTTTGGTCACCCCAACATCTTGTAGGCAGGATCACACAATGATCGCAAGACCCAAAGAATAGGCCCATGTGGATGGCAAGCTGTGATTCCTCGTGTTCATGATCAAGTAGTTTTGCAACACGCAGCATGAAGGCATGTGTGACAAGCTTAATTGCTTGGGAAAAGTAGTAGATGGACATTTAAAAAAATTCTTTCATGGGATGTAGGCGTCGCTGGCAAGGCCAGCTTTTGTTGCCTACCCCTAATTGCCCTTGCACTGAGCGACTCGCTCGGCCATTTCAGAGGGCAGTTAAGAGTCAACCACATTGCTGTGGGTCTGGAGTCACATGTTGGCCAGACGAGGTAAAGAGAGGCTGAGCGGTTTAAGAAAGGTGTTCTAGAACTTAGGGCCTTGGCAGTTGAAAGCGCAGCCACCAGTGGAGGAGTGATGGACAGAGTCACGTGAGGGGACAGGTTAACATTTTTAAATTTTTTTTTTATTTTTCAAAATCTTCATCTCTCTGAGGCAGCTCTGTGCCTGTGCTGAGCGCTGCAGCAGGCGTGTTTCACGCTGGACAGTCCTTAATTGGCCCGCCAGCATGAAATCGCGGTCAGGTCCCGATCTCAGGTGGCGGTTAGCTTCCCGACCACTCCCGCTTGCCCCCGCTGAGCTTGCCTGACGAGGGCAAAATCCTGGCCCAAGTTACAGAAGGAGATAAGCAACTAAAAGTTCGGAGAGGCAGGGTTTATGGAGCATCTTACAAGTGGATAAAGGGATAGAATCATAGAATGGTTACAGCGCAGGAGGAAGCCATTCAGCCCATCGTGCCTGTGCTGGCTCTCCAACTCATGTAGTCCCATTCCCATGCCTTTTCCCTGTAGCCCTGCGATTTTTTTCTCTCTTCAGATATTGATCCAATTCTCTTTTGAAAGCCATGATTGAATCTGCTTTCATCACACACTTATGCTGTGCATTCCAAATCCTAACCACTCGCTGCGTGTAAAAAAATTTTTCCTCAAGCTGCCATTGCTTCTTTTGCCAATCACCTTAAATTGGTTCCCTCTCATTCTTGATCCTTCTGCCAATGGGAACAGTTTCTCCCTATCTACTCTTTCCAGACCCCACATGATTTTGACCACCTCGATCACAGCTCCTCTCAACCTTCTCTTCTCATAGGAACAGGAGTAGGCCATTCAGCTCGTCGAATTAGATCATGGCTAATCTTCTACCTCAATGCCACTTTCCCACACTATCTCCATATTCCTTGATGTCATTAGTCTCCAGAAAGCTACCGATCTCTGTCTTCAACATGCTCAATGATTGAGCTTCCATAGCCCTCTGGGGTAGAGAATTCCAAAGGTTCACCACCGTCTGAATGAAGAAATTCCTCCTAATCTCAGTCTTAAATGACCTACCCCTTATCCTCAGATCATAATCTTCACCAAGTTTTCACCAAGGAAAATAACCCCAGCCTCTCCAATCTATCCATGCAACTGAAGTCCCTCATCTTTGGATGGTCCAGTTCAGCTTCTTGCTAATTGCAGCCTCCAGGATGTCGATGGTTGGGGACTTGGTGATGGTGGCACCATTAAAGGTCTTGAGGTGGTGGGTTGATTCTCTGTTGTCTTTCTGAATTTGTTTGGTCACCCCAACATCATGTAGGCAGGATCACACAATGCTCGCAAGACCCAAAGAATAGGTCCATGTGGATAGCAAGCTGTGATTCCTCGTGTTCATGATCAAGTAGTTTTGCAACACGCAGCATGAAGGCTTGTGTGACAAGCTTAATTGCTTGGGAAAAGTAGTAGATGAACTTGTAAAAAATTCTTTCATGGGATGTGGGCGTCGCTGGCAAGACCTGCGTTTGCTGCCCACCCCTAATGGCCCTTGAATTGAGTGGCTTGCTAGGCCATTTCAGAGGACAGTTAAGAGTCAACCACATTGCTGTGGGTATGGAGCCACATGTAGGTCAGACCAGGTAAACAGAGGTTGAGTGGTTTAGGAAGGGTATTCTAGACCTTAGGGCCTTGGCAGCTGAAAGTGCAGCTACCAATGGTGGAGTGATTAAAATGGGGCAAGAGGCCAGGATTAGAGGAATGCAGTGACCTTGGGAGGCTTGTAAAGCTGGAGGATGTTAGAGATAGGGAGGGGAAAGCCATAACATAACATATTGAACATAAAGAGGAGAATTTTAAAGTCAAAGCACTGCCAAACTGGGAGTCAAAGTAGTCAAGTGAGCACTCAGGTGATGGGTGAAGAGAATTTGGTGCTAGTTAGGATATGGCCAACAAGAGTTTTGGATTAGCTTAGAGGTGGAAAACGGAAGGCTGGTCAGGAAAGCCTGTGGATGGATACTGCTTATTTTAAACTTTTAATATAACTGGTGCAACAGCAGGTAAGCTAAGGCCACAGACAGAATAAATTTCAGAAGAATATGATTGGACCAGGAACATGAAAGATGTGAATATTGCAGTCAGTGAATATGAATCCATTCAATAAGTGTGGAATTATTTTGAACGTGCAGCTTTGTTTAATCATTTCTCAATTTTCACAATCCCCTTGACGAAAACTGGATAAATTAAAGAAAGAGAGAGTTGCAGAGAACATCCAGTTTTTGATGAGGGTTGAAGGCTGGTACAGATCTTATTCAGGCTACGGTCCACCTCAACAATTAAGCTGACTGAATTTTTTCTGCAGCTACAAAACTAGGATAGAGCATAGATAAGGAAAATGGGGAGAATAGTCAGAGGGGAAGAGAACACAGACAGAGAGGACCAACGAGAGAGAAAGAGAGAAGATCAGATAGACAGCAAGATCAGACTAATGGGCAGCAGAATCGCAGGTTGGTGTCAACAGAACTGGAAAAGTCCAACCATAAAATACATTGACACATAGGTTCTTACTGTGCAACTGTAAAATAATGGGAAAATGAGGGGAAAAACTCACATCTGATTGCTCCATTCCTTTCAAATATTCTCCCATAATATGCCTACATTTCAGCGAATGAAAATGCTGTTGCCTTGTGCCTTATATAAAAATACAAAAAGCTTTGAAAAAATGTCAAGAACTATTTCCCATGTAGATAACAAGGGTCTGGTGTTAAGTGAAACCACAATGTATCTGAATGCGAGTAAACTATTCAACATGAAAACACATGCTGGACCCACTTCCATTCACACGCACACTAAGACCAGTGCTGTTTGACTGTCTTTGTGCCTCTCTCAATTCTATTGTTTATTGAGCAGATTGAGAGAGTGGTGAACACTAGCTCTGGGAAGCTCACACTGTTGTGACAAGTTGGCATTCTACCACTGCTCTGTCGTTTGCAAACAACTCAATTCAGAAAGAAATGAAGCCGCCTTCATTACCTCCAAGTCACTTGTCTTACAAAACCGCCAGATGCATCAACTCTTTTTATGAAGACTATTTGTGGGAGCAAAATGAAATGACTTTTTTTTTTTAAAATGAAAGCTTTAAAAAGTACTAATTTTAATAACTGTTGGCAGCACTATAAGTACATTCAACCAAACAGATAAATTGCTGCCATGGGTCATTACATGGGAAATAGTTTTTGACATGTTTTCAAAGCTTTTTGTATTTTTTATATAAGGCACAAGCCAACAGCATTTTCACTTGCTGAAATGCAGGCATATTATGGGTGAATATTTGATAGGAATGGAGCAAAAGATGAGAGTTTTTTCTCTCATTTTCACATTATCTTACACATTTATTTTACACAACACCTGCATACATAACCCAGTTAAAACATTATAAAAATTAAAACATTTGGTCTTCAGAAATATCATTTGAACAATTCTAATCAAAACAGGAGAAGGGAGCATAAGTATTGCATACAGTTGTGCAAAGTTTTACTCAAAAACATTTAACATAAAGCAAGATTGTTGCATTTACAACCAGAATATTAAAGCAAGCCAGAGTTTCTAAGTGCTCACAGGGGAAAATAAACTGTTGCTTATTCTCACACTGAACAGAATAACTTGGAAAACAATTAAATGAATTTATCAATGAGAAAAATGAATCCATTCATTATTTTATTTTTATATTAAGACATTCTGTAACTCTTGCAATGGCATATAATGTCTGTTCATTATGCAGCTGAGCATTACATATCACAAAGTTAACAGGTATGATCTGCGATCTGCGCCGACTTATCTTAACCCAGTTGAGGCAATGGTATACATGCAGCAATTGGTTTCAGCAGCCCTTATTTGAGTAAACCAAAATCAGGGCTCCGACAGCGGATTATAAGTCAGCAATCCTCTTCCAGAAATGTGTGTGCGTAGATGCTGATGAGGACATATTTCGGTCAACTGTGCTGTTTCCAACAGTCAAAAAGACTGTTGATACTGTCATTCATGAATAATGGCCATTCAAATCAAATACTGAGGATGAATATGGACTGTATCCAATTAGGAGACAACACTTTCAGAAAAAGCCAGAGGGGTAGGGGTGGGGGGGGGGGGGGTGAAATTGGCAAGAAAAAAATTGGACTTCCTTTATTTTCTCCCAGTGCCAAACATCGTTTGTGGCTAAGGAAGGCATGTAAACAACGGTTCCCATGCAGCTAGTTATATTGGTCGGAATTGGCTGCTATATGTCAGGAGGACAAATTTCCCTCCCACCCTGTGGAAACATAGCCAACCTCTGCTAAACAGTTCCTCACAGCTGAGAAAGGGGACTGAGCTGTATGGTGGAATCAGGGCACTTACGGAGTAAATCCATACCCTACCAGCTCTGTGCAACTTTGCAAGTCCCTGCTCTAAGGTGAGATCAGGAATACTTCTTTAGTTATCATTCAGTTTCCCTGAATCTTCCCTGAACAATGTCACACATATTCCAGCTGTGGTTTAGCCAACATTCCTAGTACAGCAAACCTTGAATTCCTGTTTATGGGGGGACATCTGTTCTCAATTATCTGCTGAGTGGAAGTCAAAGCAACAATTTATGTTGCCGCTGAGATGGAAAGAACAAACAAGACATTATTTACGCATTTTAAAAGGGAAAAAAAACTTACTCCAAGACCGCCACAAGGAAGCATAACAAACATTGGGGTGATGGAACCTGTGGAATAATATTTTAAAAGAGCATTTCGTTAACAGTACCGAAATAAATCATAATGTTTGCAGCAATGTTGTAATCATAACTCAATGGTGGGGATTACAAATACAAATGAACGTCTTCAAGGTGTATTTCCCCCTAATGCTCTATTAACCCCCTTTACTGGCCTCTTGGGCCCATGCAAAAACTGTTTATCACTGAAACAGCTCCTCACAGTTTATTCGCCATGTTAGGGTATTTAAAGCTATTTTCCTTTCTTTCAATTCTTTTTGTCATTGTTGACTGGAACTTAATTGGTTCATAGTCTACATACTATGCAAATCAAGATAGAAACTCAAAAAAGTCATAGTTAAGTAACTATGCAAATTAACAGATGTTTATGCACTCCAGGGGATTCTGGATTCAAATCTAAATGCTTGTTTGTATAAGGGCATGGAACAAAGTATTTTTTTTCTTTAGTACCTACCACAACAGAAACAACCTAATTTCCTGAAAAACTACAGTGCATGATTCCATAATGTATACCTATAATTAAGCTAAATAGGAATGCAACGCCAGCAAATGCATGGGGGTCTGAGGCCTCCTACATCTCTTGTAAACTACCAATTAGGGAAATGTCATGGATTATGGGTATCTGCACATTTAAAAGCAGTATCTATGCAGCAATTAAGCATCAGCGAAGTGAATTTTGAAAATATGATTTTACTAAATCAAATAGAAACAAAAACAGACACTTTTTTCCTTAAATGCCAAGGTTTCTCTGAAATTAAAGCAATCAGAACGCACAGCTGTCACATGATGTAAGTATTCCAATAGGTGACGAAGCAAAGAGAAAAATACAATTGGACATTTGGCAAAAATGGTGCTGTGCTGTGGGAGTTTTAACAGACAGGAAGGCTTTGTCGGAGGCACAGAAAACGCCTAAGACTACTTTCCAGTATATAGGTAAATACAAATGGTTTGGTTTCCTTACTACTCATTTCCATGGAAACAGAGGGGATGCTTCCGCTTATGGGAAGAGCATAATTAGAGGCCATAAAAATAAGAGAGTCACCAAGGAATCCAATGGGGAATTCAGAAGAAATTTTTTCACCCAAAGTGTGGTAAGAATATGGAACTCACTACCACAGGGAGTGGCTGAAGTGAATAGTATAAATGCATTTAAGGGGAAGCTAGACAAGTATTTGAGGGAGAAGGGATTAGATAGTTACAATGAGATTTAGATGAGAAAATTTGGGAGGAAGCTCGTGTGCACATAAACACCAGCATGGACTGGTTGGGCTGAATGGCCTATTTCTGTGCTGTCAAACCAATGTAAACTTCTGCATATGGAATTGGTACCACAACCTTCAGATGGATTTAGGCAACTTCTTGTTTTAAACTGGCAGACATTTTTTTTGGTTCAGACTACAGTTGGTGTTTCTTTTCCTCCTAACTAAAGTCTTACTGGCAACAAATGTGACAGGGGTTGTGAGCACGCAGATGTTTATTTTCAATTCAAATCGAGGAGAAAGGGAAAAAGCAAGTAGAGATCAGTGCATGTAAGGAACCAAATATGGGAAATGATGGTGAGGGCAGCTGCTTTAGAACCGACTTCAGAACTAAAAAGGTGAGCAATGCAAAGGAGTTTGAATTGGTTAAAAAAAAAAGAAAGACTAAGGGTGGAATTTTACGGCCTTGAATCAGCAGGGACGGAGATGGAAAGTGGGATGGAGATGGAAAGTGCGGTGAGCCATTCAGAAGTCCATTGACTTCGGCGGGACCAGAAAACCCCGGTGGCGGGGCGGGCCATAAAACTCCGCTCTAAGTCACAAAAGCAGCAAACAATAATGAAAATGAATCAAACAAAAGGCAGCACAAATAAATGATACTGTAAATAAGGTACGTTAAGGCCAAAAAATGAGCCCATGCTACACTACTTCAGGTACCCTGAAAACAGGTCAATGTCTAAATTAAACAAGTGTGAAAAGCAGAAATATTCAGCACAGAATGTGCTGAAAATGCTTTTCACAAGGGTTACATTTTACTTAAGTGAATTTTATCACAAAGTTTAAAAGCAAAAGTGAATTTAAACATTGGAAGCAAAAATTTAACATTTTTATATCTTTTAACAACCTTGTAGACATTTAAGTGTTTTTCAAACTAATATAAAAACTTAAATATGACTTAGAAAAATATATACGGTTTTAGAATTTTGATAATTTAGTTAATTACCCTGAGCAAATTGATTCATGTGCTGTGATGCGAAAATTGACACCAATAACATAGAACTACTCATATATCAGAAATTACTAAATTAATTGAATAGGAACCCTGATAACATAAAATATTTACCAAACAGAAAATGCAAACCCTCCTTTTAGCTTAAGCCATCATCCCTTTATTTCTAATCCCACTCAGGCCTTTTCTTAAAAAGAAAACAATATTTTTTCAACAACGTCCCTAATTGTTTTCAATCACTGAAAACCACATTAAAAGGTTGTAACTCCAGCAACTGAGACAAAGTTAAGTAACAAATGGTTGCCTCCAAACATCCAACAATGCAAAGATCTCATGGACTTCTTTGTTATTAAGGCTGAGACCATCTGAACTTCCTTTGCCACTTCCCTCCCTTCTGACAACCCACCTGGATAACCTCCTCTCAAGCTCCCCCTCGCCCGAGCCTTGAACTTGTTTCTCTCCTATCTCCCCTGATGCCCTCTCAGAGCTCATCTTGTCTGTGAGATTGACCTCATGCTCTCTCGACCCTCTTCCCACTAAACTGATGACCCAACCTCCCTTACTGGTTCCAGTGTTGGCTGATATTGTTAATGGTTTTCCCTCTTCAGATACTATCCCTCTCTTCTTCAAATTTGCCATCACCTTCCCTCTCTTCAAAAAAAAAAAATCCTTGGCTCCACCGACAATGCAAACTACCGTCCCATCTCCAACCTCCTTTTCCTTTCCAAAGTCCTTGAGCGTGTTGTTGACCCCTAAAATCCATTCCCATCTCTCCCAGAACTTAATGTTTGACTGTCTCCAATCAGGCTTCTGCCGCTGCCAGAGTACTGAAACGGTTCTTATGAAAGTCACAAATGAGATCCTATGTGACTGAAACAAAGGTAAACTTTCCCTCCTGGGCCTTTTCGACCTGCTTGCAACCTTTAACACAGTTGACCACGCAATTCTCTTCTGACACCCCTCCATCATCATCCAGCTGGGTAGGACATCACGCACCTAGTTCCACTCTTATCTATCTAAATGTAGCCAGAGTATCCTGCAATGATTTGTCTTTCTGCTTCTGCACTGTTACCTCTGGTGTCCCCAAAGGATCTATCCTTGATTCCTCCTATTTAACATTTACATGACGCCCCTGAGCGATTTGAAAAACATTCTAAAAAAGTGTCAGTTTACACACGTATGCTGACAACATCCAGCTGTAGCTCACCATCATCTCTCAACTCCTCCACTGTTTGTCAATTGTCAGATTGTTTGTACAACACGAACTGGATGAGCAGAAATTTTCTCCAATTAGGTATTGGGAAGACAAAAACCATTGTCTTCTGTCCACCGTGACAAACTCTGTTCCCTGGCCACTGATTCCATCTCTCTTCCTGGAAAATGTCTGAGGCTGAACTAGACTATTTGCAAACTTGTATCATATCTGACCTCAAGATGAGCTTCTGACCACATAATTGCACCAAAGACTGCCTATTTCCATCTCTGTAATGTTGTCTGACTCTGCCCCTGCCTCAACTCATCTGCTGCTGAAACCCTCATGCATGCCTCCGTCACCTCTAGACTTGACTATTTCAATAGGGTCAGCCTCCCATATTATGCCCACTGTAAGCTTGAGGTCATCCAAAACTCTGCTGCATTTATCCTTACTTGTACTAAGTCCTGTTTGCCTGTGATCGCTGACCAACATTGGCTCCTGGTTTAGCAATGACTAAATTCTAACCTTGTTCTCAAATTCCTCCATGACCTCACCCCCATTTTGATAGTTTCATCCAGCCCCATAAACATCTGAGATATCTGCGCTCATCCAATTCTGGACTCTTGAGCATCCGCAATTTTATTTGCTCCACCATTGGTGGCGGTGCCTTCAGCTGCCAAGGCCTTAAGCTCTGGAATTCCCTCCCTAAGCCTCTCTTTCTTTAAGACACTCCTTAAAACCTACCGCTTTGGCCAAGCTTTTGGTCATCTGCCATAATATCGCCTTAAGTGACTTAGTGTCAAATTTTGCTTTATACACTTCTGTGAAGCAACTTCGGATGTTTTATACATTAATGGTGGAATATAAATATAAGCCGTTATTGCTGTTTTGTGGCCAGTCCCTGAAGCGCTCAACAATTTCTGCACACCAAATATGATTTTGTGTCGAAAGAGGTGTTAAATTATAGAAACAACTCAAAGAAATAAATTCGATAGTAGATCGCTTTTGTTGAAAAGACGACAATATTTTCAGCATATGGAAGTTGGGAAAATGGATGTTGGTTTATAGCTTACAACATCATAGGTGAATTTAGTTGTCTTGGCACATTCAGGCTCTGAAGGCCACAGGCTCTTTTACTCACCTGCTAGCAACCCTTTGGTCCTGTCAAGCTTTATATATTATTGGTTTCTAACTGGCTGAGAGTTTGGCGTTTAGGCCTGTTTTTACAGCTAGTCAAACAGCAACTTCTTTTTTGCAAGTTGTGTCCATTGCCAAAATGAAGCTGTGGCAACAACAGGCATGAAGTACTTGTAAGTTTTTCAAGAGAGAGGAAAGTAAAAGTAAGTTGAAATAATAAAAACGGAATGCAGTAAGAAAATGGTAATGAGAAGAAAGCAATGGGAAAATGGGGGAATAGTATTTAGAGTTCGTAACATCTTAGTTGAAGTGTTCATTTTACATGTTTAAATAAATTTGGAACTAACTTAAGTAATGAAGTAATAAAGTAATACAACAAAGTTTTATTCCTGTAAACAGTGTATGAGCTGAAATTTCCCAGCCCAGTGAGATTGCTAGTTTCTCGATTCGCTAGCAGGTTAAAGGGTTAAGGGTTCAGTTCCCCACAGGGAGATCATATTCTTTCCATGCAACCCAGCTGGATTACATTTAAAACAAGTAAGGACAACGTGACATGCATAAAAAGAACATCCATTAAGTGCAGGTAGCTCCTCAGAAACCCTTTAAAACAAACAGGCAAATTACAGAACTTAGACTTTTAAATCAAATGCGGTTGGTACCTGTTAAGCATTGAAACCATCATGAAGGAAAGATTAAAAAAAGATTTTTTGGAATTTTTCATTTCTTATTTCAGTGTTTACTGATGTTATATCACTGCCAAACCAATGTCTGGGAAATAATGGCTATTTCTGGAATGCTGCATCAAAAGGTAAAGAGGAGTGAACTGCGCTGTACCTAGCAGTTTCTTACTGTCAAGCTTCTGTCTGTTGAGTGGGTTTGTGCCATAAAGTAATGCATGCTGCTCCGAATGGACAACCTGTAGTTCTTCCAACGATGCTTTCCTTCCTCTGATACACTACAAAAATAAAAACATATTAAAGATATGAGAACAATAAGTACAACTGTAAACAACACAAATCAACAAAATTTCTTCTAACAGTTATGTTACACTTGTGATGTTTAAAAGATTATGTTGTAGGACTGCATCTTTAGGATTATAATATTTTGGGAGTGTATCTATAAACGCAAGGTAAATGAAGGGGCTCATGTGACTTGTTCTAAAGTCCACCTGACAGTAAGCCTGGGTGATTTGGTTGTTAGGGATCATAAAGGAAGGCTTAGATTGTTTTGCTGAGAATAGGGTGCAAGATATTTATGCTTGGGGGACAATAATCACAATCTCTGAGTGTGCCATGACTAGACCCCGAGTCTCCCAAAATCATTGAAAGGTGGTACAGATATCGATTTGTAAACAATGGTGCTGTAGCCTATCTATTTAGTTCTAAGATGGAATGAAGTTGGGATTAAAGATAATGAATCAGCACTTCTACTTAGATACAAAGCGGATGTGTTTTCTGTTGCCATGTGGAAATGGTTAGAGGAAGCCATTTTTGAGATTAGGTTATAGGCTTCCCTATGAACCTATGGATATTACAGACAGACAGCAGCTTGTAATTTTTGTCTGGTGTGGTCTGCAGCCATCTGAGAAGTAGAGAGCAAGAGATAGAAGCAGCCAGGTTTGCACCTGATGCAGAGATTTGCTGACTCTGTCATTCGCCACGCAGAATGTGGGTGAAAGCTCATGCTCAGATCAGCCATTATTTTACTGAATGGCAGAGCAGGTTCAAGGGGCTGAGTGGCCTACACCTAATTTGTATGAAGATCGAGTTCATGAGGATTTAATGGAGGCTGGAAGATTTGCTTAGGTTGGGGCTAGAGGGAAGGAATCTACAGTGTAACCCAACAGTGAAAGTCAATTCTGGGGTTAGACATTACCCAGCTAGGAAATCAAAAATTAAGCAAGCTATTGGGAACTAAGAATAATTACAGAATTGTTCCTGGAGGATGAAGTGTCCACTTAAGGGGCAGTGTAAATTATAACTGGAGTGGGAAATTTTTGGTCGCTCTAAAACTTTTCTCTTTCCTGCAGTTTAAAGTATAAGTTGCCTACAAAAAGAAAATAGTGTTCAGTTAATAGTGGTTTTTAGTTATTTGTGACAGTAAAAGTTTTAAAACGTGAAATCTTGACGTATCACTCTTTCAGCTGTTAACTAACTTCCAATTATTGGTCTTTACAGAGATCGTAACAGTTATTACATGAATGTTTTCATTGATATCTTTTAACCCCTGTCATCTATTCCATGTAACTGCTAAATAAACCGCTAAGCTCATCTACAGGCGGAGGAGCTAAAAAGTGTTTGACAAGAGTGAAGATAATAAAAGTTTGATATGATATACAAAGAACAACAGGCAACTATAGTGAATTGCAAAGCTATCATTTGATTAAGTGATTTGAATGCTATCATATTAGTAAACTAATCAAGCTATGCTTTTACAATATCAAGATTGGTCCCATATATCCATAGTGTCATGTCCAAGAACAGTATATCTGATGTGGAGGATCACACCAGAGTACCTTATCACCAGTACGGTGCATAAACACCACCCTGAGCAGTGTTGTTATACAAATGCTCAGAACGCTCATACCAAATACCCCTCAACACTATTTTAACTGAAGTGTTAACCAGTTTGCTTTAAATGGACTAACACCACCACTGAAAGTAGATTGTGGAATTTACAATAAATGTGCTAAGGATTTGTATGATAGACAGTAATGTCAATTTATAGTGGTTATAAAAGAAAAGAAAGCTTTTTTGCATACACTTAAGGTTGAAAGTGGCAGTAGCACAGGAGCTAAAGGTATTCACTATCACCTTGTGACTTAGCCAAATAACTCCTATATCACAACTTACTTCCCCTAGCAATCATTATTGGGTAGCAGATGGCACATTGTGCATTATTGCTGAATGATATTAAGGTAAAAATGGGCTAGTGCACATGCCTTTAATTATATTTTAGATATAAAATATATTGCCGTTCTGTTAACAATATTCCCCAAAGTGAAAGATACAGTTCCAAACAGTTAAACAAAATATGCTAGAAATGTGTAATTGGAAGCAATAATACTTGACATATTTGTGGGAAAGTTAATAAATGTATTGCAGGACAGAAACATATTAAGTGGGTCATTTCTGAAAAAGCTCATAGTTGGTATTAATAAGCTCTTTATATTTTTTAAATATCATGGATCTTCTACTTCCCAAAGAAATAAAAATCACAAATTCAGGTTCTGCTTTGGAATGTATTTTTAAGCTTTTGAAATAGACAAGTGTCACTGCAGGAATTCAAAACTGGAAATAAATATAGTATTTTTAAAAAATATATTATTTTGCACAGATCAAAAAACATCTTTCATCTGTTTTGGTGACATTCTAATTTTGTCATTCACAATCCTGCTGCCCCCTGCTGTCACGATATTCTCTGCTGGCTATGAAACAAACCTTACTGTTACCAGAGGTGCAAACAGCAGGGGGCATATGCAGTTCTGCTTAAATGGACAGAATGGAATCTATTTAGGACATAATACTTAATTGGGTGCAAGACTTAGTACATAAGAATCTTCAGTAACAAATGTCACAACATGTGGCAATGGACTTAACTCTTAAAACACAACTATACTCCTAGTTACATAAAATTGCACAACGTGCATTAATCCAGTTCCACTGTCTCATTTAGACAAAACAGATTCTCAATATATATCCCAAAGAAATTCACTGCTTGTAGTTATGTTTACCTAAATTGGTTATAAAATGATATATACTGAAGTAGCTTGCAGTCAACTTTATAGTTAGTTGAAGTCTTCTGATCATCATAATAGAGAAAAGCTGTTCAGCATTCTGTTCAAAGTATTTGGAATTCCACCTTAATATTCAATCTCTGTAACGTATACCCAAGCCGTCCAGTTACCTTAGCAGGGGTTCCAATATTTCTAATGTGCATCATTTGACACAGGAATGACTGCAGCAGTTTAATCCCAATAAATTAAAATGTAGTTACTCAAAAAATATTATGTTTGGATAAGGGATTCTAGCAAACTGGCTGATTTATATATACAAATTTCAAAAGTTTTCATGCCACAGCTCATGTACTTATTCAGCAAATCAATCAAAACAAAAGCAGAAAAAGTTGAGCCAATAATTATATTTTGGAACACAATACTGAGAGTTCTAAAACATATAGCTATGCTGGTGAAATTTCTTTGTAATTAGCCTTACGTAGAGGGACACGAAAATAGGGTGAAAAAGAAACACTCAGATCAGAGGTCTGCTACAACAGGAGTTACTGTAACAGAGGTGATCTGGCAATCTCGAATTCGGTGTGCACTTGACTCAAACATCCAGTAGCCAAAGTTAAGCTAGATTTAGTCACTTGTGGTATGCATCTGTCTGCTATGTTACATTTTGCAATGTTATCTCCCCGTGTCCAAAATATCTGAGGAAGCATAACCTCATGCCTGAACACATCGTCAATCCCTGCTAATTTGAAACCAATTCTGCTGTATGGTATCTTAAACTAAACTTTATGGAAATAAATCATTTTTTTTTACACAGACCAACTTGGTTGGCACACTGAAATTATTAGAATGAAGTTTTATACTTTACATTTCCTGCATTACACTTAATTTCTAGCTATGTTCTTCCAATATCCTTTTAAAAAAGGAAAACACAGAGAACTCATCCACCTGCAAAAATAGCTTTATTAATTCTGCAGTCAAAAGGTCTGTAGCTAATGACTTTAAAAAGAAAGCCTCACCAATCACAACATAAAAGCCAGACATCTGATTCTGGGTGTATGACCTGCAGTCTGAACAGCAATTCAACATTTTAAACTGTCAGGGATACAGCTTCATCTTAGCAGAACAATTCATTATGCATTAAATGGTATAGAAGTCCCATCCCTAGTGTTTGACTCCTTCTGATCAATGCCACAGGAGATCTGCTTGTAAGGAAACATTAACCACGCCAAGCTGTACTGAAACTGCTGTTCCAGTTTGTGGAAGGCCCAGGTTATTCAACAGATTGGGAGCTAGACTTGTAAAACAGGAAGCTAATATGTCTGTACCAGATATTAATTTTAGTATGCGGGGCAAGTTTCATCAGAAGTTTTCATTGAAACCAGGAGCCTGGGGTAAACCCATTATCAGACCAGTTATACCTTCAGTGTAAAGGGAAGAACACTTCTTTCATGTCACAGGTTCATCACATTAGTGCTACATACTTCGGTGCTGTTTGTACAGAAATAGGGTCTGCTTTTCTTGAAAGCTGTTTCTATTAAAACATTCACTTTAAACATTTTGGACCTTTTCTCTTCTGGTTTTCTGTTTCAAATACTAAATTGAATCTTCTGTCAGAATTCCAACAGCATCCCGATTTTCCCAGGCAAATTTCTCATTATGTTGCTTTGAATTTTATTTTGATCTTACATATTAATATATTCCTCCTCCTATCCAGGTTTTAATCAATGCACAACCCTCACCCACTGTTAATATCAACTGCACTCCTGCTTTGCCCCTGCTAAAGCTGACAGTCCCCTGCTGTTTCAAGCTATTATCACTCCAACTGAGATCCTTTCTAGCCTGCTGCTCCTCTAGTGTTTTATGCCATACTGAAAGGATGACCGGCTGGAAATCTTTGTTTCCTTACTAAATAATTTTTGTGGCCTGTTGAGCTGGGTCCTTCACTCTGCTCCCGCCACCGCTGCGTTCTTGTATGGTGGGTTGAACCCCCTATCCAGTACAACATTTGCCCGTGCAGGGCCTCTGACTTACAATGGCGTTAGGCATGTAATAGCCAGTTTCTGGATGGCCCTTTCCATTACCCCAATTCTTTGCAGAAAATGATTTTCACTGTGCTTCTGATTTGTCACCGCAACAGCCCTTGGTCCCAGTCGGGTGGTTTTCACAGTCACTCTGCCTTCTGTCCATCTGCAACTAATTGGTTTTCCCCTCTGTCAGCAAAACGTTTTCTAGATTTTTTTTCTCTAACTTTTAAACATTTCTATTTTCCCGAGTATCCTACAACCCCTATTTGCTCAGCCTTAACTGCTGCCTCCTGGGAGATGGGGCCTCCATGATTCTCTCCTGCACTCTCCCAAACATTTTTCCACAATTAACTTTCGTACTATTTGAACTTCTCAATTCATAACATATTTATTTATTTAATTGCCTGTAGCAAATAGTTTTAAATTTTTAAGTAATCAATAAAAATTTGAAAAATACACACTTTTTAAAAGTTCCAATTTATCCAGAGTTGTTACCTCTGAATTATCAATACTGAAGCATGGGTAGTGTGCTGAACTTCACGGCTACTTTAGTGTCAGTCTGCTCTGCTGATACTTTACTTTTTAAGCTTTGAGCTTCCCGCACAGTATCTTTCCAAATAATTTTGGAAGGCAAGAGGAAGAATTTCAGGTTTATATTGAGTGTTCTGTTTTGGAGAGAGGCTGTATGAGTGCATGCATTCATGGTCCAGTGAAAAAAATAATCACAGTATTCTGGTCACACATCTGTTGTACTGTGTTCTATTAATTTACAAGCTGAGAAATAAAAACAAAACAAGGAGGAAGAGCTCAAGAGACAGAGATAGAGGAAGGGAGGGGGGTAGAATAGGTGAGGAGGGGAAACAGTCAGAGAAAGGAAGCCCTGATCTCCAGCACTCTCCCCAGGAGCCAGGGCGATGGTGGCAGGGGTGGTCTTGTAGGAAGGAGTGGATAGAAGTGTGAAGTAACTGACAGTGGATGATATAAGGATTCAGAAGATATTTCAAAAGCAGAGGATAGGGATAGTGATGGGAGTGAGGGGCTGGTAGGAAGGGGAGGTGGTAGTGTGAAGGTGAAGGGGTAGGGGTAGACAATGGTGAGAACGTGACTGGGGTAGAGGATGGAAATGGCTCTGCTGAGGGCTATTTTTCACACCCAAAGGCAGCCTCCACCATTGGTGGTTCCGTTCCCTGCTGTACCATCCACTTCCCCCATCTGAAAGGAAAGGAAGTGTGGCAGCAAGAAAACAGAAGCAAAAGAAAGTTGGGGAGAGAAGCAGAAGATGAGAGAAAGAAAAAATTCAAGAGGTGAGAGAGGGGAATAGTAAAATAATGACAACAGAGGCAAGTAGGAGAGATGCCGTATCCCTGACTTACTTGGTACAATGCCACAAGAGATCAAGTAGTTATTAAGAAAATATTAATCCATTTGAAAATGCAATATTTATATCTTTTATATCTTTTCTTCTCCCCTTTAGATGTGCCAGATATCAAATAAAATATATCCATGTAGGTTGAATTAGTTTTTTAGATTCACCAAATATTATTCCAAATAGTTTACATGGGGGTGGGTGGGGAGAGATTGGGAAGACAAATGTAGATGTCATAAACTTTGTGATGATGTCTATGAGGTATAGTGAAGAATACATTACTGGCATTGCCACAGTTCCCTCAGTCCCCCTTTTGGATACATCAACAGGTAGCAATATATTAACTCAAAGTAATATTTCCTTTATACTAAATTAGATCTCACATTATTAAAAAGTTTCTCCAATTATTAGTAAATTATTTACCCTAGTCAGGAGTTACATCTGTTCAAAGTACACATCACTAATAGCCTCATATTACTGGATGAAGGAAGACAGGTGAAGAATACAGCCAGGTAAGCAGGCTAGTAAGATAATTTAAAAAAAATTAAATTCCTTGCAAAAATACAGTACACTCTACACAGAAGGATATATAAAGTATGTTCTCGCTGCTGACCAACGTATCAATATATCCAACAGTGGGTGTAATTTGATCAGCACATCTCTATGTATGTGTGAGCCATATAGGTTTTCATATAATTTAATACCTGACACATGGAAATAATATATTCCAAATCTTATCAAACATTGTGTTTCTATTTATACTTCTTCCATATGGGATTACTGTTCATTACGGTCATGTACCAGCATAATCTTTTTTGTAGGTAAAAGTTCAGATGGACTGGTGCCAGTGTCATGCTGAGCTTCAGGTCTTTCAAATCACAATATAAATATGTTTGTACTTAGTGATATGCTTCAGTTTTAAACCAAGTGATAGTCTCACCTGATGTATATCATTGGTCTTACTAAAGACGCCAACATTTTATTTACAGAATACTGTTTTATAAACAGGTTCAACTGAAATACTTTGGGGGTCAAGATTCAGCTTTTTATTTTGGGTTTGAGAATATGCAAATAGCATTGTCAACATGACAAGCCTTTTAAATATAAAGAGATTCCACATAGTTTATCATGAAAAAATAATTTAATAATGCCATACCAGTACAAAAATGGGTTGCTAGTCAACTCGAAGAATCTTATTTTTTGGAATAAGAATGGTTAGGGCAAATGTATTAGATAATAAATATATTGAAGAAGTAGCCCCAGGTAGATTTTACCACATTCAGGAACAAAGCTATAGGGTGGCAGCTGGGAAAGGCCTGAGAGCCTCCCTCTCAGCTATGAATGGTGTCTGGTGAAACATGACCAGTGAGGAGGAATAAAGAGATCCTTTCTACAAAAGAAAATAAAATTTAAGACTTTGAAAACGCAAAGATTATTTAAATCTTTGCAGATGGAAAGAACATGTACATATATTGCGCCTGTTTCAGCTAAACAAAATAAGTGACAGCCATTCGCTGACTCATTCCTCAGAGCAATTCCTTGACTAATCAGGGTCAAGCTGCCTGGTTTAAATTTCAAACAATGCTTGGCAGTTAACTGTCAGCCACCATCAGTGGTGCATTCTCCATGGCAATGCCACTTGCCAACCAATCAGCACTCTCTTTACATGCAGTATAAATTGTTGTTCTCCCCTCATATTGGTATTCTTGCGAGTGTCCTGACAAGTGCAAGATGAAAAGCTTAGATATGTCTCTTTTTTTTCAGCAATATTTAAATCTGCATAAGTGAATACCCAAATCAATGAATATTTCTGTAAAAAAAATGTTTAGCAATGCTTTTCAAGACACTTACTCTTGAAGTGTCTACTTCCCATCTCAGATGACACATTTTATTGTGTTTACAGTCCATTTGGCAGTCACTACTTGCTACTTGTAAACTAGTAGAGTGGGTTGCCTTTTAAATAAACGACTTGAGAAGTGGCCTGCTTAATAAGTGAATAATGCAAATAATCCATAATTACTTCCAATGTCATGTTGCAATAAATGATACTAATTCAACAAGCAAAACAATGTGCTATATGGGGAAACTGAAGTCTTTTTTCTGCTCACTGATTTTAACAAACAAGGGAAAAGATAATAACCAGTGCAGCCATGCTGGACAGTTCAACCCAATCTGGGTAAATGACCTACAGAAAGAGTGTCCTGCTGTATAGATCAATTGTGTAAAAAGGAAATTGTTACATTTCACTGTTAGCTACCCAAAAACATATCTTGACTTTGAGAATGGTCTGCACATAGAAACTCACATCTATTTCAGGACCAAACACCTTTTTTAAAAATGTAACTATCGTACTAGTTTCTTGGTGTTAAGGAAATACCACCATTTTTAATGAACAATGAAAAATATAATGAATAAAAGAAAATATAGCCCAAAATTGCACAGCAACATGTTAAAATTCAATATCTGGAATGCAGAAAAGAGGGAAAGACAAACTGGAAACAAAAACTCAGATTGAGAGCAGTGAATTATCACTACTTTCATCCATCTAAGCTTTAAAAAAATGAAGTAATTTATGGAACATTACATCTACCATAAGTTTTATCCATCATACTTGCAAGTTTATCCTGCATATATGCAAATTAATTTCTGCATCACTTTT
This sequence comes from Cetorhinus maximus, assembly GCF_964194155.1. Lineage (NCBI taxonomy): Eukaryota > Metazoa > Chordata > Chondrichthyes > Lamniformes > Cetorhinidae > Cetorhinus > Cetorhinus maximus. The sequence goes on along the minus strand of NC_135889.1, from coordinate 5,536,385 downwards.
ATATTTGACTGTCTTGGGTCGGCAATGTACTAAGTGGGTTGATAAACCTCCAATGTGGCTAGCTTCATTTGAAAAATCAAATGGCATTGGAAAAGTCAAATGAATGAAAGAGTGAGCCTTTCACAGCCTCATGTCCCAAAGTGCTTTACAGCAGTTTGGAGTGTAGTCATTATTACAATGCAAAAAAGACAGCAGTAAATTTGCACACAGCAAAGTCCCACAAACAGAAATGAGATAATGGAAAGATAACCTGTTCTGAAATCCGTTAACATTGGGTTGAACGCCCTATTTTGCTTCAAAAGGTGTCACGGGATCTCTTACATCCACCTGAGAAGACGTGGGGTTCTCAGTTAACATCTCATCTGAAAGGCGACACCTCACTGACAGTGCAGTACTCCCTCAGTACAGCACTGACTCATTAGCCAAGATTATTTAAAATCCTTGGAGTGGGACATGGGCCCACAACATTCTGACTCAAAGGCCATTGTGCTACCACTGATTCATGGCCGACACTTTATGAAGCATAGTGTTATTATAAGGCAGGTGGTAAATGCCGGGCTGACAAAATCCCAAAGGGAAACTTTGTCAAGCTATCACAACAATTTGCCGTTTGCATTTTTATTATGAGGAGGTATGTGCACTGAAGTCAGAAGTAAAGATTCCACTACCACTTTTGGAGATTTTAAATACTAAATTAAAACATTTATTAACAAAAGAAAAACATAAACACACAAGGTTACAGTTACATAGTTAAATTTAGTCTTATAATATTTCCCAAAAGATTTCTTAGCTAGACTCTCAAATAAACACCCTTTTTCAGGCAACAGTCCCTATGGATGCTTAATGTATAAAATCTCCAGTGATATTACCCAAGGCACCCACTGTTGCTTTAGGAGAGGTATTTCACAGGCTTCTCTCTCTCCTTCTCACTCGACAATGGAAATCCAAGGCTTGTATTAAAACCTTCCTTTCTGGAACAAACAGACGCTCCTGTGTTTGGCAGGAACCCTCACAAAATTTAAGAAGCATTTAGATGAGAACTTGAAATCCCATAGCATGCAGGGCTATGGGTCACGTGCGGGAAAATGGGATCAGAATAGATAGGTGTTTAATGGCCGGCACGGACACAATGGGCTGAAGGGCTCGTTTCTGTGCTGTATAACTCTATGACTCTTCTCTGGGATGGCTAGAGGCTGCTTACTTCACAGCTTTGTCCTTGCACAGCACACTCTTCAAGATATCACATGGCCACACCTCTCATACAGCTTTCAACCTTTCCTTAAATATGCTTTTTCTCTGTCATCTTTAAACCCATTGTACTCAACTTTCTTTGGAAGTTACCTTTCCCAGAATATAAAAATCTTTCACACTGTCTCTGTGGCCACTAATTTCGGAAAAAATAAACTTAATAACTTTGCTTTAATCATTTATGATCTTTGCCAGTTGTAAAATTTCCTTTTATTTTTCTTTGAAATTCAGCAATTAAAAATTCAACTCCTCTTTTACCTCCTAATGCAAATTCCTATTCATGTTGTTTTTACTTGTATCCCATCTTAGCTTGTTCATCTCCACTTCAAAATGCCTGCTTTTACACCTAACCCTTTTGATTATTTAAACCTTGCAGTCTGACTGTCTTCAGTTTAATTAGTCACACACAGCCTCCACAAGCCTGCTTCACAGTATCCCACTGTAATATTGGAAAAAATGACATGTTTCTTTATAATAGGCAGTCAACAGAAGTGGCTGATAAAAGAAGCTGAACCAATCAAATGGTTCCAAATACAGCGAAGTTAGTATGAACATGTGGACTCACAGATTAACACGTGGACTAAGAATGCGGGCAGCCATTATTGAACTAACCTTATTTACACCTTCCCAACAGAATAGACAGGGCAACAATATAATATACCAATTCACACTTTCCTAGCAATAGCCTATCACTCTCTGCCATTGAAAAAACTGCTTTTAAAGCAGCTTTATGTCTCAGTTCCATCAAAATCTGGTTCTAGCGCAACAATGTAGTCCCACCTCCTACAGCTAATGTGATTTGCCTGCTAAAGGCGATGGACGGTTTATCTGAATCTATGTTGTTTGTTTATAACCCGATAGATAACTACGAATGAATCACTTCACCACTTTTATTTCTTATGCCACCTAATAAAACTGAACGTTAAGATGTCTTACACAATACTTACCTGCTACATTTGGCTGTGTGAGCAAATGAAGGGAACTGAAGGATGAGCTTTAATTCTCACCAACTCTCAGTTTGGGTTCCTTCAGGGCCACTCAGCTCCTGGCTTCATTGCAGCCTTGATCCAAACATGGACAAAAGAGTTGAACTCCAGAGGTGAGGTGAGAGGGACTGCCTTTAACATCAAGGCAGCATTTGACTGAGTATGGCATCAACCGGCCCAGGCAAACGGGAGTCAATGGGAATCGGGGAGTCATACCTAGCACAAAGGAAGATAGCTATAGTTGTTGGAGGTCAGTCATCTCAGTCCCAGGACATCGTTGCAGGATTTCCTCTGGGTAGTGTCCTAGGCCCAAATATCTTCAGCTGCTTCATCAATGAACTTCCTTCTATCATAAGGTCAAATGGGGATGTTCACTGATGATTGCACAATGTTCAGCACCATTTATAACTTCTCAGATATTGAAGCAGTCCATGTCCATATGCAGAAAGGCCTGGACAACATTCAGGCTTGTGCTGATAAGTGGCAACCAACATTCACGCCACACAAGTGCTGGGCAATGATCATCTCTAACAAGAGAGAATCTAACCATCTCCTCTTGACATCCAATGGCATTATCATTGCTGAATCCCCCACTTTCAACATCCTGTGGGTTACCATTGTCCAGAAACTGAACTGGGCTAGCCATATAAATGCTGTGGCTACAAGAGTAGGTCAGAGGCTGGGAATTCTGCAGTAAGTACTTCCTGCCTCCCCAAAGCCTGTCCACCATCTAAAAGGCACAAGTCAGGAGTGTGGAATGCTCTCCACTTGCCTGGATGTGTATAGCTCCAACAACACTCAAGAAGTGTGATACCATCCAGGACAAAGAGGCCCACTTGATCAGCACCCCATCTACCACCTTAAATATTCACTCCCTCCACCACTGATGAACAGTGGCAGCACTGTGTACCATCTTCAAGATACACTGCAGCAAGTCACCAAGGCTCCTTCGACAGCACCTTCCAAACACATGACCTCTACTACCTAGAAGGACAAGGGCAGCGGGTGCATGGGAACCCCGTGCCTGCAAGTTCCCCTCCAAGCCACATACCATCCCGACTTGAAACGATAGAGCCATTCCTTCACAGTCACTGGGTCAAAATCCTGGAACTCCCTTCCAAACTTTGGGCATACCTACACCACATGGAGTGAAGTGGTTCAAAAAGGCGGCTCACCACCACCTTTCTTAAGGGTAATTAAGAATGGACAATAAATGCTGGTCTTGCCAGCGATGCTCACATCCTGTGAAAGGATTAAAACATTGCAAACAGTCGCCAATGGATACCAAAAGTCAAAATGGCTTTTGGATCTCATCTTAACATGTAAAATCCTTCAACAACTAAATACCTCAGCAACAGACTCATATTACATAATGCATTATATAATATAATGCTCCCATTATTATAAAATAGCATATCCTCCAATTTATCATAAGCAATGCCACAAGAGATCTGCGGTAATAATTGTCTCACATCTGGCGCGTGTCTGTCACACATATGGTTTGACATTTAACTACATGTGGAAAAACAATCTATTTTAAAGTAAAAAGCATATACTAGCCATTGATTGTGGCAGTTTACATATAGTCACAAGATTTGCTGTTCAGAGTTACGAAGTAAACAAGCCAACCATAATCCAGATCCAGGAACAACTGTAAACAATGTCACAGTCGGTCCATTTTTATATATGCATTTATACTTCAAAACACTTTCTGTATGAAGGAATTGTGACCTCAAAGAAAGGAAAACTAAAAAGTTGATAGAAAGGAATTGGAGAACTAGACAAAAATGTTGTGAATTTAGTTTCTAGATTTCTAAGCCTATTTGGCCATTTGTTAATAACAGGATTTTGAGCTCCCCTTAAATAGAATCACAGAATAGATACACCACAGGAGACGACCATTTGGCCCATTGTGTCCATGCCAGCTCTCTGCAAGAGCAATTCACTTAGTCCCATTTCCCCTGTAGCTCTGCAATTTGTTTTTCTCTTCAAATAATGACCAATTTTCCATTGAAAACCACATTTAAATCTGCCTCCACCACACTCAGGCAGTGCATGCCAGTCCTAAGCACTCACTGCACAAAAATGTTTTTCCTCGTAATGCCTTCGGTTCTTTTGACAATCACCTTAAATCAGTGTCATCTGCTTCTCGGCCCTTCTGCCAACAGGAACAGCTTCTCCCGATCTACTCTGTCCAGACCCCTCATGATTTTGAGCACCTCTATCAAATCTTCTCTCAAACTTTTCTTGAGGAGAACAGCCTCAGCTTTGCCAATCTATCCCTCATCCCTGGAACAATTCTCTGAATCTTTTCTGCACCCTCTCTAATGCCTTCACATCTTTCCTAAAGTGTGGTGCCCTGAACTGGATACAATATAAAACATTGGTTCGGCCTCAGTTGAAGTAAAGATTCACCACAACTTCCTTGCTTTTATATTTTATGCCTCTATTTATAAAAGCTATGATTCTGTATGTGTTACTAGCCACTTTTTTAACCTGCCCTCTTACTTTCAATCATGTGTACACATATACCCCATGTCTTTCTGCTCCTTCTTTAGGATTGTACCCCTTATTTTTTATTGCTTCTCCTTGTTCTTCCTACCAAAATGTACCATTTCACAATTTTCTGCATTAAATTTTATCAGCCACGTGTTTGCCTTTTCCGCCAGGCTTTCTGGGGCCTCTTGAAGTCTATCACTACCCTCTTCACAGTTCACAATGTTTCCAAGTTTTGTGTCAGAGCTAGAAACTGCCAAACAGTTGGACACTATTAGTTGGATGATTTAAGTATAATTATTTTGACACTGAACATTATTGGCAGTTCTGTAATGTAATGCACGTTACAACATTTCCCAGAGAGCAGAAACAAGTTGTAATAATATAAAATACATCCGTTTCCACATTACTGTAAACATGAAAGCACCATATCCAGAAGTGGTGGTCGCTCGATGTCTAGTCCTATGATAGTTCCTAACAAAAATTATACACACTTGAAGTTGCTAGTGATGAGATAAACAGTCATCACACCAGTTTCATAAACTCAGCAGCTCAGAGAAGACCACAAAGTACCCATACACTTTTCAGTACAAAATACTCTAGTACTCAGTGAACAAAAATGGCACAGCTGCATGAGACACACAATTCCCAGTCGTTAGAATTTTTTTCAAAAAAGCTATATGATGAATAAAACATATACATGCTCTGTGGTATATTTACCTAAGTCACCATTAAACTATGCCCAAAATATGAATACAGAAACATATTCTATCAACTTAAATCAAATTAACATGCAGTTACTCCATGACAGATCTAATAACTTACCTACATACTTAGGTGATAGGTTAAAATAAGTCTTCTCTGTATAAATTACATACAGCTTTAAAACAGTTTACAGGTCATTTGATTATGGTAAATAGATAAACCTAAACGGTAAAAATTATTAATAAGTTTTGCCTTTGCATCTGCTCAAGGTTGTATTTTAACTTTTTCTAATAATCATCCTGTACTATTCAATTCAACAAGGATAGTGGCAGTTTGTTTCCATATTGACTTATTTCAAGGAGTTCCTGTCTCTGGAAATTACCTCACATTTGCTGCGTAGGCCAGTCTCTTGGAGTCGAGACCAGATACTCTGGATTCTGCCAGCATGTTCTGGATGGCTGTTTGTATTTCCACAGGTACAATGGTGTTTCAGCATCAGTGTATCATATATAAGACCTGTTATGTGAATGAAAAGAAAACAATCAAGAAACAGTACACCAGAAACAGATGAACAAAAAAAAAAAAAAAAAAATTTGTATGTGAAAAATGTAACTAAATCCTCTCATGGGCTTCAGGACTACAACAGGAAATGGAGATTTATTGAAATTCTTGTTTGTTCAGAAATGACATTCATTGACTGTCAACATACTTTCTTCTGTTCACTAATTTTAACTATAAATAAATATGATTATTAATTAAGGAAGAACCACTGTTAATAACAGAAATACCTGCCCACCAGCTATCCATGAGTCAACTACAGAAAATGGCCGTTATGTACTGGGAGAGAACCTAGAACTCCCAGGAAGGGGGGGATTCCTTCAGAGTGAGAAGAATCTTAGAACATTTCCATGCTAAACCTGAGCATATATCATTTATGACTTATATGCTTGTCATACTCAGATATGTTTGTAAACTCCAAAAAATTGTGTGAGCAACGATTCTAGTCAGAGTTTAATGCATCTTACCATAATCCTACAGCCACCTCTCTGAACATCCACTACAGTCACGTATGAAAATCTATTTTCAATTGATATTGGTGCCATTCAGGCTGGAAAAAACTGTCCATTGTTCCCTGAGCTCTTGAGAAATCTCTCATCACTCAATATGTTGCAGAATCCCTGCAACATATTAAGTTCTAAATAAAAACTTAAATTTATATTTGGGAAATCACTTGTACAGAAGCCCGAGATGTCGAGAAGAATTCAAATGAATGGACAACTTCGTTGAAAAGCTATGCACCCCAAGGCACAATCCAAATGAAGCTGCCATCATATCAAGTTCATTGGATTATACTTAGCCACAAAATATCAGTTTAAATCAGTGCTTCTATCACACAGACTTTCTACCTCATTCAGGAATAATACCTGAATCATATCATATGGGAAACTAAGCTCTTGCAAGAATTAATGGGTGATACCCTTGATGCAAGAATATAGCCTGCAGCCAGAGAGATATTGGGCCCAATTTTAGCTCAATCTCACCCATCACAAATATCCCCATTCTCAATAATGGAGGAACCCAGCACATCATTGCAAAAGATAAGGCTGAAGCATTTGCTACAATCTTCAGCCAGAAGTGCTGAGTGGATGATCCATCTCAGCCTCTTCTGGAGGTCCCCAGCAACACAGGTACAGCCTTCAGCCAATTCAATTCACTCCACGTTATATCAAGAAACAGCTGAAGGCACTGGATACTACAAAGGCCCTGACAATATTCTGGTAATATTGAAGACTTGTGCTCCAGAACTTGCTGCGCCCCTAGCCAAGCTGTTCCAGTACAGCTACAACACTGGCATCTACCCGGCAATGTGGAAAATTGCCCAGCTATGTCCAGTTCATAAAAAGTAGGACAAACCAAGCCGGCCAATTACCATCCCATCAGTCTACTCTTGATCATCAGTAAAATGATGGAAGGGGTCATCAACAGTGCTAGCAAGCGGCTTAGAAATAACCTGCTCACCTCTCAAGACCTGCTCAAGAGCTTCTACAGGTGTATAAAAAGAGTGGCTAAAGTGAGCGTGGGATCCTTGGAGGATGCAACTGGAGAATCGATAACGGGGAACAGGGAAATGGCAGATAATTTTATTTACACCAATATTTTGCATCAGTCTTCATGGTGGAGGACACTATAAACATCCCAAAGATATCAGAGAAGCAAGGAGCTAATGGGAGGAAAGATCTTGTAACAGTCTCTATCACGAGGGACAAAGTATTGGGCAAACTAATCGGACTAAAGGCAGACAAGTCACCAGGACTTGATGGCCTGCATCCAAGGGTTTTAAAGGAAGTGGCTGCAAAGATAGTGGAGGCATTGGTCGAGATATTCCAGAATTTACTGGGTTCCGGGAGGGTCCCAGCAGATTGGAAAAGTGCTAATGTGGCGCCCCTGTTCAAGATGGGGGGAGGGGCGGGGGGAGATAGAAAGCAGGAACTATAGTTCAGTCAGCCTAACATCTATCGTTGGGAAATGCTAGTCCATTATTAAGGAAGAAATAACAGGACATTTAGAAAAGCTTAACGCAATCAAACAGAGTCAACATGATTTTTTGAAAGATAAATCATGTTTGACAAATTTACTCGAGTTCTTTGAGGATATAATAAGCAGAGTTGATAAAGGGGAACCGGAAGACGTCGTGCATTTGGATTTCCAGAAGGCATTCGATAAGGTACCACATGAAAGGTTATCGCAGAAGATAGGAGCTCACAGTATTGGGGGTAATGTATTAACATGGATTAAGACTGGTTAACACACAAAAGACAAAGTTGGGGTTAATGGGTCTTTTTCAGGTTGGAAAGACGTAACCAGTGGAGTGCCACAAGGATCAGTCCTACGGTCTCAATTATTTACTATATATATTAATGACTTGGGGGAGTTTGGCAGGGTGTAATGTATCCAAATTTGCTTTTGATACAAAAATAGGTGAGAGGGCATGTTGTGATGAGGACATAAGGAATCTGCAAGGGGATTATAGATAGGCTGAATGAGTGGGCAAAAACTTGTCAGATGGAGTTTAATGTAGGAAAGTGTGGGGTCATGCAATTTGGTAGGAAGAATCAAAAGGCAGACTATTATTTAAATAGAGAGAGACTCCAAAAAAGTGCAGCACAGAGGGATCTGGGTGTTCTTGTGCATGAAACACAAGAAGTTAGCATGTAGGTGCAGCAAGTATTTAAGAAGGCAAATGGAATTTTTGGCCTGCATTGCTAGGGGGTTGGAGTTTAAAAATAGGGAAGTCTTGTTACAGCTGTATAGGGTGTTGGTGAGGCTGCACCTGGAATCATGAGTACAGTTTTGGTCCCCGTATTTAAGGAAGGATATACTGGCGTTGGAGGCAGTTCAAAAGAGATTCACTAGGCTGATTCCTCGGATGAAGGGGTTGACTTATCAAGAACGGCTATACAGGTTAGGCCTTTGTTCACTAGAGTTTAGAAGAATGAGAGGTGATCTTATTGAAACGTACAAGGTTCTGAGGGGGCTTGACAGGGTAGATGTTGAGAAGATGTTTCCACTAGTGGGGGAATCTCAAACTAGAGGACATAGTCACAGAATAAGAGGACACTCATTTAAAACTGAGATGCGAAGGAATTTATTCTCCCAGGGGATAGTGAATGTCTCGAATTCTCTACCCCAGAGAGTTGTGGAGGCTAGATCACTGAAAGTGTTTAAAGGGGTGGTAGATAGATTTTTGAAATATCAGGGAGTTGAGGGCTGTGAGGAGCTGGTACGAAAGAGGAGTTGAGGCCTGAGGCTGATCAGCCATGATCTTATTGAATGGCAGGGCAGGCTTGAAGGGCTGAATGGCTTACTCCTGCTCCTATTTCTTATGCTCTTTTGTTCTTATGTTCTTACTGACACTTAGTTTGGGTTCTGCCAGGGTCATTCAGCTCTTGACCTCGTTATGACCTTGGTTCAAATGTGGACCACCCAGAGCTGAACACCCTGAGGTGAGATGAGAGTGACTGCCTTTGACATCAAGTCAGCATTTGACTGTGTATGGTATCAAGGAACCCAAGCAAAACTGGAGTCAATGGGAATTAAGGGAAAACTCTCCATTGGTTCAGGTCATACCTAGCACAAAGGAAGAAGATTGTGGTTGTTGGAGGTCAATCATCTCAGTTCCAGGACATCGCTGCAGGAGTTCAATACTTTTTTATTTATTCATTCATTCATGGGATGTGGGCGTTGCTGGCTAGGCCAGCATTTATTGCCCATCTCTAATTGCTCCAAAAGGTGGTGGTGAGCTGCCTTATTGAACTGCTGCTGTCCATGTGGTGTATGTACACCTACAGTGCTGTTAGGTAGGGAGTTCCAGGGCTTTGACCCAGTGACAATGAAGGAACAGTGATATATTTCCAAGTCAGGATGGCGAGTGGCTTGGAGGGGAACTTCCAGCTGGTGGTGCTCCCATGTGTCTACCGTCCTTGTCCTTCTAGATGGTAGTGGCCGTGGGTTTGGAAGGTGCTGTCTAAGGAGCCTTGGTGAGTTACTGCAGTGCTTCTTTGTAGATGGGACACACTGCTGCCACTGTGCATCAGCAGTGGAGGGAGTGAATGTTTGTGGATGGGTTGCTTTGTATTGGATGGTGTCAAGCTTCTTGAGTCTTGTTGGAGCTGTACTCATCCAGGAAAGTGGAAAGTATTCCATCACACTCCTGACTTGCGCCTTGTAGATGGTGGACAGGCTTTGGGGAATCAGAAGGTGAGTTACTCGCCACAGAATTCCTAGCTTCTGACCTGCTCTTGTAGCCACAGTATTTATATGGCTAGTACAGTTTAGTTTCTGGTCAATGGTAACCACCACCCCCACCCACCTATCACTATGTTGATAGTGGGGGGATTCAGCAATGGTAATGGCATTGAATGTCAAAGGGCGATGGTTAGATTCTCTCTTGTTGGAGATGGTCATTGCCTGGCACTTGTGTGGTGTGAATGTTACTTGCCACTTGTTAGCCCAAGTCTGGATATTGTCCAAGTTTTGCTGCATTCAGACATGGACTGCTTCAATATCTGAGGAGTTGTGAATGGTGCTGAACATTGCGCAATCATTAGTGAACATCCCCACTTCTGAGCTTATGATGGGAGGAAGGTCATTGAAGAGGCAGTTGAAGATGGTTGGGCCTAGGACACTTGGTCTCAGCACCACAATCAAGATGAAGAAAATTTTTAATCTGAGGCATTGGGAAACCAGAAGCCTCTAGAGGTCAGTAAGGACAGAGGTTACTGGTGAGTAGGACTTGGTGCAGAATAGGATACAGAGTAATGGATGAGATGAAATTTACTGCGGATGAAGAATAGGATGTTGGCAAGAGAACTCTGGCACACTTGAGTGAGGAGCTGATAAGGGCTGGAATTGGATAATACTTGTAGGTAGGTTGAGATCGGCGGGGGGTGGGGGGGATGGGTGTGCTAATGTAACTGAGGTGCAAGTGGACAACCTTATGGAGTCAGAAGCTCAGCTTGTAGAATAAGACACTGAGCTTGTGAGCAGCCTGCTTCAGTCTGAGGTGGTTGAGGTGGAGGATAGAAATCAATGGAGAGGAATATGGAGTTTGTGGCAGGGGCTGAAAATGATGGTTTCTGTCTTCAAAACGTTTAACTGCAGAAAACGGTAACTCATCCAGGGCTGGAAGTTGGACAAACAATGTGACAACACAGAAGTAGTGAAGAGGTACATTTCGGTTTAATCAGCTAACTGCATGTCTGGGAGATGCCGCTAATGGGCAGCATATAGATCAAGGTTATAATGCCACATAAAAAATTCAGAAATATATTTGTCACTTATATTTTGCTACTATACAATAAGCACATCAAGCATAAACTTACATAGTAACTTCTAAGCAGAATTCAAACACTTTGCAATAGGCAGAGTGATAAAGACCTGGATGCGTAAAATTGATCAGGGGTAGAAATTCAGCTTTCAGGATTGGAGAAGTGCTTACCTGTAGTGAATTGAGGTTTACTGGGTGGTTCTTGAACAGAGATAGGAAAAGTGGCAGAAGCAGGTGATGATTGAGCTCGGGAGAGTGGACGATGTCCGCTATAGGACACTGGAATCCCTGCAGCCTCCATGGATGCTTGGTAATTGCGAAGTTGATGAATACGTTGCTGTTCCAGGAGAAGAGCTTGCTGTACCATAGAGAGAAATAATCAAGTAAAGTTCAACGTTCAAATAAATTAAGCAAAACGATTCAATTCTTGGCTCTTTATTACCCTTCTTACACTCTTATGTACTTTTATTTTTTGATTACTCTTATAGCTGAGTCACATCTCCTCATAACTAGGGGGACATATTCATCAGGGCCTGGTATCTAATTAAGCTCATGGTAATGTGCCCAGGATAATGTATAGAGAAACTGGTTTTATTCTCTATTTTCGTAGGGCCTTTCACCTATCCGAGAAGAGGAGAAAGAGCTTTACATCATCAGACCTTATTTCAGATTTTGACTATCATGACAACTCATTAACCAATTAACAAGTGAACCAGTAAGGCATATAGCTTGGGTTTTCAGCATCTGTGCGTACCAGCCATGATTCCCATCCATATTACCCACTGTGAGCACAGAAGTAGAAAATCCTAACCCTACTGTTTTGTGACATGATTTAATGCAGCAACCACAAAGCTAAAGCTGGATAAAGATACTTGATTTTTGTCACAGGCGCCACCACGTTCCTATAAAATTCGGACAGGAACCTAAAAAGCGCCACAAAAAAAGATACTAAATAAATATTATTCCTATTTCAATGAGTTGGTTTATACCAAAAAGTAACAGATTAACCATTACCCCCTTCCCAATGTAAACTATATGCTGTTGCTACATCTGATCTACATGCTGCCCCTCGACGATAACATATGAAAGCACAATGTTAGTTTTCACGTATATGCTGACAACGCCCAGCTCTACCTCACCACCATCCCCCTCAACTCCTCCACTGTTACTAAATTATCCAACTGCTTATCTGACATCCAGTGCTGGATAAACAGAAATTTCCTCCAATTAAATACTGGGAAGACTGAAGCCATTGTCTTCAGGCTCCGCTGCAAACTCCATTCTTTAGCTACCAACTCCATCTCTATCCCGACCAACAGTCTGAGATTAAGCAGTCGGTTCACAACCTTGGTGTCACGTTTTGATTCCGAGATGAGCTTCTGACCTCATATTCGTGCCATCACCAAAACCACCTATTTGCACTTCCGTGACATTGCCTGACTTCGCCCGTCTTAGCTCATCTGCTGTTGGAACCCTCATCCATGCCTTTGTTACTTCTAGAACCGACTATTCCAACGCACTCCTGGCTGGTCTCCCATGTTCTACTCTCTGTAAACTTCAGATCATCAAAACCTCAGCTGCTTGTGTCTTAACTTGTACCTGTTCCATCGCCCCTTTGCTCGCTCACCTACACTGGCTCACAATCACGCAAAGTCTTTGATTTTAAAATTTGCAATCTTTCTTTCCCCAAATCGCTCCAAGGTCTCACCCCTTCTCATCTCCATAATCTCCTCCAGCCCCATAACCCTCCGAGATATCTGCACTCCTCTAATTCTGGGCTCTAATGCATCTCCAATTTTAATTGCTCCATCATTGGTGGGCATGCCTTCAATGCCTAGGTCCAAAGCCCTGGAATTCTGTCCTTATACCTCTCCGCCCTCTACTTAGTTTTCCTCCTTTAAGACATTCCTTAAAACCTCTCTCTTTGATTAATCTTTTGGTTATTTGACCTAATATCTCCATGTGTGACTTGGAGTCATACTTTGCTTTATAATGCTCCTGTGAGACACCTTGGGACATTTTATTATATTTAAGCCACTATATAAGTTGTTGTTGTTATTATTGTGACAGAACCCACAAAAACTGGATTGAAGTTTCGCCGGTGTTTATATACATGGAGGCATATTCTGATGTTGCTTCACTGGTTAAATGCACCATGTAATGTGAAGCTGAGCCACACAACAAATGCAGAATGCATCAGCTTTAATCCCTGATAACTGCTTAGTTTGTCGTTCTCAGTTGCGGCAGTAGCAGAACAGTATAATTGCCCTCATCATCACTAGGCTAATAGTAGGGGAGAAGAATGCATTTGTACCTAATTGGTGTCCACTGACTACCACTGGAACTCATGCATACCAAGGTGCTGAGTGAGGAGAACATTTGAATTTGACTGTGCTGAGGTAATGGCCTGACTCTCACATGATGAATGGTCATTGGGCTGAGGTACCAGCAGGTTCCCTGTAGACCAGGAACTACGCCCACCAGGGATCACTGTTTCTAGGAAGAAAGTGGACAGAAATATATACAAGAGCAGCTAAGTCAGGAAACAGTTCCTTATGAAATCGTCAATCAAAATTAAGTAAATTAATGTCAGGAAAAGGAGTGGTGTGGCATGCAGCTGGTAAAAGGGGAAATGAAACGCTTCAGGCATCAATATTTGTGCCATTGCATCAATTCCAACATCAGAATCTATGACTGTCATTACCAAAATACTTTATTCTGTTTAATACAAAAGCATAACAAATAGGAGCATTAGTAGGCCATGCAGCCCTTCGAGCTTGCTCTGCCATTCAGTAAGATCTACCTCATCAACTCCACTTTGCTGCCCTGTCCCCATATCATTTTCTTCCTTTAATGCCCAAAAATATAGCAATGTCAGACTTGAATATACTCGATGACTCAGCTTCTACAGCTCTCTGGAGTAGAGAATTCCAAACATTTATAACCTTCTGAGTGAATAAATTTCATCTCATCTCAGTCGTGAATGATTCACCCCTTACCCTGAGTCTATGACCCCCACCCCCACTTAATGCCTCAGTTTGCTGCATGTTCAAAACTAGAAAGGCTTTTTGAATCAGAAAGCAATCTGATCCTGGTGTAATCTTCCCAAACTGGTCCAAGTTAGAGCAACACAAACCAAAGTTGCTGGCCCAGAGCAGCAAAATAGGTACTTGGGACATACTCAAATATCATTAAATTTTTCATGGATTTCAAATACATGTGCAAATCTTTCTTTACCTCAAAATTTGCAAATTGACCTTGGAAGGCAGTTTAACTGGCTCCGGTTAAAAAATGCAGTAAAAATAACCTGTCATTCTATGGATTATAAGAAACGGAATCCAACATAACCGAGGTATAAGTGGGTGAAGCATACTTTTTTGCATGAAATATATTTCAAATGAAGGCGCTAAATGTAACTTGGAAATATGTAGCCATTTCACTGGCAAGCAATTCTGTTATGATGCAGGTAATTGTCAGGACTGACAATCTAAGAGGAAAATAGTTTATCCCATAGCTGACAGGTACATGGCAGTAGAAGTATGAAACATTTTTTAAAAATTCAATTTTAAACAGCAACCAGCGGCACCCTTAAAACCCAACATCGTACTTGCAGCTTGGATGTATACTGTCACCTATACATTGTCACTGTATGCCTGAATACATTGAAGATATCTAGGTATCAGAAAGTAACTGGACTAGCCACATAAATATTGGTTACAAGAGTAGATCAGAGGCTGGAATTCTGTGATGAATAATTCACCTCCTAACTCCCCAAGGCCTGTCCACCATCTACAAAGTAGGATTGTGATGGAATACACTAACTGCCTGAAGAGTGCACTTCCAACAATATTCAAGCTCGACACCATTCAAGACAAAGGAGCCCGCTTGATCGTCAATCCGTCCATCACCTTAAACATTCAATCGCTCCACTACCGGCGCACAGTGACATCATATGCAAGATGCACTATAGCAACTCACCAATGCTCCTTCGACAGCACCTTTTAAACCTTTGATCTCTATCACTTAGAAGGTCAAGGGCATTTAATGCGTGGCTACACCACGACCTGCAAGTTCCCCTCCACGTCACAAAGCATCCTGATTTGGAACTATACTCCAGTTTTTTCATTATCGGTGGGTCAAAAACCTGGAACTCCCTCCTTATAGAGGGTAACATATTGGCATGGATAGAAGATTGGCTAGCTAACAGGAAACAGAGTGTGGCATAAATGGGGCATTTTCTGGTTGGCAGGATGTGATGAGTGGTGTGTTGGGGCCTCAAAACTTTACAATTCATATAAATGATCTGGATGGAGGGACCGATGGTATGGTTGCTGAATTTGCTGATGACACAAAGGTAGGTAGATAAGTAAGTTGTGAAGAGGATGTAAGAAGGCTACAAAAGGATATGGTTCAGTTAGGTGAGTGGGCAAAGCTCTGGCAAATGGGGTATAATGTAGGAAAACATAAGGTTGTCCATTTTGACAGGACGAATAAAAACGAGGCATATTATCTAAAAGGTGAGAGATTGCAGAACTCTGAGATGCAGAGGGCTCTGGGTGTCCGAGTGCATGAATCACAAAAGGTTAGTGTGCAGGTGCCACAAGTAATTAGCAAAGCTAAATACAATGTTATTGTATTTAATTTGCCTCACAATAAACAAGAGTGGGGGGGGCTGTACTTCAGTTATACAAGGCATTGGTGAGACCACATCTGGAGTACTGTGTACAGTATTGGTCTCGTTATTTAAGGAAAGATATAAATGCATTAGCAGTTTAAAGAAGGTTTACTAGATTAATATCTGGACAGGCTAGGCTTGTATTCACTGGAGTTTAGAAGAGTAAGAGTTGACTTGATTGAAACATATAAGGTCCGAGGTGACTTGACAGGGTGAATGCAGAGAGGATGTTTCCTCTTGTGGGAGAAACTAGAATTCGGGGTCATTGTTTCAAAATAAGGGGTCGCCCATTTAGGACAGAGATGAGGAAATTTTTTTCTTCCAGAGGGTTCTGAGACTTTGGAATTCTCTTCAAAAGGTGGTTGAGGCAGAAGCCTTGAATATCTTTAAGGCAGAAGTAGATAGATTCTTGATAAGCAAGGAGGTGAAGGTTATCGGGGGGTAGGCAGGATTATGAGGTTAAAATCAGATCAGCCATGATCTTACTGAATGGTGGAGCAGGCTTGAGGGGCTGAGTGGCTTACTCCTGCTCCTAATTCATATGTTCGCACAGCACTGTGGGTGCACCTACACCATATGGACTACAGCTGTTCAAAGGAGTGGCTCACCACCCCTGCTCAAGGGCAATTAGGAATGGGCGACAAATGTTGGCCTTTCCAGAGGCACTCACATCCGAAGAATGAATTAAGAAAAAAACTGGCCAGTTTTCAAATTGGGGTTTGTACTTCCTGTTGTTGCTCAGGCTTGGTGGTGTTCTCCTCTCCTGGTTAGGGCAGTCTCTCTCTTGGAACACTCCCCGTTTTGGAGCTCATCAAGACTAAGGGAGTGCAATGGAGTGGTATAGGGGTTCCAAGGCCTGGTGCACATCCACAGCACCTCTGGTGATGAAGATTTGTAAGGGGAATTCGGGTCCTCTGGGCTCAAAGCAGATGTGCTTATTCAGTCATGTCCCTGCTGTGGTCAAGTTTCAAAATTTACTTCCTAAAATCTTATTGTATTATTATTGTTTAATGCTCAAGTTCATTAGTTTTGGATAACAAGACATGGAAAAATGTTTTACTATATGAAACTTGGTGAACTTTAATTTATCTAATTTTGAAGGAGTGGTAAACATCGTAAAAACAGCCCTTCAGCACTTGTTATTGATTCTTGTTTCAAAACTCATAACCACCGTTTCATTGAAATTCATGATTTTTTTTTCACTAATTCAAATTATTTTCAATAATTTTATGCTGCACTGTGGAACATGTAACCTTAACAGTATTTCAGATATATTGTGTGTGCATTATCCAAATTGGTGTAAGTGCCCAGCTATTTCAGTAAGAATTACAGTATATTCTCCCCAAGCAATTCACATTTTGAACCCTGAGGACATCAAAAGATATTAACTCTTTGACTGCTCAACTTCCTTTGTACTTTGAGGCAAATGCAAGTCTTTCTTCACATGAATTTTACTTTAAGATACACCTGTAGATTGTAAAAGGAATAAGAACATATGAATATTTGTTCAACAATGGATCATATTCAATGATTTTAAGATAAAAAAATGCATGTAACTTGAAGCTGCTTGAAATATTTTAAAAATCACAAGGAAAACAAACAAATTTTTATATTCAAGGTAGAATATAAAAGCTGTGAATGAACTAAATAGATTTCTCCACTAAGGGATTAATGCATCATGTGGTATGGTGGGGCACCACATAAATTGGATCCTGGGTTCAACATTTGGTCTATGCTGAATTAATTGCCCTCAGTTGGGGCCATGACAGTGGCTGGGGAACACAATGCCAAGCTTCCCATTCCAAATCATTATTGAGTGACCCTGTTGGAAACCATGCATATTGGTGATTTGGGTGAGGACAAATTGAGATTCAGCGGATTCCTTCTCCCTCAATGCTTCTACCAACCTCCCCACCCATCCCCCAAAACACACTGAATAGTTTGCCAACATTGGGTTTCACACAGCTACCTAGGTGAGATGTCCAAAACTGACTGTACTGATGAGACAATTCTTCGTTGTGACAGCACAGGAAGGAGATGAAACTGAAACTAAAACACAACACTAGATATCTGATGTGTGCAATGATGATGGGAAATTGCATTAAAATATGTTCAACCTACATGTTACAAGCATGTGCTCAGATTGCTGTTCTGCACATCTGAATACAGGCAAGGCATTCTACACGCATTTGTTGCATATATTTGGTCAGGTCTATACCTTGATGCTGGTCCATCTATACAGTGAATTCCTACTGCAGAAATCCTCAAATAATTCTACTACTATTAAATCTTTAATGTGGAATTATACTTCTGTGCTTATTTTGACAGATTGTTTTGTCTGCTGTTTCTATTACTTGGAATGTGGATGAAGATGAATCACCCTTGTATTATATTTGAATTTTCCTGTAGGGGGCAGGATTGAGACAATGTCAAGGCAAATCCTTATATCATAGCAAGTAAAAAAAATTGATGGGAAGCCAAAACAAAGCCTTATATCTATTAGAAAAAGTTGAATAAAAGCTGGACCATAGTCAAGTAATCTGTGCAAATTTGTATCTGAAGTTGCATGTTAAAGGAACAGAGGAACAGACCATTTAGGCCCTCAAGCTGGTTCTGCCATTTAATTAGGTTAAATAACATGTATCTTCTTTGCAGCAGTGTACAAAGGATAACCACATTTTTGGCACTTCAAGAGCTAATGAATTTGGAGATTAAAAAAAATACGTATTCATTTTTGGGATTACCTTCCCTCATTAAGATTCTTGACCGAAAGGATCTACCTGTAATGTGATCTAACATTACAGGCAGATCCTCAGTCACAGTCCTAATGGAGAAAAAATTGAAACATATATTTTTAAAGCATACCATTAATTCATTCTTTGCACAATGTTAATCCTTAAATGGCTCTAGTGTACAAACACGATTATTTTCCTTTTTTCCCTATCACACAATTCAAGGTAAATGCACATTTTTTGAAAAAGCTGTCTTCACTCTAAATGTTTAGAGCACTGCCTGTAGATCTGTGCTGAGAACCTAAAGAAAACACCTGCTGAGCCTTTGAAGTAGACAGATTAATGGTCTTCTCCTGCATGCTTTGAACTTTATGATGGAGTGCACAGAGCAATTTGTAATCTAACTGAACAGCCCTGCTCATTAGAGATAAAACAGACCCTTCCATTGAAATTATGCTTTATTAGCTAGTTGCAATTCAAAAAAGGGACTTACTTTAACCAACATTTAGAAACATTTATGTAGCATGCTTTCAAATTCAGAAACTATACTGAAGTTTCCACACTAACTAAGGTCCTATGCCTTTAAATCTTATAGGCTTGAATAAGGTTAATAGGTAATGTAAGTGGGACACCTTAGCTGTGTGCAGAACACCAACATTTTAGCTCCTTATAGAAAGCAAACACACATACTCATTCCCTCCAGCTTTACCCTCATTATTAAATGTTCACTTTCATATAGCCCTCTGAACAAAACCATTCTGAGACTTCTAGGGTCATTTCTACTCTATAGACTATAATAGGAAGAAGTGTAATTCTACAGGATAAGACAGCGGCAGTTTCTCCACAGCCACTCAATATAGTAACAGGCTGGAAGTGGTGTTCTTTTGCTTTGTAGTGTCTAAAAATCTGACAGTAACTGAATTCTAAATATGGAGTCAAAGTTATAATACACTGTATGCTAATTAAATCAAAGATAATAACATTTTAGAAGATTCACTTTAACAACTTCAAATCTGTTTTCATTATGTTAATTCAGAAAGGATAATCCATCTTAAAGCCTTTGAAGCTCTATCTTATTTTTACTAAAATGAAGTGACTAGCAGTAGCAAACTAACATGCGCTGTATTAAATACAGTCTTGACCTGCAAGAACAACAGTCCCTTCTAATTTAAACATGCACTTCTTTCCTTTCTTTGGCTATCTGAAATTCTATCCTTTTCCTCTCCATGAAAGCTCCTTTTAGATTCTATAATACCTCAGGAAAGGGACTTGACAGATCAATCAAATTTCAAGACTTCTTTCAGGAAACAGTTCTGTTTTCTATACAAATTAATGACATCACCAACAAAGCAGCCAAGAGAGTTCTTTCCTCCTAGACATTATCAATGGTAAGGATAATTCCCGATGGTTAAGACTATTACCTGACTTTCGTGAAAACTTAAGGGATACAGTTAATTTTACCTCTTTCATCTATATCATGAGTACAGGTTTCCCCATCACTAAGTCTAACCTTTAGAGCTCCACTGGTGTCAATTCAGTCAAACACAGAATTCGCTAAAATTGTTTCAAACACATCAGAAACCCGCCCCCCCCCCCCCCCCCCCAACCATTGGTGAAGGGAACCACCTAGGTCTCAATGCAGTTAATTGGAGCCCTCTCAGCTAACTGTGAAGCAGAGGCCTCTCTGTCAAGTTACTAGCTGTGTCCCAAATGTTTTCACGTAGCTGTACTTCCACACGCCTGCACATTTTAAGTGGGTTAACCCCTTGTGGAGTTTAAATACAGTACAACACCGTGTACTTTCCTTATTGGCTACATACATAAGCTTTCTGGTGCTGACACGTCATCAGAAATAGAATGTTCCTATGACTCTGCTTACAGACAGACGTCCCGGCCAGCTGTCACTCATGGGAATGCAACAGAAAACAAGGCATCACAAGAGACCTAATTTAAAAGGAATACATTTTATCTATACAAACACAATCTGAAATCCCTGCAGAAGCCAATTGCAAAATATCCTTCTGGTACCTTCTGCGATTACTTAGCTGGTGTCAACAGAAATGCACAACATTAGTCTCAAGGTACCATACTTAAGTTTACGTGAATAATTCTACTAGCACAAGCCAGGCTCTGGTCAATGCTAAAGACCACAACACACATAAGCTTTGAACATTACAGGTGGTGCATAATTCATCAAAGAACCCAGCACAAAGGAAGATGGTTGTGGGTGGCCCGAGGCGTTGTTGCGAGAGTTCCTCAGGGTCGTATAATGGCCCAACCATCTTCTGCTGCTTCATCGATGACCTTCTCTCCATCATAAAGTTAGAAGTTTGCTGATGATTGCATAGTGTTCAATCCCATTCATAACTCCTCAGATAATGAAGCAGTCCGTGCCTGCATGTAGCAAAGCCTAGACATACTCAGGCTTGGGCTAAGTGGCAAGTGGCATTCTCGCCACACAAATGCCAAGCAAAGATCATCTCCAAAAAGAGAATCAAACCATCAGTATTGATCAGAAACTTAATGAATCAGCCACATAAATTCTGCAGCTACAAGAGCAAATCAGAGGCCGGGAATCCTGTGGCAATAACTCACTTCCTGACTCCCCAAAGCCTGTCCACCAGCTACATGGCAGAAGTCAGGAGTGTGATGGAATACTCCCCACTTGCTTGGATGAGTGCAGCTCCCACAACACTCAAGGAGCTTGACACAATCCAGGACAAAACAGCCCGCTTGATTGGCACCCCATCTACTACCTTAAGCATTCACTCCCTCCACAATTGACACAACCAACAGCAGTGTGTAATATCTACAAGCGAAACTGCTGCAACTTGCCAAGGCTCCTTCAGCAACACTTTCCAAACCCATGACATCTACCACCCAGAAGAACAAGGGCAACAGGCATATGGGAACACCACCACCTCCAAGTCTCACACTATTCTGATTCAGAACTATATCACTGTTTCTTCACTGTCGTTGAGTCAAAATCCTGGAATTCTTTTCCAGTACCGTGGATCTATATGGCAGAGACTGAAGTGGTTCTAAAAGGTAGCTCATCACCACGTTCATAAGGGCAAATCAGGTATGGGAAATAAATGCTGGCCTTGCCAGTGAGGCTCACATCCCACGAACGAATATTAAAAAAATGATGCATACACTGAATGCTGTACAATCTATGTAGCATATGCTGTAGCATACACTTTCCTGTGAGGCTTTACATGTTGAACTGTGCATAAACACAGTCACTCAGCTGTGATCACAGTTTACATATTTGACTATTCAAAGTATTAGGGGTGAATCTGAATGAAGCAAAAACCATCTTACACATCCTTGTACAGGCACTGACAATTCCACTGGAGTAACAAAAACACAAAGTTTATTAAAAGGAATTTATACATATATTCAGACTCAAGTTTCAAGTTCACACACCTTTTAGTAATAACAATTAGGCTTGCAAGCTTCTCCTGCCTTCCAATAGGGTTATTTTTCCTCTGCAGAAAAGAGGAGTTTTCCAGGTCAAGATCACATGTCACTTATTAGAAAATAAAGTGACAGGTGCCCATTGCAGACAATATTTAAATGGAATACTATGGGAACATCATTGCTGTGACTTACTGGGGTTGTTCTCCTTGGAGCAAAGGGACTGAGGGGAGATTTGGTAGAGGTACATAAGATCATGATAGGCTTAGATAAGGTAGACAAAGAAAAGTTGGTCCCATTAGCTGAAGGTTACAGAGTCAGATTTTTAGGTTTTGGGCAAGAGATGTAAGGGAGATGCGAAGGACAGCATTTATTACGCAGTGAGTGGTAACGATCTGAAACTTGCTGCCTACAACAGTGGTGAAAGTGAAGAAGAATTATTTCAAAAGGAAAAAACGTAGTTGAAGGAAATAAACTTTCAGGGCCATGAGGATACAGCAGGGGAAAATGGGACAGGTTGGATTGTTCTATAGAGGCCCAGCATGCACTCGATGGGCTGAATGGCCTCTTTCTGTGCTGTGATGACTCTACAACATGGGCATGTATGCACCTTTCAGCCAGGGTCACTGAATAGCAATCAACATCAAACATAGCCCAGTAACTAAAACTAAGATCTTCTAGCCTGAATGATTAGTTTTATACCAGAAGACACCTTGATTCCTTCAGCTACTTGGTGATCAGGAATATTGAAATCTATTTTTATTAAGTAATGGAAGAAAGGAAGTAAATACATTTTGAAGGGTCAGGAAGAGTGGACTTTCCAAAATTGTGAACTTTACTGGATTAGAAAATCCAGGGTTGGAGCATCCTTTAAGATTGTGTGATAGAGGATTTTTCATCCTCCCCTCTCTATCTCTTTCCTCTATCAACTTTTGAACTCTGTTACTGACAGTGGCCATGTACTCCTATTACCCTCATAGAAGCAACATTTCTGATGCAGATAAACTACTGTTCCTGTTCTATTCAATAAAATCTAGCTGCTGATTCTGCGTGGCAAATTTTTAAATTTGAAAACCACATCTTTAGCTGGAGAACAGCATTAATGTACTCAATTTAGACATTCCATTATCAGAACTAGATTACAAACGGGGAATAACGGCAGTAAGGAGATTTAAGTTATAATAAGTAACTGAAAATACTAGGGTATATAATACATTTACAATTTAAGTTTATATTGAGTGATTTAAAGCTAGCACCTACATAAGCTTGCACATATCAGAATTCTCACATTAAACTTTTTAGAGTGTTACATTTATTTATCTGGATGTAAATTTACTAAGGCTATGCAGCCAGTGAAAGCTGCACTGTACCTTTCAAACGATAAACATTATTGTGCACATAGATCATTTCTCTGTCAGACAAGGAATATTTTAGGACTCACGGTTGTTTTCTGATGCAATCAGCTTCATTCCAATACATTCCCTAGTGTTGATCACTTTTAACTACACCATCAGTACTTTTACTTTTATAAACATATACAAATTATCCCCACTGGGTTAGCTAGAAAAAGATAGCAGTCATTTAGAAACCTATGAAACCCAATCTACGGAACCTTCCAAAAATTTCTTCCTAGCCTTCACTATCCTGCTTCTTGAAAGCAGAGCAGCCGATGCACAGCCTTACAAATAGTCTCAGTATTGTCACTCCCCTGGAATAAAGCATTGCTCCTGTCTGTATCCAGTCAATTACATGTCATTAACATGGTTCCTCACCGACCCCTGGCTCCAGATGAGTCTCTCCATTTCATATCAAGCCATCTTAGGACATTGCCCATTGGCGATATCACAGGAGCAGCCCAGCAGCGGGGATGAGAAAACTTGGAATTTTCATGACAGGAAGAAATGCAAACTTTCCTGTCAATTATGTCAGTAGTTCGTGTCTAAATGCAGCAAGACCTAGGCAACATCTAAGCTTGGGTTGACAAGTGTCAGGAACTCACCAAGGCTCCTTATACAGCACCTTCCAAACCCATGACCACACACTTGGGAACAACACCACCTGCAAGTTCCCCTCCAGTTCCAATCTGACTTGGAAATATACATCGCCGTTCCTTCACTGTAGCTGAGTCAAAATCCTGGAACTCCCTTCCTAACAGCTCTGTGGATGTACCTACACCACATGGACTGCAGCGGTTCAAGAAGGCAGCTCACCACCACCTTTTCAAAGGCAGTCAGGGATAGGCAATAAATGCTGGCCTAGCCGGCAATGTCCACATCCCATGAATGAATTAGAAAAAAAAGAAAATATGCTTTTCTTTTTCATTACCCAGTATGCAACCTACTTATTTCAGAAAAACTCCTCAAATTTAATTTTAAAAATGCTCTCACTGGTTTCTATTTACTTCCTTGTCTTGATCTTTCCATGGTCGGCCCTGTTTCTGCAATTCTAGCTGTCAAACAATGCAAGTGGGCGATGTGGGAGATACAGCCTGGAATGACATCCATGGGAACTTTTCAGCCTTCACTTGGTGATTTCCAATGACAGCAATGGAGAGATTAGGTACTCCACATGGGGGAAACTGCATACACTATCACTTGACTCACTATTAGGTAGTACCATAAGTTAGCTCCAACACATTGCACCAATGTTCTGTTCTTGAATCACACAAAGGTTGAATACTGGGAGGATACTGAAGGTAAAATCTCTAGGTTATTTAGGGGCAGTTAGATATTATACAAGTGGGGTACAGGCTTTTCTGGAAGGATGAACTCAGTGGGCTAAATGCCCTTCCTCATCATTATCTTTACAAATGGCACCATATTAAAATCCAAAGTTATTACTTTGAAAAAATACTTAATAACTTGTTTATGCACAATAGAGGATCGATTACATCAGAAGATAAAATCAAGCCTAGGGCTTGGATTTGCAAATGAGCAGACAGATGAGAAGCCTCAAGCAATTATGCAGTGTAGTTTACACAAAAAAGCAATGCAAATCACTGTTTTTAGGTTTCTATTTAACATTTTTAAATTCAAATAGAGTCATTTGTGCTTTATGTATGGTGAGATTAATTAAGTTTAAAACATCTTATGAGCATGATGGAAACAAATTTGAAACATCCTTGGACTGATGACATTTTGTTATTCACTTACAAATATTTCTATCATAACCTCAACAACCCTATCAGCACTGCTTTCCACTGGCCAAGATTACTAGATTCCAATCTGACATTGATTCTTTTGTCATATGTCCTGGTCAAAGATTGGAGTCAGATATTACCCTGTATGTCAGCGAACCTGGTTCCTAACATTTTTGTACTAGGGTTTTGTTTGTGTGAACTGCAGCCAACCCATGACAGCCAGCTGAATTAAAGAAACACATGAGACCAAGATGTGTTTACCTTTGGCACAGACCACACACAATTCATGGTCCAGAATGTTTATTTGTTCTTTTGAATACAAGTGCAAAATATATTACATGGCTGGCTGTACTCAGGGGAAGAAAGTAACATTATTAAGATTTACAATTAGAAAAATCTATCAAGACAGCAGCAAAAGAAATTAAACAAGTCAGTCGCTAAAATTATGCTTGTATGTTGTATTAATGAGGTTACACAATAAATATTAATCACAGTTAAAATCAAAAGTATGTTGGTACAAAACTGGAGGGCCGATTTTAACTCCCAGTGGGAAACCGGCAAAAGCAGGTGGCATCCGTGTCCAGCAACTCAAGTTGAAGGCTGGCAGCCTTAACAGCCCGCCAGTCAGCAAGATGTCCATATCGGATAGTAAACAACAGCTAGCTACAGACGGATGAAAATGTTTGGAGCTTTCATTGTTGTTAAGGAGTAACTTGGACAGCAACTTTTGACATCCGCACATGCACAGTTAAACACAGAAATCAGAAAGTTGTTGCCCTTCTACCTCCTACCCAAAATCCACAAACAGGACTGTCCCGGCATCATGTCAGCCTGTTCCTGCCCAACGGAACTCATTTCTTGCTATCTTGACTCCATTCTCTCTCCCCTTGTCCAGTCCCTTCCCACCTACATCCGTGATTCCTCTGACACCCTACATCATATCAACAATTTCCAGTTCCCTGGCCCCAACCGCCTCCTCTTCACCATGGACGTCCAATCCCTCTACACCTCCATCCCCCACCAGGATGGTCTGAGGGCTCTCTGCTTCTTCCTCGAACAGAGGCCCGAACAATCCCCATCCACCACTACTCTCCTCCATCTGGCTGAACTTGTTCTCACACTGAACAATTTCTCCTTAAACTCCTCTCACTTCCTCCAAATAAAAGGTGTGGCTATGGGTACCCGCATGGGCCCCAGCTATGCCTGTCTCTTTATGGGGTATGTGGAACATTCCTTGTTCCAGTCCTACTCCGGCCCCCTCCCACAACTCTTTCTCCGGTACATCGATGATTGCTTCGGTGCTGCTTCATGCTCTCGTCGGGACCTGGAAATTTTTTTATTAATTTTGCTTCCAATTTCCACCCCTCCATCATTTTCACATGGTCTATCTCTGACACTTCGCTTCCCTGACCTCTCTGTCTCAATTTCTGGTGATAGACTGTCCACCAATATCCATTACAAGCCTACTGACTCCCACAGCTACCTCGACTACAGCTCCTCACAGCCCGCTTCCTGTAAGGACTCCATCCCATTCTCTCAGTTCCTTCGCCTCCAGGGCCCTCAACCGTGTCCGGCCCATCACCCGCGCATCCGCCCTCACACCTTCTTCTCCCTCCCAGAAACATGATAGGGTCTCCCTTGTCCTCACTTATCACCCCACCAGCCTCCGCATTCAAAGGATCATCCTACGCCATTTCCGCCAACTCCAGCATGATGCCATCACCAAGCACATCTTCCCTTCACCCCCCCAGGCAGCATTCCGTAGGGATCGTACCCTCCGTGACACCCTGGTCCACTCCTCCATCACCCCCTACAGCTCAACCCCCTCCCACGGCACCTTCCCATGCAACCGCAGAAGATGCAACACCTGCCCCTTTACTTCCCCTCTCCTCACCGTCACAACAAGGGCCCAAACACTCATTTCAAGTGAAGCAGCATTTCACTTGCACTTCCCTCAACTTGGTCTACTGCATTAGTTGCTCCCAATGCGGTTTCCTCTACATTGGAGAGACCAAACGCAGACTGGGTGACCGCTTTGCAGAACACCTTCGTTCTGTCCGCAAGCATTACCCAGACCTCCCTGTCACTTGCCATTTCAACACTCCACCCTGCTCTCATGCCCACATGTCTGTCCTTGGCTTGCTGCATTGTTCCAGTGAAGCTCAACGCAAACTGGAGGAACAGCACCTCATCTTCCGACTCGGCACTTTACAGCCTTCCAGACTGACTATTGAGTTCAACAATTTTAGATCATGAACTCTCTCCTCCATCCCCACCCCCTTTCTGATTTTTCCCCCTCCTTTTTGTTTTTTCCAATAATTTATATAGATTTTTCTTTTCCCACTTATTTCCATTATTTGTAAGTGTATTTCCATCCATTATTTTATCTCTACCTTTTAGCCTTTTTCGATTCCTTCACCCCACCCCACCCCCACTAGGGCTATCTGTACTTTGCTTGTCCTGCTTTCTACCCTTAATTAGCACGTTCCTTTAGATAATATCACCACCTTCAACAGCTCTTTGTCCTTTTGTCTGTGACATCTTTTGGTTA
Source organism: Cetorhinus maximus (assembly GCF_964194155.1). NCBI lineage: Eukaryota > Metazoa > Chordata > Chondrichthyes > Lamniformes > Cetorhinidae > Cetorhinus > Cetorhinus maximus. The sequence continues at coordinate 5,508,606 of NC_135889.1, read as the reverse complement.
TCTCCACCTATCACTGGCCCTCTATCCAGCTCTTCTTGTCCCAACGCCCCCCTTAAACCAGTTTATATTTCACCCAAAACAAAAACAGAAACAGAAATACCTGGAAAAACTCAGCAGGTCTGGCAGCATCGGCGGAGAAGAGCACAGTTGACGTTTCGAGTCCTCATGACCCTTCAATTTATCTTTATATTTCACCCCTTTTCTATTTTTCCTTAGTTCTGTTGAAGAGTCATGCGGATTCGAAACGTTAACTGTGCTCCTCTCCACAGATGCTGCCAGACCTGCTGAGTTTTTCCAGGTATTTTTGTTTTTGTTTTCGATTTCCAGCATCTGCAGTTTTTTGCTTTTATCATAGTTGTTGCCCGAGTTGCGCTGTACCTCCAGGAGTTATGATATACCCTTATCTCACTGATATATTCAGAATTCAAGTACGTGAAGGACATGAAGTTGTGGTACTTACCTTGTAACCTTGAAAATTAACTTTTAAGAGTGTGGAATCTCATTTCTTCAGGTTTTAATTATTGTTGGAAATTTTAAAAATTAAAATAATGTTTTACTTTTTGTTATCTTTCTCTTAATCCTATCTCTATTTACCTTTCTGTACATGATTTGACATTGAATTACATATTCAAACTTACACTTCCTGGTTTAGGCTCTGAGTTCAATCCGCGTTAAGAAAATGCACAGTTGCTTGCTATGTTCACACAAGTACAGGTTCCCTGTAAAGGGTACCACATTGTTTTGACTCTCTAATTACCACAGTTAGCAGTGCAAAAGCCCAAAAGTGTAAATGTAATTTGTCATTTGCTCGTTGCTGATTGAAAATTCCGGGCCATTCATTCTCGGGTAAACAAAAACACTAATCTGAAAAGATCATCAGGTGAAAATTCTGCAGCAGGTCTAATTTTAAGCAAACTACAAAAGCTAGCTTAAGAGTTATCTACTTATGCACTCTTGCCCTTCATCTCCACGAGTCCTTAAGCTCAGCTGAATTTGTACAAAGTCACTGATGTAGTACAAATATTTATGTGCGCTAAAACACAAAAATACCTGTCTGAAGAGTAGTTCCTGCTGTTGCTCTGCTTGCCTCTTTCTTTGCTCCAACTCCTGTTGCTCTCGCTGCTCTTCCTCTTCTTCATCACTTTCAATTGGTTCTTGTTTGACCTGTACCACCTTGTTCATAGTTGTAGACTCATTCTGATTGACACCTCTGTCTGAGTATGGTTCTTCTGGCATGGCCTGATGTTCTCTGAGCTCCTCTTCTGTTTCTTCAGGGTGACTTTCATGCTGCCTGGGCTGCTCGCTAGGTTTTGGCATCAGCTGTAAAATGACAGGAGGGGGGAAAAGAATTGTTAAATAATTTAAGTGTCAAAGCCAACCTACTCCAACTGTATACTGCTTCAGAGCCAGATTCTTTAAAATCTTCAGGTCTGCATTTCTATATTTTCACAATATGGAGAAATTCTGTCCTCTATAAACAACTGCAAACTGTTTAATCAATTTGCAGTGATGTCTTCGCTATTATTAAGCCTTTCATTGTAAAGATCACAGCACACTGACAGAGGACACTGTCAAGCTGATGCTCGCACAACATTAAACCAAAACATAGAAAGCTATTAATCTACACATCTCAAATTCAGTGCGCAAACTGAGGGCTCAGATGATGTTCTAAACCATTTGAGCTTCAGTCTTTTGGTTTGGGATATCACCTGCATTAATAAATTACTCACTTTTTCTGTGTACTATGAAGCAATTTAAAAAAAATATGTGGCTAATATAACAACAGCTCAACTAGAAGTATTTCACAAATGTCCTAAAGCATTCTGTTTTAAACATGCTGAGTGACAAGTCTTTAATTTACAAGTTCAGGAATTAATTGGCATTCACTGTGTGTTGTTTAACTTACATACCTGCATTAAACTGACACACAAATATTGCCGTTCTTCTATGCCAAACAATTTCATAATTTGAAACAAATTAGTAATGTATACCTGAAATCAAAACAGAAAATGCTGGAAAAACTCAGCAGGTCGGGAAGCATATGTGGAGAGAGAAACAGAGTTAACTTTTCGAGTCCATATGGCTCTTCTTCAGCAGACTTGAAATGTTAACTGTTTCTCTCTCCACAGATGCTGCCAGGCCTGCTGAGTTTTTCCAATATTTTCTGCTTTTATTTTAGATTTCCAGCATCCGCAGTATTTTACTTTTATTACAGTAATGCATACCTGCCCATTTTAAAATCTGCACGACATTCAGCTAAGCTGCGAGAACAAACATATGCCATATCTAAATCAATTAAACACATCTAGTTTTTGGAAATTTGGCACTTGCAAAAAGGCCATGCATCACTCCACAGTGAACATACTCAATCTAATAAAATTTGATAAAATGACTTAACCCTCACCTACATTTCATATTTCAGCATAAATCTACAACACTGAAATATGTGAATGTGTCAGTAATGATTAGGAGATGTGTCAACTCTTTGCAAGTTGAATACCAGCAGTGATCTGAATTACTGCAACCAAATTTCTCTGTTGTGGGTTCAAATCCCACTCCAGAGACTTGAGTTCAAAATCTAGGGCTGACATTCCAGTACAGTTCTGAGGAAGGGCTACGTAGTTGGAGGGGCCATCTTTCAGATGAGATGTTAAACCAAGACCGCACCTTTCCTCTTAGGTGGGAGTAAAAGATCTTGCAGCACAATTTCACAGGACAGCAGGGTATTTATTCCTCAACCAACATCGCTAAATGTCACCTATCTGGCCATCATCACTTGCTGTTTGTCAATGTAAATTTGCTGCCATGTTTCCTACATTACTACAGTGGCTATACTTCGCAAGTAATTAATTGGTTGTGAAGCACTTTGGAATGTCCTGCAGTCATGAAAGGCGCCTTATAAATGTAAGTCTTTATTTTCTTCATTGCTGAAAGTGATAAAAATTGAGGGGAAAAAGGGCCTTTTAAAAATTATAATAATGCTAAATATGCAAAGTAAGTATACACCCAAAAAAGGTGTAAGTTAATTGTGTAAGGTAATTGAGTATCCCCCAAATGAATGAAAAAAAACCCAATTAAACTGGAAATAAATTAAGGTCAACAAAATCTACAACGAGATATAATGGAAAGAAGTCTGGAGGCGAGGGAAATTGCCAGAACAGCTTGGAAGGGAGACTAGAAAAAGTGTGCAGATGAATACAACAATGATAAATACGAACATGGGGCTAAGTTGGTAAATGGAGTTCAGGCACAGATCAGCCATGATCTAAACGAAAGGGCAGAGCAAGCTTGAGGGGCTGAATGGTCTTCTCCTACTCAGATGTTTAATTAATTGCTGAGCACATTTTTAAAACGTTCTTCCTGTAAGAAGTTTAAACAGTCTAATATGCAATAAAGTTGCGTTCTCTTCAAGGATTCTGCATTTAACAGACAATGGACCTATATCATGAGCTGTGTGAACTTGAAGGGAGTGCTTCCCCAATGAAACTGACAGGCCAGGAAGCCTTTCATCATTGAAACTGAAGAGCTGCAACCGTGGCCAGCTGAGAAGCTGCTACTGGCAGCACTCCTTCTCAGAGTGCTTGCTGAGTGATTGCCAACTTTTTGGAAGGCACTTCATGCGTCTTGCAATTCATTCGCCATCAGCTACATTATCCCTGCTGCCAGTCTTCACCTAAGCATGGCATAGCTTATACAGCCCTACTTTAAACCTCAAAAGAAGAAGAGAAGCAGCAACATCAGGTGCCTTTTCCTTAGCCACATGCCGCTCCATGTGACAGAGGGGATGGACACAGATCCAGCTCTGAGCAGGCAAGGTCACCAACATAGGGTCTACAGGCAGAGCATCAGCTCTCTTGACATGTGTGAGCAGCAGTGCCTCAGGAGGCTCAGGTTTTCACAGCAGGTCATTGCTGAAATCTGGAACAAGACCTCCTCCTCAGTGCATGAGGTAAGCAAGCATTGCCATTGGCCATCACGATGCCTGCCACTAATGTTTTCCTGTTTGATCCAACCCTTTAACAACTTTAAAATTTGCTTCCTTCTTGCCCTGGCTATAACTTTCATTTTGAAAGAAAAATAAATAAGATTTTATTTGGCTTCTGTTTCCACACAGCCAATCAAAAAATCTACATTTAAGCACAACAAAGTGCATAAACACATCAAAGCAGGACAATATTCTGCTACAAGAATAAATCAGTCAGTTATTTTGGAGTCTGACAAAATCCACATGACTAGACTCATCCACAATGCTCTAAGGGTTAAAAAACAAATTGTTCATTCTAGCGCCATCCATTATTTAGGTATTCAAGTTCTCCAGCTTTTATAGACACACTAATGACCTCTGCTCTTTGCCCTTGGGCTCTGATTGCAATTGGCAGAAATCCAGTGGGGAAGAGCTGAGGTCAGCGCTGCAAGTTCACAAAATGTACATTCCTGAAACTGCCCTCCACTTTGCACAGAAATATCTTCACAATGGGCAGCGCTCAGCAAGGAGGAACAAAAACTAGGGATAACAGCAGCTTTCAACTGGAAAACTTTGGGGGCTACAACTGTAACTATTTTGCAAAGACTTGTTAAAAACATTCATTAAAGAGGGTCTAGATTTATTCTCTTCAGGCAAATGCATGTCATGACAGTACTTATTATTTGCAGTCTGAATAAATATTTAGCAAAAGGAAATTTAGTTTCTTGGCCGTGATAACGTATATTGCTCAAACAAAATACACTTCCATTATAAGTCTGGCTACTTAACAGCAATTCTTCTCAGACCAAGATCCGTATCTTATCTGAACACTCTTTTGACAACTCCATTTCCGCCAATAATGCATTGTTCAACCTTGGTATTAGGGATAAAGACATGAGCATTCAAACCTCGTTTTTTCTGAAGGGCTGCCCATGTCCGAGCAATCAGGTTCAGGAAATTAAACCCTATTATTTATGGGAAAAGAGATATTGCACAAGTCATAGGGACATAATGCATCTCCTCACAATCTGCACTCAATGTAGAACTACAAGGCTGAGAATCACAAGGGAGCTCAATGTGCCACTTCCTACAAAATTCCTTCGAGCATTTACCTTGGCAAACATTTTTTAAAAATTCATTTTTATGAGATGTGGGCTTCGTTGGCTAGGCAAGCATTTATTGCCCATCCCCAATTACCCTTGAGAAGATGCTGGTCAGCTGCCTTTGTGAACTGCTGTGGTCCCTGTGGTGTAGGTACGCCCACAGTGCTGTCAAAGAGGGAGTTCCAGGATTTTGACCCTGTGACAATGAAGGAATGGCGATATATTTCCAAGTCAGGATGGTGAGTGGTTTGGAGGGGAACTTCCAGGTGGCAGTGTTCCCATGTGTACACTGCCCTTGTCCTTCTAGATGGTAGTGGTCATTGGTTTGGAAGATGCTGCCCAAAGGAGCCTTGGTGAATTTCAGCAATGCATCTTGCAGATGGTACACACTGCTGCTACTGTGCATCGGTGGTGGAGGGAATGAATAATTGTGGATGGGGTGTCAATCAAGCGGGCTGGATTTCTAGATTGCCCTGGATTTCTTGAGTGTTGTGGGAGCTGCACTCATCCAGGCAAGTGGAAAGTATTCCATCATACTCCTGACTTGTGCCTTGTAGATGGTGGACAGGCTTTGGGGAATCAGGTGAGTTACTTGCCACAGGATTCCTAGCCTCTGACCTGCTCTTGTAGCCACAGTGTTTATATAGCTAGTCCAGTTCAGTTTCTGGTCAATGGTAACCTCCAGGATGTTGACAGTGGGGTATTCAGCGATGGTAATACCATTCAATGTCATGGGGTGATGGTTAGATTCTCTCTTGTTAGAGATGGTCATTGCCTGGCACTTGTGTGGCGCGAATGTTACTTACCACTTGTCAGCCCAAACCTGAATATTGTCCAGGTGTTCCTGCATTTGGACATGGATTGCTTCAGATTCTGGAGTCACGAATGGTGTGGGCATGATGCAATCATCAGTGAACATCCCCACTTCTGACCTTATGATGGAAGGAAGTTATTCAGGACGCAGCTGAAGATGGTTGGGCCTAGGATACTACCCAGAGGAACACCTGCAGTGATGTCCTGGATCTGAGATAATTGACCTCGAACAACCACAACCATCTTCCTTTGTGCTAGGTATGACTCCAACCAGCGGAGAGTTTTCCCCGATTTCCATTGACTTCAGTTTTGCTAGGGCTCCTTGATGCCACACCCGGTCAAATGCTGCCTTGAAGTCAAGGGCAGTTACTCTCACCTCATTTCTGGAGTTCAGCTCTTCTGTCCATGTTTGAACCAAGGCTGTAATGAAGTGATGAGTTGAGTGGCTCTGGTGGAACCCAAACTGAGCAGCAGTGAGCAGGTTAATGCTAAGCAAGTGCTGCTTGATAGCACTGTTGATGACCCCTTCCATAACTTTACTGCTGATGGAAAGTAGGCTGATGGAGCGGTAATTAGCTGGCTTGGATTTGTCCTGCTTTTTGTGTACAGAACATACCTGTAAATTTTCTACATTAACTGGTGGATGCCAGTGTTGTTGCTGTGCTGTAACAGCTTGACTAGGGGTGCAGCAAGTTCTGGCGCATAAGTCTTCAGTACTATTGCCGGAATATTGTCAGAGCCCATAGCCTTTGCAGTATCCAGTGCCTTCAGCCATTTCTTGATAACACATGAAATGAATCGAATTGGTTGAAGCCTGGCATCTGTGATGCTGTGGACCTCCAGAGGAAGCCGAGATGGATCAACCACTCGGCACTACAGGCTGAAGATTGTTGTGAATGATTTAGCCTTATGTTTTGCATTGATGTGCTGGGCTCCTCCATCATTGAGGATGGGAATATTTGTGGAGCCTCCTCCTCCAGTGAGTTGTTTAATTGTCCACCACCATTCACGACTGAATGTGGCAGGACTACAAAGCGTAGATCTGATCCACTGGTTGTGGAAATGCTTAGCTCTGTCTATCACTTGCCGTTTATGCTGTTTGGCACGTAAATAGTCCTGTGTTATAGCTTCACCAGGTTGACACCTCATTCTTAGGTATGCCTGGTGCTGCTCCTGGCATGCCCTCCTGCACTCTTCATTGAACCAAGGTTGATCCCCTAGCTTGGTGGTAATGGTACTGGGGAATATGCTGGGCCATGAGGTTACAGATTGGGGTCGAGTACAATTCCGCTGCTGCTGATGGCACACAGCGCCTCATGGATGCCCTGTCTTCTGTTCGAAATCAATCCCATTTAGCACGGTGTCAGTGCCACACAACACGATGGAGGGTATCCTCAATGTGAAGCTGGGATTTTGTCTCCACAAGGACTGTGCGGTGGTCGCTTCTATCAATACTGTCATGGACAGATGCACCTGCAGCAGGAAGGTTGGTGAGGATGAGGTCAAGTATATTTTTCCCTCTTGTTGGTTCCCTCATCACTTGCTGCAGACGCAGTATAGCAGATATGTCCTTTAGGACTCTGCCAGCTTGGTCTCTGGTGGTGCTACTGAGCCACTCTTGGTGATGGACATTGAAGTCACCCACCCAGAGTGCATTCTGTGCCCTTGCCACCCTCAGTGCTTCCCTGAAGTGGTGTTCAACATGGAGGAGCACTGATTCATCAGATGAGGGGGCGCAGGTTATGTTTTAATCAGCAGGAGGTTTCCTTGCCCATGTTTGACTTGATGCCGTGAGACTTTATGGCAGCCGGAGTTGATGTTGAGGACTCCCAGGGCAACTCCCTCCCAACTGTATACCACTGTATGGCCACCTCTGCTGGGTCTGTCCTGCTAGTGGGGCTGAACATAGGGATGGGGGTGGTGGTGTCTGGGACATTTTCTGTAAGGCATGATTCCGTGAGTATGACTATGTCAGGCTGTTGCTTGAGAGATAGCTCTCCCAATTTTGGCACAAGTCCCCAGATGATAGTAAGAAGGACTTTGCAGGGTCGCCAGGGCTGTGTTTGACGTTGTTGTTTCTGGTCCTTCCGGTTTCATTCTTTTTGGTAGGCTTGCTAGGCCATTAAGAGTCAACCACATTACTGTGAATCTGGAGTCACATAGAGACAACAGTTTCACGGTCATCATTAGACATTATTTTTATCGAATCTGCTGTGGTGGGATTTGAACCCGGGTCCCAAGAACATTACCCTGGGTCTCTCGATTAGCAGTCCAGTGGCAATACCACTATGCCACCGCCTCCTCCATGAAAATGCAGTTTGGGGAGGCGTGTGCTACTAGCACCCCTAATATATCTGACCCTTCACAATTAAGAGTAGTCTTCAACTTCAAATGCCAGTGGTCCGAAGTATAGGGTAGTGTCAAAAAATATTACTCAGTGGAAATTGCACAATGGCCTGAAGCTGCTGCAACTTCTGGACCAAGTGAAATACAATACAGGATAACAGTCCAATGAAATACAATAGTGTAAAATTAAATGGAGTAGACATAAGTTTAAATGGAGAAACAAAGCAGTTTGAGTTATTTGAATGACCATGGCTAGATGCATACTCAGGTTAAAATTCTAAAATACAAATACCATTTCTGCCTGTTTTAGTTTCAAAACATTGAGTTATTTATTCATTGTCTTCAGTCCTCGCCACAAAAACTTTGCTCCCTAGCCACCAACTCCATACCTCTCGAAAGCAACTGTGAGGGTGACCAGGCTGATTGCAACCTTTGTTTCACATTTGATCCTGAATGAGCTTCTAACAAAATATCCATGCCATTACTAAGACAACCTATCTTTACATCCATAATATCGCCCGATACCACCTCTGCTTAGCTCATCTGCTACTTAACCCTTCATCCATGCCTTCATTATCTCTGGACTTGACTATTCTAGCGCACACCTGGCTGGCCTCCCACCTTTTACTCTAAACTTGAGGTCACCCAAAATTCTGTTGCCTGTGTCCTAACTCACATCAAATCCATTCACCCATCACCATCTGTGCTCACTGACTTGCTGGTTCCAGGTTAAGCAACACCTAAATTTAAAATACTCAAACTTGCTTTCAAATCCCTTCATGGCCTCGCCCCCTCCCTACCTACGGAATCTCCTCTGGCCCCACAACCCTCAAAGACATCTGTGCTCCTCTAATTCTGGCCTTGAGCACCCCAATTTTAATCGCTCCACTGTTGGTGGCCATGCCTTCAGCTGCCTGGGCCCAAAGCTCTGGAATTCTCTCCCTAAAGCTCTCCACCTCTTTACCTCGCTTTCCTCCTTTGAGACATTCCTTAAAACCTATCTCTTTGACAAAGCTTTTGGTCATCTGCCCTAATGTCTCCTTATGTGGCTTGATGCTATACTTTGTTTTGCAATGCCTCTGCAAAATAACCTTGGGGCATTTTATTATGTGAAAGGCGCTATATTAATACAAGTTTTTATTGCAGTTGTTGAGCATCTAGTAGAGATATAGCATCATCACTGGCAAGTTTCCATTATAACTGTGGGTTACGAGTGAGTATTTTTAAATTGATTTACTTGGACAATAGTATAGTAGAAGCAAAATATTCAAATTTACAAATGATACCAAAATACCACACAACCAGACTCAAAGGATTGAGATACTTGGGCCAGGTGCAGTGTAAGTATAAAACAATTTGGATGAGTAGAAGGTGGGTCTTAGCATTCCTACCTCTGGGCCAGGAGCTCCCATGGAAAGTGTGTGTAGAACGTGGCCAAACAATTTGATTATCAGCCTGTAAATCTTTCCAATATGCCTGATGTCAGGCGGTAAAAGTGGGAGAGTTTCCGGGTCAGCCATACTGCAGAAGGCAATGGCAAACCACTGTTGTACTTTGCCAAGTATAATAATGGGCCAATCTAGTGGAGGCCCACGGTCACCAAAACCTGTTTAGGGTATGGTATCTGGAGGAGGAGTAGGAGGTACCAAAAATGGAGTATGCATTACATGGAAGTCGTATGGAACGCTAATAAAAAAAGATTTAGGAGCAACTATGGTTAAATCTGTAAAACCATCTTCCCCAGGCTGGCCTATAGTATATAAAAGCAAATAAGCTACTGATTTGCACCAGTGTTCCTTTTAACATCGAGAAATACCTCAATTGTTTCACAGAGGAAGAAAAGAAGCAAGGAAAGAGCGCTGGTTTTTAGTTGGAGAGATGATCAAAAGGTTGCTTATCGAGGCAGAGTTTTAAGACACTTTTAAAGGAGTCACATGTACAGGTTCCACATGTACACTGATGATGCACAATTCCACCTCACCACTAAGATAAAAGCAAAATACTGCGGATGCTGGAAATCTGAAACAAAAACAAAAATTGCTGGAAAAACTCAGCAGGCCTGACAGCATCTGTGAAGAGGAAGACAGAGTTAACGTTTCGAGTCCGTATGAAGTCATCTTGAAATGTTAACTCTGTCCTTATCTCCACAGATGCTCTCCATCTTCACATTGAGATGCTGTCAGACCTGCTGAGTTTTTCCAGCAATTTTTGTTTTTGTTCCGCCACACCACTATCGTGCTTGACCACTTCACTGTCTCTGATTTGTCAAGTGGCTTGTTTGAAAACATTACATCCTTGCTCAAAACAGGTTGTAAAGGTCTGCCCTGCAATTATAAAGCAGTCAGTTTAACTTTGGTGGTGGGGAAACTTATAGAAACAATTATTCAGGATAGAATTAATAGAAATGGGAAAAAACATGGATTGATTCGGAAGAGTTGGCATGGATTTGTTAAAGGAAAATAGTGTCTTACTAACTTGCTGGAGTTTTTTTGAAGAGGACAAGGCTGTTGATATGGTGTATATGGACTTCCAAAAGGCGTTCAATACAGTGCCACACAACAGACTTGTGAGGAAAGTTATAGGTCATGGAATAAAAAGGACAGTACCAACGTGGGTACAAAATTAGCTGAGGATAGGAAACAGGGTAATGGTTAGTGGGTATTTTTTGGGCTGGAAGGAGATTTGTAGTGGAGTTCCCCAGGGGTCGGTATTGGGACCCTTGCTTTTCCTGATATATATAAATGATCTAGATCTTGGTGGTGCAGGAGACAATTTCAAAGTTTGCGGACGAGAAGTTGGGACTGTTTTTCTTGGAGGAGAATGCTAAGAGGAGACTTGATTGAAGTTTTCAAAACCATGAGGGGTCTGGACAGAATAGATAGGGAGAAACTGTTCCCGCTCGTAAACAGAAGAGGGCACAGTTTTAAAATGTTTTGCAAAAGAAGCAAATGCAAGGTGAGAAAGAACTATTTCACACAGCGAGTAGCTGGGGTTTGGAATGCACGGCCTGGAAGTGTGGTGGAGGCAGGTTCAACTGAGGCATTCAAGAGGGCACTGGATAATTACTTAAATAGAAATAATGTGCAGGGTTATGGGGGAAAGGCAGGGAATTGGCACTAAGTTAAAACGTTCAGAAGGCTGGTGCAGACATGATGGGCCAAATGGCCTCCTTCTACACTAACAATTCTGTGAAATCAATATTGAGCGAGCAGAATTTCTATCAAATAAACACTAAGAAGACTAAAGTCATTGCCTTCAGTCCCTAGATACTGACTCCATCCCTCTCCCTGGCCACTGTCTGAAGCTAAACCAGACTGTTCAGAAGTCTGGCATCATATTTAATCTGGAGTTGAGTTTCAGACCACATAGCCACTCCATCACCAAGACTGGCTACTTCCACCTCCATTGTTTCACCCCAGCTCATCTGCTGCTAAAAACCTCATTTGTACCATTGTTACTCTTGACGATTATCCAATGTTCTGTCGGCCAGCCTCCCACCTCATAACCTCTCTTGTGCTCATCCAAACCTCTGCTGCCTGCGTGCTTGTAACAAGTCTTGTTCATCCATCCTACATTGGATCTGTCAACTAGCTCATTTGAAAATTCTCATCCTTGTGTTCTGCGATGTCTCCATGGTCTTGCCTCTCCCTATCTTTGTAGCCTCCTCTGACTCTATAACCCTCATATTTCTGTGCTCCTCCAATTACGGCCCCTTGTACATCTCCAATTTTCATTGCTCCGCTCCTGGCAACTGTGCCTTCACTTGGAATTCTCTCTCTAAGCCTTGTCGCCTCTTAGCTAAGCTTTGCTTTAAGACACACACCGAGCCTAACTCTTTGACCAAGCTTTTGATCATCAAAAGTAGTTGTAATATCTCCTTAGGAGACTTGGTGTCAAGCTTTGTCTGATGCTGCTCTTGTCAAGTGTCTTAGGGCACTTTATTATTCCAAAGATGCTATATAAATGCAAGTTGTTGCTGAGGAGAGGGAAGTAGGTTGGATGGAAGGTTCGGACCAAGACTGAGATGGCTGAAGGCTTTGCCACTAATAGTGATACAGGAGCCAAGAGTTACTGGATTGCAGGACACAGAAGGGAACATCAGGGTGAGTATTCTGCAGCTTCTGAACAGCTCAACCACTCCCTTATCTCCACCTTTGATACCGCTGTCCTCAGGAAAAATCTTACTCTCTCCCATTCAGGTCATTTCTCCTGTACAGGCCCAGTGTTTGATCCTTGAAGTCTATGGGACACAGTTTTAGCCTATTTGGTGCACAACCTGCTAAACCATCCATTGGCAAATTTGACAGACGCATCAAGCATAATCGGGCATTGCTCTCCTCTGCCAAAACTACTCATTATTCTAGAATGAGCCTTGAGAGTAAAGATTATCCCTTTATTTTTCTTCCACTGTCATATGTCTCCTTACACCCTTCTCCCCTACATTCATCACTAACAGCAAGCGCGAAGAGCTCATGGTCTTCTTCGTCAGTGGGGTCCTGAACACCCATTCAGCTGCTTCTGCCTGACCCCACCCTTTCCTTACCCACCGAGTCAAACTTCTCTCAACGTTGCTCCCTGCTGTAAATCTGATCCCATATATTTTCCTAGTTTCTCTATTTAGGAGGTGGTGGTGTTGTGGCATTGTCGCTGGACTAATAATCCAGAGGCCCAGGGTAATGCTCAGTTCCGAATCCCACCATGGCAGATGATGAAATTTGAATTCAATAAAAATCTGGAAATAAAAGTCTAATGATGAAACCATTGTCGATTGTCGTAAAAACCCATCTGGTTCACTTATTTCCTTTCAGGAAGGAAATCTGCCGTCCTTACCTGGTCTAGCCTACACAGCAACTGCCCTCTGAAATGGCCTAGCAAGCCACTCAGTTGTATCAATCTGCTAAAAAGTCGAAAAGGAATGGAACCGGACGGACCATCTGGCATCGGGACAGAACACCACTTGGAGGAAGCACTGAGGGTGGCAAAGGTGCACAAGATACTCTGGGTGGGGGACCAAGAGTGGCTTGGTAGCACCACTACTGACTGAGCTGGCTGAGTCCTAAAGGTCTGTGACAGGTGGTGAGGGAACCAACAAAGAGGGAAAAGCATACTTGACCTCATCTTCATCAACATGCCTGCCGCAGATGCATCTGTCCATGACAGTATCACTAGGAGTGACCACCGCACAGTCCTGGGAATGAAGTCCCATCTTCACATTGAGGATACCCTCCACTGTGCTCTGTGGCATTACCACCGTGCAGACCTAACAAGTCAAGACTGGGCAACCACTAGGTGCTGTGGACCATTAGCAGCAGCAATGTTGTACTTAACCACAATCTATAACCTCGTGGACTGGCATATCCCCTACTCCACCATTACCACCAAGCCAGGAGATCAATTCTGGTTCAATGACGAGTGCAGGAGGGCATGCCAGAAGCAGTCCCAGGCATACCTAAAAATAAGGTGTCAATCTGATGAAGCTACAACACAGGACTACTTCCATGTCAAACAACATAAGCAGCATGTGATAGACAGAGCCAAGCGATTCCACAGCCAACGGATCAGATCTATGCTCTGTAGCCCTGCCACATCCAGTCGTGAATGGTGGTGGACAATAAAACAACTCACTGGAGGAGGCAGCTCCACAAATATCCCCATCCTCAAGGATGGGGGAGCCCAGCACATCAGTGCAAAAGATAAGGCTGAAGCATTTGCAACAATCTTCAAACAGAAGTGCTGAGTGGATGATCCATTTTGGCCTCCTCCAGAGGTCCTCAGCATCACAGATGCCAGTCTTCAGCCAATTTGATTCGTGATATCAAGGAACAGTTGAAGGCACTGGATACTGCAAAGACTATGGGCCCTGACAATATTGTACTGAAGACTTGTGCTCCAGAACTTGCTGCGCCCCTAGCCAAGCTGTTCAAGCACAGCTACAACACTGACATCTACTCAGCAATGTGGAAAATTGCCCAGGTATGTCCTGTACACATAAAGGACAAATCCAGCCTGACCAATTACTACCCCATCAGTCTACTCTCCATCATCAGTAAAGTGATGGAAGGGGTCATCAACAGGGCTATCAAGTAACCTGCTACTGACATTCTGTTTGGGTTCTGCCAGGGCCACTCAGCTCCTGACCTCATTGCAGCCTTGGTTCAAACATGGAGAAAAGAACTGAACTGCAGAGATGAGGTCAGAGTGACACCAAGGTAGCATTTGACCAAGTGTGGCATCAAGGAGCCCTAGCAAGACTAGAATTAATGGGAATCAGGGGCAAAATTCTCTGCTGATTGGAGTCATACCTAGCACAAAGGAAGATGGTTGTGGTTGTTGGAGGTTAATCATCTCAGCTTCAGGACATCACTGCAGGAGTTCCTCAGGGTAGTGTCCTAGGCCCACCATCCTTAGCTGCTTCATCAATGACCTTCCTTCCATCATACGGTCAGAAGTGGGGATGTCTGCTGCTCATTGCACAATGTTCAGCACTATTCGCGACTCCTCAGATACTGAAGCAGTCCATGTCCAAATGCAGCAAGACCTGGACAATATCCAGGCTTAAGCTGACAAGTGGCAAGTAACATTTGCGCCACGCAAGTGTCAGGAAATGACCATCTCCAACAAGAGAGAATCTAACCATCGCCCCATGACATTCAATGGTATTATCATCGCTGAATCCCCTATCATCAACATCCTGGGGGTTACCATTGACCAAAAGCTGAACTGGACTAGCCATATAAATACTACAAGAGCAGGTCAGAGGCTAGGAATCCTGCAGCGAGTAACTCATCTCCTGACTCCCCAAAGCCTGTCC
The DNA here is from genome assembly GCF_964194155.1 of Cetorhinus maximus. Lineage (NCBI taxonomy): Eukaryota > Metazoa > Chordata > Chondrichthyes > Lamniformes > Cetorhinidae > Cetorhinus > Cetorhinus maximus. Next base: position 5,493,569 of record NC_135889.1, on the reverse strand, counting down.
ACCATCTACAAGGCACGAGTCAAGAGTGTGATGGAAAACTCTCCACTTGCCTGGATGAGTGCAGTTCCAACAATACTCAAGAAGCTTGACACCATTGGTACCCCATTCACAAACACTCACTCCCTTCACCACCGATGCACAGTAGCAGCAGTTGTACCATCTACAAGATGATCTACTGCAGGAACTCACCAAGGCTCCTTAGACAACATTTTCCAAACCCATGACCACTACCATCTAGAAGGACAAGGGCAGCAGGCACATGGGAACACCACCACCTGGAAGTTCCCCTCCAAGCCACTCACCATCCAGACTTGGAAATATATCGCCGTTCCTTCACTGTCACTGGGTCAAAATCCTGGAACTCCCTCCCTAACAGCACTGTGTGTGTACCTACACCACATGGGCTGCAGCGGTTCAAGAAAGCAACTTACCATCGCCTTCTTAAGGGAAATTAGGGATGGGTAACAAATGCTGGCCTAGCCAGCGATACCAATATCCATGAATGAAAAAAAAATCTTCCCCTCACATTCTCTGAGCTCGTTCTGTTCTGAGCTCATTCTGTCCACCTCCTGTACTCCCAATTATGGACACTTCTACATCCCTGATTTCCCTTACCACATTGGTGGCAATGCCTTCACTCTTCTTGGACTTCAATTACAAAACTTTCTCCCAAAACCTCTCTGTCGCTCCTCCTTTACAACTTTCCTTAAAACCTACTCCTTTAACCAAGCTTTTAGTCACCCTTCCTTATATCTCCAGCTTTAGCTGGCTGTTAATTTCTGTCAGATTTCACATCCGTGAGTTGTGTTGGGATGTTTTTCCATGTTAATAGAATTACATAATTGCAATCTGTAGGTGAACATTTCAAACTCACTGTGCTAAGGGACAGGGATTCAGCATCAGTCGGCAAGTGCAGGAGTGATGGACAAGAGGGCTGAGGTCAGAAGGCCAACAAGGAGAGTTTTGGGAAAATTGAGGGCATTGGTGGTGGCAGAGATATAATTTCAGTGGAATGAAGTAGGAGCGACAATAGCTAAAGTTGCAAATTCATCTTAGAAATACGTTGTCTGCTGATTTATAAGGTATACCACATCTGCAGCACTGAAGTAGACTGTATTAATGAGTTCAAGATACAATTTGATGCATATCTAGTCAGACACAAGATTGAGGGATATGGTTTATTTAACCAACCTCCCAGACTCAACAAGGTGACTCCAGGAATTAAAAGTCCTATTTTTTTTCTAGATGTTGGCAAGTCGCAGAAGTAATGGGACTTCTATAATTATAACGCCCACAAAACAAAATTTGAAATATTTAGCTGCAATTTGTTATAGTAAAACCAAAATTATCCTGAAACATGCATGTTCTAAGATCAACATATTCTAAGATCAGAGCAACAAGCAGTTTAACTTGTAAATAAAACCACTGTAACACACTCATGGTTGATCAGATTTATCTCACGTATTGAATGTACCAGTTATTTCACTGTTACACACATATTCTCTTTTAGTTGTATCCTTTCCAAATGATGTTGTGTTCACTGAACAGAAATTTTCTAAACTCACTGATCTCACTGGAACATGCAGTTAGGAATCAAAATAAGGATTCATTCAGTAATAGAGGTACTCCTGTAGCTCCGAAGAGAAACAGGCCTAACACTGAATTGCCACAGCAATGCAAATTAAGATTTTAGAATGCTAAAACAACTATGCAAATATAGGATAAAAATGACTAGCGGTGAGTCAATTCAACAATTCCAGGGATGTTAAGTGCAAGAGGGAAGCTCAGACTACTAAAATAACCAAAATCCTGAATCATTGACAAACTAACTGCCACTGGTTTTTTTTTAAACCTCAAGTACAGCACACAATTTGACAGTAGTAGAAGGGTTATTTCACCCTTGTGCTCCCTGTTTCCCACCCTCTCCACCCCAAATATGGAAGGAAACTAAATTACAAGGTATCCAATTACTATCCATCTTTTTAAGGACTGTAAACACCATGCTAGTTAAGGCACACATTAAATTTCAAACTTCAAAATGATAAAATCTGAAATTAATAATCTAATTTTAAGGTACATCAGGCTATATCTTCCTACTGACAAAATCAACAGTGTAATACAATTCTTTAAGCCCAACAATACCAATTATAAACAGTGTCACAGCAGATGCATGCAAGGGCTACAAAGTTGCCTTGACAACTATGGTAACAGGCCACTTGAATACTCTGATTTGATGTGGTCAACAGTAGGCATACGCAGAATATAGTGGCAAATCTCCAAAAGTACAGCATTGACGTCAGAAGGTTGTGCAATTGCCTCATCTTGGCTCTAATCTATAAACAATGAACAAGCACTGAACATCCATGCAATGGAACTAATGTCATGCTTGCAAAACATGGTCCTGAAATTAAATACAAATAATGATATCTGGAGGAAGAAATTCAAAGCAAGCCAATAACAGTTTTCTTATATAAAGTTGCTTTCCTATCCTTCCTCCCCCAACTCCAGTTAAGACCACATACACCAAATGTATTCAGTAAACTTCTGAAAACTGTCTCTAGTATTGACAGTTTTGGTTTAACATTAAAAATGTTCAGATAAATAATATCCAAAAACAACAAGTTCTTAAAAGGTAAATGAGAAAATCATATATTTAAATACACAGAGCCAACCGGTCGCAAAGAGTGGTACAGACACAAAGAGCCAAATAGCCTTCTTCTGTGCATACTTTTATGATTTTAATTTTTATTAAATTATAAATATCGGGCTGGTGATGTAGTCTGCACATATACTATTGCAATGCATTAAAAATATGAATCCCTAAACAAAACATATCTACTATCCAAAATGCCTTTAGCCAGCTTGGCATTTTTTAATAGGATTGTGTGAAATGATTTATGCATATGGTCTAGATTTTCTTCCATTTACAAAAGTCCCTACAGCAAATTATGATTCCACCACACAGGGTTAAAGGATAGGTTAACAGTATTTTACCAAAAGTGTGTCAACATGGGTACTGAGCATCGCAGTTGGCACACTTCTATCTTTGGCCCATAGTTTTGGATCCAGCTGTGAGTAAATGCAATGAAAAAGTCTCCTTTCTGTGCTAGCTGTAAGAATGATACAAGAAATCGAAGCAGAGTCAATCCACACTGACAGAGTAAGGGGGACTTTATTCTGCCTTTAAGTCTTGCTATACCTGACCAGAGAGCAATCCATCTAACAGCAAATAATCTGGAAAAGCAAGTGCATATATTTGCAATGCCACTCTTTTCCAGAAAGACTATTTTCCTCAAGGATTAATCCAAATTCAAAATCCAAGCCTTTGTAATACTGAATTTCAAACCTACTTACAGAGGTATAGATCATCGTTAGAATTTTTAAAAATCTTCTTATAAATCCCGAGCAACTATATCCAATTGCAGATAAAACCCAAGATTTTCCCAAATGAATGATCTTAATACAACTATAAAATCAGATTTACCATCAGACTACTCAGCTACTTTGCCAGCCCAATGCTTTAAGTCAATGAAAGAAATCTTCAAATGAAAGACAAAAATGCATTTCTGAAAAAGGTACAATTAATCTAAGCACAACTCAGAAGCAGGGGAAGCAATTAGTGTTATTATCTGTTCACTCAAGCTGTCATTTCAGTTAGAATTTAAAATAGTCTTCACCATGTTAGAGCACTCAATTATTTACAAATAGTTTAGGATGGTGTAGAGGCAGTAAATGCACTGGGGATGGATTTACTGACAGTCCTTCCCAAATCACACCTTTGCGTCTGCAGGTTGCACTATATTTCTACATAACACAAAACCCAAAAGAATTTTGTTTTCTTAGTAAGTGGTAGAGAAAATATAAATGTAGCTTATTTCATTGAATAGCTCAGCACTAAAGTAACGGTTATGCACAATATATGTCAACCATGAACACAGAAACAAGCATACATTTACTTTTCTATCCCTACAAAGCATCCCTGTTTAACACTCTCCTTCCTCATGCAGCATGGGGCACCTGTGGTGTCATCGGTTCTGTACTTGAAGCCTTTCCACATACAAGTGAACAGCAAGGCTAGGATTCGTTAGAATATCCCACACAGTTTCTTACAAAAAGCTGGATAACGAGTACTAGGTTATTAAAATGAATGCCCATGATATCATGACAATATCCCCTCCCATGCATTGTCTATGTAATATTTAACATTTCCTTTCATTTTACTCCTTAAATCTTTTCCTGTTTTCAAATTTACTACATCCCTGTAAAAAGGCCAAAAACCCATCTAAAACAGAATAGGAATTGAATTCATAATTAACTACAGGTTCATGATACAGCTACAATTTCAAATATAAAACTATGCTTTGCTATTTACTCATAAACCATTGAAGTCTATCCCAATTTAATAGCCATTTATTGAGCTCTTTTGAGCCAATTTTGAATTTTCAGAAAGCACTCCATAAGGTGAGGCTTGTTAAAACATTCAGGTGTATAGTACTGGCATGAATAGCTGTTGGTTCTGTAAAAAGTTTAGGATTAACGGGTATTCCTCAGGTTGTCAAGGCTTGGAAGTGGCATATTCCAGGTAAGTTTGGGTCTAGATTTGCTCTACTGATGATTTGGTGTATAACGTTGAAGTTTGCTAATGATTAACAAAATAAGGTTTTACTTGTAAACCATGAGGAAAAAATGCAAAAGGCAAGTTTAGTAGAGGAGAATATCAAGAGCTACAGGTTATTTAATGTGGAGAATTGAGAGTTAATACATTTTTGGAAGAAAAAGGAATCTAGATTCTATGGGAAGATGTTGCAGGGTGTAGATGAATAGAGACACAAGTGGTGAAACTGCTCTACTCCAGAATCACAAAATAGATGGATTGTAAATTGATAGCCCATTTTACACTGCAGCCAATTTTCTTTCCCAGCTACTGCCCTTATACCAATTTCACCACCATAAATCTTGAAAATAGAAGTCCAGGCTAATAAGGAATTATGTAATTATGGCACTTTTAATGCTTTGTAGTAAATGCAAATGTTTCTACGCCACTTCAAATAGGTGAAATTATTAGACTTCAAGTGAATATAACCGTTAGTTTTTTCTTTGTTTACCTGCTATTACCGTCAGTACTATGGACCAAAACATTTGTATCAAGTCACCAAAGTGACCTCAGCATTCAATGCAGTTAATCCATATGATACAGGATGCAGTCCATACCAACAACAGGACCTTGCTGGGTGATGTACATGCAAAGCGAAACATAGGACTACAGCAGTGCTTTGTAAACTATTTTACAATGTTTTAACTCACTACTATCTACTCAAGGGCAATTAAAAATGAACAAGTGCTGAACTTGCCAGCAATGCCCATATCCCATGATCAAAGAAATAAAACTCTTGAAAATTAACATGACCCTCGATGCCAACAAAAACAAAACGGTAATAAAACAGCATAGTAACATTCAGTATATGAAGTTCACGTATTATAGGTCAACATATAAATATGAAAATGTGTTTTTAAAGTACTTTGTAAAAATGTTATTTTATATTCTCATGTAGGTTTTGGCTATTCCCTAGTGGCAGAAGACTCAGTGAAGTCCCTTTTCCCTCCACACACACATTGTAAAATGCCCCTCTCCCCCAACACAAACTCTCTCACATGCCTCTCTTCCCAGCCCCCTCTCCCCCGAACTCACTCACTCAGCAGGGGCCTTCCTAACTGCCTTACAGCAACACTGGGCGGCTGTGGGGCCCCCACAAGTTCCTTCATGTGCAGGCCACCGTGACTGAAAACTGGCACAGATTCACTATAATTAGCCAAGACTGGGGCTTTGCTGCACCCTCCTGGGTAGTTAGTTGTGCTGTGTCAAAACATGTCAATTAATATGTCTGTTTCATCCTATTTTGCACGGACTCTCGTTCAGATTTGATTCAAAGGAGAGCTCATATTATACACAAAAAACGTACCAGTACAAATTAGCAGCGGGGGGAAGTTGTTAAATTAATTTTAAAATGCTAATTAATCTAAACACGGTTGTTCTAAGTCTAGTTAGTTAATGAATAACATTTTTCACAATAACTGCATGTTTGATTCTCAATATACTGACGTTGCATTGTTTAAGAAAGATTCTTATGTCTTGAGTTTTTTCTTTTTTTTGCAATGGGCAAGTATTTTGCAACATCTTGCATTTTAAAGATAATTATAGTATAGCATCTCACCAAATAAAGAAAAAAAAGTTTGGGTCATGTGAGTTTTTTTAATGCAGCGAAGAATTCTGTAATTTATTTTGTGCTGGAGATTGGAAGTCATCAACCTCTACATTTTCACTTCCAGTGCAAAAGTTTTAACATCCCACTCTCTTAACTTGCCAAATCAATAAATAACGTGCAGTGTAGAATCTACTTCACTAATTTTGGGAATTTTCAGTTTTGACATCTTCATTTACATTCTCTGTGGTTGCCATTTCCAAGTCTTGCAGAGAGAAAAAAAGACTTCTGCATCAGATTCAGGCTCCACAGCTCCCTCCTACCCCACTGGGCCTTCCGAACCCTGTCTTTGCTGCTCTACCCCTTCCCCACCGCCCCCACCCGGGTAGGAAAATTATGCTACTCGTATCATAACCTGCAGCAGGTTCTGCACACCCATCACCCCTACACTCAAGAGGCCTACAGTGAGCCCCAGTCCCCCAATAGCTCGAATTGAAAATTCTCATCCTTGCATTTCAAACCCTTTGTGGAAACACCCTATCCTACTCTGGTAACATCCTCCAGCTCTACAATTCTCTAAGAACTCTGCATTCCTCCAGTGTGGCTTCTTGTGCACCCCACTCCTTTTGTTCCACTAAGGGTGCCATGAATTCCCTCCCTAACACTCTCCACATCTTTGTCCTTCTTTAAGACCCTCCTTAAAACAGACCTCTTTGACCAAGCTTTCAGTTACTCCTCCGAATATCAGGATCTTTGGCTCATCATCAACTATTGTCCACTTACACTTCCATGAAATTCCTTGAATCCTTGGAACATTTTTCCATGTTAAAGATGCTATATAAATGTGGTCTTGAGTCCATTAAATAGGGATGAATTTTACAGCCCTCCCCTCCAGCATATTTAAAGGTGGGGGGCACGTAAAATAAAATGGATGGCTAGACCACCGCCTTCCCACCCAAATCTAGCAGTCCTTATATTATGGTGGGCAGGTAAGAAATCAGCCAGCCTGCCCACCCTTAGATCACTTGAGGCCCTTGAGTTGCCAACTGAAGGCCACTTAAGGGCCTCTTTCTGCCTCTGCCATAATACCACCGGTGGGGGAAGGCGGAAGAGAAATGGTCAGCTTGCCACTTTCTTAACTTGGGGTAAAAGGTGGGAAGGAAGGTGGAGGGGGGAAATAACTTCTTTGGTGGGGGTCCTGTATGCCCATCAGATGCACCTCCCCAAAATGGTACATCCTCTCTGGTCTCTAAAGCCCAACCCACAGCCCCCTCCCTCACTTCTCTAGGGTCCTGAACCATCCCAAAAAAATCTCAGACTTACCTTTCAGTTTGTTATCCATGGATGATTTTCTCAAGACTGCTTGTAGTCCCAGGAGTGCCCACCACTGCATTCTGGCACTGCTGAGACTACTCAGCTGCTGGCTAATCAGCTTGAGGGCAGAGCTTCCTGTCCATGAGGGGCAGAAGTCCCACTCTCACATTGTTAAGGCCGTCCCAGAGTACTGGTGACCAACACACTCCCCTGCTTCCCACTCCTCTGTAAAATTCACCTCACAGAATTCATTTTAAATTAGAATATGCAAGTTGTTGTTTGGTTAGAAAGTTAACTTCCTTTAGTCTTTCATAGTTCTTTAACTAGCAATCAGGCTACCGTAGTTTTTGAATAAGTCCTATTTTTCAATCTGTATGTCTGTTCACAAGTGGGAGTTTCAATATAGTGACCACTGAAAAAAATGAAACATGCCCCAACGAGCGAGAGAATTAACCCAAGGAAAAGTCAAGAAGAAGAAAGGACCTTTAACCGATCATTTTCATCTTCTGGTGCTCCAATGCACAATACCTTGTATACAAATGCATTTTGAACTTCCACCTTTGACTATTCCCTTTCTAGTTTTATCTAAATGTTTGTCACCTTATCAAAAATGTTTTTGGTCTTAATTGCAAGGGGATTGGACTACAGGAATAAAGAAGTCTTGTTAGTGTTGTACAGGGTTTTGATGAGACCACATCTGGAATAGTGTGTGCAGTTTCAGTCTCCACTTTTAAGAAAGGATATACTCGCACTGGAGGTGGTATAGTGAAGGGTCGCTAGATTGGTCCCTGGGAAGAGGGGGTTGTTCTATTATGAGAGGTTGAGCAAATTGGTTGCATATTTTCTGAAGCTTAGAAGAATGAGAGGCGATTTCATTGGTTCACACAGGATGCTGAAGGGACTTGAGAGGGTAGGTGCTGAGAGATTGTTTCTGCTGGTAGGGGAATCAAAAACAGGGCGGGGGGAGGGCACAGTCTCAGGATAAGGGGTCAATCATTTAGGACTGAGAGGAGGTGAAATTATTTCGCTCATAGGATTGTGAATCTTTAGAATTCTCTGCCCCAGAGGGGTGTGGATGCTCCATCAATGAATAAATTTAAGGCTGGAATAGGCAGATTTTTGGTCCCTCAGAAAATCGGGGGATGGAGGATATGGCAGGGAAGTGAAGTTGAAGCCCAAGATCAGACGTGACCGTAATGAATGGCGAAGCAGGCTCGATGGGCCATATGGTCTACTCCTGCTTCTATTTCTTGTGTTTTCTTAGACCAGAATGGCCTAGTTCCCTTAAAGTATCCATTGATTAATAATTTGAAAATGAAGTACTCATAGGCAACTACAGAATAGCTTTGCAAGTTCCTTGTGACACTACCATTGATAAACTATACGGTCTGACCCATTCCAGACTTCGTCCTACTCTACAAAATATTTACTAATCACCCATCATCATCAGAAAAAAAGTATGAATTCCTGCCATATGATGCCCAAAAAATTGTCACCCTATTTAGTAGCTTTACCATTTCATCTAGATTAGTATACTTCTACTATACGTAGTATGCAAATGGCATAATGGCAAGAAATACGGAAAACAAATTTAATGAATATTCATGCATAACAAGTAGCTGTGGTGAGATAATGGCTATGACTCAATCTCAAGGCTCTGATTTAAATTGCAAGCTAAACATCTATTATCCTGCAGCATGTTGGTTGATTGCTGTGTCAATCAGATTCACACGTCAGAAAATGATTTTAAAAATGCAATATGGGTTATAGCCTTATTTATTCTAAAAGTCACACACTAGCATTAAATAACAAGTTAACTCTAATAAGATATAATCTTTCACATGACCTTCACAAATAGAAACCTTACTTGTAAGTTACCATGCTGACATGAAGAAAATACATTTCATCTCTTTGAACCAGATGTGGTATAATGTATGCTGATCAGCACATTGAGCCCTTAGGTTTATTTGGCATATAATTGCTACCTCAGTACTGACCTTGTTAATGTGAATCTGTTGTTGCTGGAACTGCTGTTTATGTTTCTCCAGGAACTGCTGATGTTGCTGCTGTATGACCAGCTGTTGCAAGGCCTGTGCGTTCTGTGGAAGCGGCGCTGACTGTGTTCTTCCTAATGGACGGTGCTGTCTAAGCTTATGTATGGAAGGTGAAACTCTGTCTGGGCCAACAAGCGACTGTGGGTGAATGGGCAACGCTCCCAATCCTGAAAGATACCAGTCTAAGATATAATGCAGAAAACAGCAGAAGAAAAAAGGAGAGGAAGAAAAATGGCTGTTGAGTAATTATGGCAACAAGAGGCTATTGTAGCCAGCCATTTTCTACTTCAAATACTCTGTTTTAAGTATTTTAATTTCAGGAGAAAAATCTAAAACAACAAAAACTTCAACATTAAAGAGTTCTACAAATCTAAATTAATCTGCAAAACAACATTCCAACTGATTGTAGTGTAACAGTTTTAGCAGAACTAACTCTCTACGGAAAGAAAAATTACTTTTATGCACTATAAAGATTGGCAAAATTCAAGTCGTCACTTTTAAACTTATTGCCAGAACTGAACCATATAACAGAGGACAATATAGAGTATCAAATTGTCACAGCATTTTCAATATGTATATGCTATTTAAAGACACTAGATGATTACATCGCTGATACTCCAGCATGCAACCTCTCTTGACTACTTCGGTTGAATTCCACGTCATAACCAGAGAGATTTTTCTCATCAGTTTGGCATCTGCAACTCAAAACCGGCATTAACAGTCCACTAGAAAATAAACTGATTTTCCTTCCTTTCCTCCACTAATTTTCTCTCTCTGTCTGAAAGTATTGACTCAATGTTGATATATGATTCCAAATGTGCCAATTCCATTAATTGATCCAAGTAACCACTACTATGAGCCTCTTCAGTGAATGTTGACAGGTTTTCAATACCGGCATGGGGGCTTCACACCCTAGCTTGATCCTGTCCTCTCTTGATTTTCAGCTGGAATCACTAGATAGCATCAAGAGTGTAAAACTAATTGAATCTGTCCTCCCTAACTCAGGGATGCTGCAACTAATTCTATTGCTTCTATTGCCTTAGGCAACGTATTATGGCAGTGACCCATTTCAGTTTAAAAATGGGTCATTTATGTCACACACGCATTAGGATTCCTACAGTTCCACACGCCATAAGATTGGCCTTATCGCAACCTTGTAAATCGGGCCTAAGCCTTTTGCTCACCATGAAAGCTTGTTGCTAAAAAAAGGGCGCATCAAAGCTATCCTGCAGGATCATGGCTACCCTAATCAGATCATTGCTCGCTGTATATCGTGCAAACTCATAAATGGACCCAAGACCACCACTTTTGGTCCTGAAAAGTGCCCAGTCTACCTCAGTTTACCCTAAGGCGTATCAAAGATTTGAGCATCAGGTGAAGTCAGCCATTTCTTGGGTGTTACAATGCAATAGCAACACGAGTGGTATTCTCCGCTAACAGAATGCTGCCGTCAAGCATGTTCTGCCTGTCACACAAATGAATAATATAGTATATGAATTTCAGTCTCTTTGTGATGCCAGGTATGTAGGCTGTACGTGCCAACAACTGGCAGATCGTATCAAACAGCATGTCCCTTCAGCTGTTTGCAACAGGCAAAGTACTGACCGTACCTAACCTGCCCGTGCTTGTAAAACTCAAAAACATAGTGTCCAACATTCGATGTGATTCCACGATTGGACAACACTTGCTAAACAATCCTAATTACGCTAAGAATTATACTGGAAACCAATTTAAGATTATCAGTCTGGCTTGCAGAGTGGCTCATTTACATATGTTGGAAGCTACATGTATTCACACACAGGGCCCTGTCCTTTGCAGTTAGAAGGGCCATATCCACACACTGTGCCTTTTTCAACTAAACAAAAACTTGGGAGACAGCAATTCCCTGGTTCGCTCCCCATGGGAATTCCTTGACCAGAGTCAACCTGCCTGGTTTGAATCTGAACAAAAACTTGGCAGTTAACTGTTCCCTGGTGCATTCTCTATGACAATGCCTGTACCAGAGTCCACTCGCCAACCAATCAGCATTCTCTTCTCATGCAGCAGAAACTGTTGTTCCCCTTGCTTTCCGTCTTGCACGCTTCATAAACTTATACTCGTCCAAAACTCTGCTGCCCATGCCTGAACTTGCTCCAAATCTAATTCACACATGATGAGTGCAAGATGAAAAGTTTCAACAGCATGTCTCTTTAATCAGCAATACTCAAGAATTATAAAAAAAATTCCTGTCAATTAAGATTTCCTCATCAGCAACTGAAGTGAGATAGTGCATTAAACATAGTAAAATGTTTCAAAGTACCTGACAAAAGCAATATCAATAAAAACATTTTTGATGTTGCACCACAGAAGGATAAATCAGAAAAGTTGAACAAAAGCTTGAAGGAGAGTTTTAAAAGAGGAAGGAGGTAAAAAGGCAGCGAGGTTTAGGGAGGGAATTCCAGAGTTTAGGGTCAATGTAGCTGGAAGCATAGCTGCCAATGGTGGAGCAGGTAAAATCAGGGAAGGCAAGAGGCCAAAATTCGAGGAGCGCTGAGATCTCAAAGGCTTGTAGAGCTGGAGAAGCCTACAGAGATAGGAGGGGCGAGACCATAAGGGATTTGAAAACTGGTGCTGTTTGTTGGGGAAGGTTAGCATGCACAGAGGTGATGTGTGAAGTAGATCTGGAGCAACTTCAAATACCAGCAGCAGAGTTTTGGATGAGTATAAGCTTATGAAGTGTGCAAGACGGTCAGGAGTGCACTGAACAGTCAAGTCTAGAGGTAACAAAGATAGGTGACAGTTCCAACAACAAATCAGCTGATGCAGAGAAGGAGTTGAGCAATGCTATGGAGATGTAAGTAGGTTGTCTTGGTGTTGGTGCAGGTGTCTAGTCGTAAACTCATCTCGGGGTCAAGTACAACACTGGGGTTGTGAATGGTCTTGCTCAATGTGAAATGGTGAACAAGGGAATGGAGTTTGTGGCAGGGGCCAAAGATAATGACCTCAGCCTTCTGAATGTTTGTTTGGAGGAAATTGCTGCTCATTCAATATTGGATGTCAAGCAAGCATTGTGATAATCAGAGACAGTGGAGTGCTCCAAGGAGGTGGTTGTGACTACAGAGTTGAGTGTTATTGGCACATATTTAGAACCAGATGCTGTCTTTTTTGGATGATATCACTGAGGTGTAGCATGTAGATGAGAAACAGAAAAGGGCCAACGACAGACCCTAGGGGACACCAGGGATAATAGGCTAAGAGGTGGAAGAGAAGTCGTGGCAGATGATTCACTGGTTAGAATTAGATACCTAAGAATGGAACCAAGCTAGTGCAGTTCCATCCAGCTGGACAACAGAAGAGAGGTGAAAGAGAATGATGTGGTCAACTGCTGAAAGCTGCAGGTAGACTGAGAAAGATGAGAGGGGACAGTTTGCCACAGTCAGTCACAAAGAATGTCATTTGTGACTTTAACAAGGGCCATTTCAGTGCTGTGGATAGGTCAGAAACCTGATTGTTGGGATTCAGGTATGGAATTGTGAAAAAGATAGGCATGAATTTGGGGAGCAACGAAATGTTCAAGGACTTTGGAAAAGGAAGAGAGGTTTGAAATGAGGCAGTACTTTTGGCAAATAAATAAGGGTAGATTTGTTGAGGAAGGGGGGCGATGTGGATGATAGATTTAGAGCGACAGTACCCAAGGAAAGAGAATTGTTAGTAATGACATCCAAAATGAGACACAGTAAAGTAAGTTGGTCAAAAGTTTGGTTGGAACAGATCCAGAGGGCAGGAAGTGGATCTCATGGACAAGATAAGGTTGGATAGAGCACTGCATTAGATGGGCTAGAATCTCAAGAAAGATGAGAGTTCTGGGTCAGGGTGGCTGGGAACTTTAGGGGCTGTTTGTCCCAAAGAACTAGGGGAAGGAAGGGAAGGGACAAAGGCAGCTGACCAGATGCTCTTGATCTTTCTGACAAAAAAAAAGTCATGAGCTCCACGAATTCATTGCTGACGGTGAACTTTGAAACTTCCAGACAACCACAACTGAACCTAAAGATCTGGCAAAATGCCACAGATTGGTAATTAACATCCTTGGCTTGGTAACTAATAACAGGAATGAGGAGTCTCAGGACATTTTTGCTCCAGTAGTCAAAGAAAAATATCAAACCACATCTCAAAACTCTTCATAGAAAGAATTAGTTTGAAATGCAATGACCATCATCACATAGGCAAACAGGATACCATTTTAGGGTCAGCAAGATCCCTTCAACAGTCATGAGATAAATAACCAGTTCATTTGCTTTTGATGGAAGAAATCTTGTCCAGGACACACAGATTTCCCATTCAGCATCAGATAATGTAATTGATTCTTTAATTCCAGTTGAACCACTGGAAGACATGTTTTAAACATGTGCATCCCCAAGGAGAAGTATTAATTCTCAACTTCAGGACATCAATCCTTACTACACACCAAAGTAACATTTCCATTTTCCACACCAGCTCTTTGACTAAGTTTGACAATATAGTGTCAAAGTGTGGCCAATTATGGGAAATATTGCACTGTGAAATCCACAGGAACTGGAAACATGGGACACTGACAACTGTCAGAGAGAACAGACATCCCATCAGTCTGGGTTGGGTTCAAACTCAGGCCCCTGAGTGATAGAAGCAGTTTTTTAATCTCCTGTACAGCTCAGTCTCAGAGTGCGGTTATTTTGTTAAACAGGTATTGAAGGGTCTGGGAAAAGGAACAGTGCATCAGAACACGTGCGACTGCAGAAAGGGGCTGTTTTAGTAGGGGACAAAATCCACCTATAGGTCAACAAAATTAGGTCATATACACCAAGGTGCAAATGTTTTTACTAAATAGAAAAACATCTTCACAAATTTTGAAGTTATCTTCTTTTCTCTTGTTACCTCCCTCCAAACACTGCTGCTTGAGCAAACAAGCAGACAGTCAACCCACTTCTTGGGCCTCTGCCACAACAGCTTTTGAGCTAGTTGCTGGTGGCTATGCTAGAATGACTTGGATGACTCAGCTCTGATTTTAAATGAACAGGCTGAGGTTACAACTATAATAGTGAGTATTAGCTTACAAGTGTTTAATATGTACATAGAAAATTCCTTCGACTGCTCTTTCAAGAGATATTAACACCTCTGCTTAAAAAGGTAAAGGAATTTCACATGAGCACACTCTTTTCTTCCTTTTACTTAAAATATATGTACCAGATACTCTCTTCATGCTGTTGAATCCCTAGTTTTCATAATTAGAAAAGATGAATCTCTTATACATACCTGAATCTTCAAAGCACCTTTACGAGGTTACTTACCAGTTACTAGTGGACTCTGGGGTGTAGGTTGGTCCAACAAGACCATATGCTGCAAGAGAGGTGTATGCCCACTACTGCCATCTTTATCCAATGTGGCAATGTAGTGTGGCAGATGAGTACCAGCAATAAATGGAGTGTTCAATGGGAGTCCTTGCATGCCCACTCTCTCACTTTCTGCCTGTCCAGAGGCTCCCTGCACGCAAATAGAAAACACATTGAACAATCACATACATGTTTTGTGTGAATAATCGCACAAAATATTTTAATAATAATGACCACAGTTAAATTCTCCACTATAATGGATATGTAAGAAATTTTATAATATACATCTGACTAAGATGGTGATAAATTAACTGAAACAATGCTTGAATAGAAATTCAGGGGAACCTCAGTAGAACAAAGAGTTTGGCACTCATCTTTGAAGTATCAGTGAATATTGTGCATCTCTTTCAAAGTTCACAAATGGGGAAATCCTAACATGTACAAATCAATTGATTATTTTTGGGTATAAAAATAATGAAATGTATTTCAAATAAATTGTTACAAGTAAGAAATGTAGTATTATGCTAAATTATACATTTGAATATAAAATCCATCATACCATTTCTACCAAAGTATGTAATTTTAAAAATCTTCATGAAATTATAAAACTTTAAAAATTCAATAGGAGTCTATGTCACAGATGCCATTTCTGTTGTATCCAATTAGAGGCAGAACCAATTTGCTGAATATTCCCATCCTGAACTGTGGTGTGATTGCAAGAGACAGGGCTGAAGTGTTTGCAAGTGTCATCAGCCAAAAGTACTGACAGGATGATTGCACTTCACCACTTCCTCGTCATTGGAGATGCCAGTGTCTGGGTTTACTCCACCCGACATTCAGAAATGGCTGAGTGCAATGAATGCAGAAAAGGGCCCTGACAATATACAGGCTTCAAGACTGACAACCTGTGCACCAGCGTTAGTTGTCCCCTTAGCCATGTTGTTCCAGTAAAGCTAGGACAATGGTAACTACTGAACAGTGTAGTTATGCCCCTCCTACAAAAAATAGGATAAATCTAGGCCAGCAATTACCATCCTACCAGCCTCCTTCCAATCACCAATAATGATGAAAGGAGTCACCGAGTGCGCCATCAAGCAACTTCTACTCATCAATACCCTGCTTACCGACCCTCAGGTCAGGTTCCACCAGAACAACTTGGTGGCTGATCTCATCATAGCCAAGATCCAGACATGAGCACAAGCTGAATGCCAGTGAGGTGAGGTGCAGCTCAAGAAGCTCAATGCCATCAAAAGCAGAGGAGTTTGACTGGCGCTCAATACCCACCACCACCAGCACAGAGTGGTTGCAGTATACACATGATGCAATTTAGCAATTCATCAAGGCTACCTCGATTGCACCACCCTCTTCTGCAACCTCTACCATGGAAAAGGATGAGAGCCAGTGTTGTGGTAATCACCCTAGGGATCTCTTCCAAACCGCACACCAACCTGCCTTGGATATATATCATCATTTCTTTACCATCACTGGCTCAATATCCTGGAATTCCCTAATTAGTACCAATGTAGGAGCATTATTACTCCAAGCACTGCAGCAGTTCAAGGAGAAGGTTGAATCACCTCATGGCAACAAATGTGGTCTTTCTTGCCAGCATTGTCTACACCCCAAGAATTTTTCTTTTTAACAAAAACTATTTGCTTCCCTTTGGGCGGATTAATATATCAGGAGAATCACTTGTGTAATGTGCAATGGAGCACTGCTTATTATTCACTCTGCAATTAGTGCAAGGATCAAATGTTCAGACAACAGCAATTATACCTTGAACCAGATTCCTTCCTTGAACTTCACAAAGCTCTAGTGAATCTCAGGATCAGGCCTCAGAGTATGACTGTGCCCTGGGTTCTATCCAATGTGGAGTGTATTAAAAATTATGAAAATAAGTAAATCCACCCAACAAGTTTAATGTTTTTCCCAGCATAGTTCTCTCCAATTTCCTGCACAAGAGGCATATCTATCTGCTCTTAGATCACTGATACTGCTGAAATGAATGCCTGCAGAGTTGGGAGAGGGGGCAATAAGGCCTGCTTTTCAATCCTGGCAGGAACTGTCCAACCTTCAACTGGTGCCTCGAACAGCTTACCCAAGATCAAGAACTCACTGTGTGGAGAAACATGGGTGTAAACCTGTGCTTCAAAACTCCAAGGTACATTGCAGAACCAGTACAGAAGAAAATCACCCTAAATTGCCATTTATTCCATCACATCCATTTGTGCAATGGAAGTGGGGGGTGGTGGGGAGGAGCAATGGCAACATCCTCCAGTTTACATGGCTGCAGGTTGGAGGATTGCTTAACACAACTGATGGCATCTGCCCACAAATGCTGAATCTGCTCACAGTTCCCCAGCTGCCAGAAAAATTTCTACCAAAAGAGCTAAAGGAATAAATGAAATGGAAGGCTAGCCACTAATAGATTTCAAATTGTCTACTGGATGTTTCCACTGTAATTTATTAATGGTACATGTGAAATATCAGATGGTTCAAGTACTTACACTAGAGGGACCTGTGGCTGGCAGACCTAAAGTTATGTTGGGCAAAGATGGTGAAGTATACAGAGGCAATTGCGTCACTGAGCCATCTCGAGCAACCAGTTTGTGAGGCAAAGTAGACTGAAAGAGGAAAAGGACAGTATATGAATTTCAACAATAAAATATATTTTTATCAAATTGCTACTTAAGTGGCAAAAACAGCTCATTTTATTGAACTGATTTTTCAATGACATTATAAAACTAACATTTTAGAATCTGGCCTCCAAAAGGTCAACCATATACTTAGATTATCACCACAGTAAACTTTCCCTTTTATTGTAAGCTATTCAAGTGGTTTTATCTACAAGAATGCAGAGTGCCTTTGGTATTGCTGATTGGTATATGCTAAACCATGTGGTATATTAGTCACATGATTACGACAGGCCAGGTTTCAAAAAGCAAAAGGTGAAAACTGCTTGATATTATCCCACCAACTACAGTTTCTTAACTTTCTAAACTAGCACTAGAAATATAGAAAGAGATGAGTGCTGTGAAAGGGCTTTTACAAGCTCATTTCGTAAAAATATCGTTGAAAGGTGGGACCACTTACAAAGGGGACATTGTGTACCTAAAAAGATGCTTTAATAAGTACCTTGCTTCAGTATTTATAAACAAAGATGGAAGTATAACAGGAGAATTACCTAAGAATAATATGAAAAGGACACTACTGGAGATAAATATTCAACAATAAATTATTTTGATAAAGTTAATAGGTCTAATAACAGACAAGTACCAAGTCCCAGAAGGCATGCACACCAAACTGATGGGGAGGTTGGGGAGCAGTCAGTAGGATTATTAAGTATAATTTTTCAAAAAGCATCTTTAGAAACCAGAATTACATCAAAATACTGGAGGGTGCAAATGTTACACCCCTGGCCAAGAAAAGAGAAAGGGTAAGCCAGGAAATTACTGATCATTCAGTTTCATCCAGGGTTGTGGATAAAAGGTCCATAATAATATGGAATTAAATTAACACTTAGAAAGCAAGGAGCTAATTGGGATCTGTAACCCACATGTCATGTTTGACTGATTTAATTGTTTGAGAAAATCACATTGTTTAGATAAAGAGATACTCAGAATCACAGAATTGTTACAGGACAGGAGGCTGCTACTTGGCCCACCGTGTCTGGGCCAGCTCTCTGAATGAGCAATGAATGCTGCATCTATGAAGCAGATGCTGTGAATATGGATTTTTAGAAGGCATTTGCTAAAATTTCACACAATTATAAAAATAATGGCATATCGTAGAAAACGGTATAGAGCTGTATGAGTAGAGACAGCAAGAGAACATGGGCAAATAATATGGATAGGTGGGGTGCAAGTAGTGATGTGCCCTAGCATTCTGCTCTGGGATCTCAATCTGTATTAATGTAAATGATCCAGGCATAAGAAGGATTCTAATTAAGGATTACGGATACTAAAAAGGGAAGTCCAAAACACCGGGGAACAGTGCAACAGGAAATTGGTTAGCAGATTGGGCAGATAGATAGAAGATGCAGTTCAATGCAAGGAAACGTTTAGTAGTATATTTAAGCATAACCTAAAAGGCAAGATTCTGAACTGAATGGAGGAGCAAGGATTTAGAGATACAGATAGGCAGATCTTTAAAAGTGGCAGTGCAAGTAGAAAAGATCATGAAAAGACAAATGTGATTCTGGGTTTATGCACAGGGGGCATTGAAATCAAATGCTAGGAATTTGTAGTTCAGTTTGTACAAGGCATTGTTACATCATAGTTGGAGTATTAACATGCTGTTCTGGTGAAATGAAAATTCACTTCAATGATACCAGGAATGAGAAGTTACAGTTTTGAAGAAAGGTTAAAAAAATTAGGACTCCACTCCCCCACCACCACAGGAACAGAGATGGTAAACAGGGATTGAATACAAGTTTTCAAGATTGTTACAGTTTTTAGAGGTTAAATATTGAAAGACTATTTTAACCGATTGCTAAATCAAAAACAAGAAGGCATAAACTCAAGATTACTAGAGGATAAAGAAGGTAGTTAGAAGATTTTGTCCCCCACAAGCGAGGGTTATTAGAATATGGAATGTTATACCACAAGTGGATATTGAGGCAGGGATTACAGCAGCTTTTACCAAGGAAAATGAATGTGTATTTTAAAACAAGAACATTAAGTGATACTGTGACCGGCAGAGCAATAAGCTTAGAGTAAATTGCTGCAGTTGAAATGTGAGCACTGGCACAAGGCCAATGAATTGAATCACCCCTTTATTGATGTCATCTCTGACATTATAAAGCAATTCAATTATCGCGAATGAGCACCTCCCACTATTCTAGCCACCCATCCCACCTGGTCTCTTCACTTGCTCCATTCTTCTGCACCTCTCTTCTAGACATGCATGGTGCTGTTTCCCACCCCATTCATCAGAGCCAATCTACTCGTCATCAATTCCATATCCCTGTCTCATCTCCTGTCCACTTCATCAGGCCCAAACCCATGTGTTCAGTGGCCAGAGGGTTCTCTGCATTTGCCGATGCCTGAATAACTTGCTGTTCAGAGCAATGTGGGATATTTTAAGTATTTGCGCAGGTTCAAAGTACTAGAACAGCAGATCAGCCTAGTCCCCAAGTGCTGTTCGTAGCATTCTAAAAATAGAATTGAAAAGCATCAGGATAAATGCTGTGCAAATGAACTGATTTAACAGGTACCAGACTCGGCAAGCAAACACCATTGCTCAAAACTCCTGCCACTGGCATTATAAGTAATAATGTGAAATATGAGAGTTTTTTTTTCAAATTAATGATTTTTAAAATTGCTGAAAAACTCCAAAGATCGAAGGTTTATGTTTCAGAAAGTTTAATATGTGCACAGTCCTTTGAAAACAGATAAAAGGATTCAAAAACATAAAGGTATATAACTTTTAGGTAAATCACTTATTTCATGTTTTTTTTAAAACCTACAAAAAATTGTTTAAATTACAATAAGGGAGTACCAGCATTGATCTCGGACAACTTCAAAAACGTGGCCAGAAGTCAAGTCATGTTGCAACAAAGATTTTGTTTTTAATATAATCAGACCTTATTTTAATCTTACCTTTCTAAAAAAAAACTCCATATATTTCACATTTCTTTCTTGACATGGTTCTTATCTTTGTTCATTAGCATACAGGAAACTATTCTAAGGTTGGCAAAACAATTTCTCCTAGGTTAGGAAGTGTTGGTATAAACTCCTGGTTGGGGAAAGCACTTGGTATTCCTTGAAGCAGGGGTTAATAGAAGATGTAGGAATAAAGACCAAGATATCATAAGAAACAACAATTACTTGCACTTATATAGCACTAAGGTGGTAAAACTTCTCAAGGCAGTTCACAGAGGCATTATAAAACAAAATTTGACACTGAGTCACCAATAAGATATTGGGGGAGATGATCAAAAGCTTGGCCAAAGAATAGCTTCTAAGGAGCTGCTTAAAGGAAGAAAGAGGAAGGTGAGGAGAGGTTTAGGGAGGTAATTTCAGAGCTTAGGGTCTCAGCAGCTAAAGGCACGGTTACCAATGGTGCAGCAATTAAAATCACAGATGCTCAAGAGGCCAGAATTAGAGGAGTGCAGCGATCTCGAGGCGTTGCAGGGCTAGAGGAGATTACAGAGAGATAGAAGCCATGCAGGAATTGGAAACAAGGTTAAGAATTTTGAAAATGAGATGTTGCTTAACCGGGAACTAATGCTGGTTGGCAGCTTAATGGGTGAACAGGACCTAGTTCGAATTAGGACACGGCAGCCAAGTTTGAATGACCTCAAGTTTGCGTTGGGCAAAATATGAAAGGGTTGGCCAGCAATATGTTGCCATAGTTGGGTCTGTAGGTAACAAAGGTATGGGTAAGAATTTCAGCAGCAGTTGAATGGAGGCAGAATTGGGCAATATTTTGGAGTTGGTATAAAGTTGTCTAAGTGATGAAACAGTCAGATATGTGGTTAGAAGCTCACCTTGGAGCCAAACCATCTAGTTCAGTCTCAGTTAGCTGCCAGGGAGAGTGTCGGTGGAGATTGAACAGAGTTTGTAATCGAAGACAACATCAGAGTAATTTATTTATGATGACTAAATAAATCTGATTCCGAGTTTTCCAGGGTTTTGGGGATCAAATTGCCTTGATAATCTCACAAACTGTGGACAGATGGACTTGACTGGTTGAATTACTTTTTCTTTTTATGTGGACATGTGTAGCATGCATTCCTTAATGTGGAGTGAAACAGTTTGATAACTGACATTTCAACTTGAGTAGCCTGATCATCAGAGACTGCAATCACATGCGTTTCTATTTGAATTAAGGAGGGTGGGGAACAAATGACCACAGAAAACAAACCATTTTAAAATCAGAACCAGGACTGGAATTTGTTACCCCAACACTTCCAGGCGTAACATTTACCACAGGAAGGTTACCTCGGTTGGCATATTGGTTGCCGATCCTGCTATCCCATTTTCTGTAGTGATGTTGTTGGAGCTGTTGTTGGGGGAACTTGGGCCAGATCCAGGAGCGCTGTTACAAGCTGAATCTGATAAAACAGAACAACAAATAACAAAATCTCACTAAGGAGACTTCAAGTTTAGAATACCACATCACAGGCTGCTTCTGTTAAGTCACAAGTGAATACAGTAATAACTACTTGTGTGTTATTGAAATGCCACACTACATGCTTCTCCATTTGCATACATAATACACGTTTCAAAACAAAGCTGCCCAACCTCAATCTCCTTTACCCACTGGGGAAGTGTTTTGTGCCACTTCTCACCAACTGATATCAGAAAGTTATCATGGAGATTTAAATCTAGAGTACTACTCTATGCAACAGCTATCACTGCACTGCCACCTACATCTACCTATTACAGAAATGGTGCTCCTCATTCTTTGAATCAATACGACGTAAATTATAGGAACTGCTCTATTTCTCCGCTAGCCCAGTGGAAGAAATCTGTCATTCTGATTTGATAATACTATCAACACTGACTTGGGAAATTCTGTTTCATTAAACAGCCTTTTCAAGAGGCTTATCCTCAAGGATAACTATGTCACATCTGTCTCTCCATTTGAACCAGTAATGACTTTTAATGACTCCTTGAAGGGTTGATCAATGTTGACACAGAATCTCCAAGAACCAAGTTGCTGTGAATTCTGGTCTGCTGCAGATACCTACTCAGGTTCGTCGGTGTCAGTTATTCTTTTAATCAGTATAAATGTTTCACTTTTACGGGACTTAAGTCACACTTCTCTAAGCCAATTGTACAATAGGGTAATTCACGAATGTGGCAATGGCACTCTGTGATCTATACTGGATGTTTGTGTCTTTCATAAGTACAGTTTGTCAATCTTGCCAATAGCGGGCTGAACAAATACTTAGTGAGACAAGGCTGGAAATGAATAGTTAAGTCATTTCTCTTTCTCACATAGGTGAACATACTGAGTAAGAGTTATGATTGAAATCATTTATTTCAAATGACTATAGTACAACATAAAGAACATGTCACACATTCCTATACCAGTGGATTGTCCTACTCAATTCACACAAGAGCTGTCCAGCAGAATTGTCTCAGCAAAGCTGGGTTTCCACCACACTCCACTTTGCTCTCCATTGAAATCAATGGGGAGAGTAATATTGGGTGGGGTATACATCCCATTCAGTGGGTTTAAAGTTATTCACATGGTCTTTACAACATAATGAGTATGAGGTGTTTCTGAATACAGGGGCAAACAAATTAGTTGCTTATTTACAGTCCACAAGGAAACATTAAACTAGCTGATTAGCATTTTAATTACCTACTGTCATCTTTGTAAAGAAAAGAGAACTTGTCTCATTGCCTTTCGCTTTTTTTGGAAAAAACTCACTATAAAAAGTAATTGTTTGTTCCATATCTTTCTGTGGAAAAGTGATCAAAAAATCCAGAAACTTGACACAAATTTCCCATCTTGGATCCTGACCATGAAAAGACATAAGGATGAGGCATGCAGAAACTTCCTAATTTCTGAAGCCAATAGGTTATCAAGAACTGTTACTTTGCTGTCTGGATCCTGTAACAAGTCTGATTAACCAGATTTGGATGGCAATTTCACCTGTAGCTGACCAAAAACGTCTAACATAGAAACATTGAAAATAGGAGGAGTAGGCCATTCGGCCCTTCGAGCCTGCTCCACCATTCATTATGATCATGGCTGATCATCAACTCAATAGCCTGCTCCCGCTTTCTCCCCATATCCCTTGATCCCCTTCGCCCGAAGAGCTATATCTAACTTCTTCTTGAAAACATACAATGTTTTTGCCTCAACTACTTTCTGTGGTAGTGAATTCCACTGGCTCAACACTCTCTGGATGAAGAGATTTCTCCTCATCTCAGTCCTAAATGGTCTACCCTGTATCCTCAGACTGTGACCCCTGGTTCTGGAACAGGTACAGAAAATAATCGAAATATCTAATGGAATGGTGACTTTTATATTGAGAGAACCAGCTTACAAGGTGGCAGAAGTTATGCTACAGCTGTGCAAAGCCCTGGTTAGACCATACCTGGAGAACTGTGTTCAGTTTTGGGGATCACACCCTTGGAAGAATGTATTGGCCTGGGAGGGGATGCAGTGTAGATTAACCAGAATGATAGCTGGACCCTAAGGCACAGATAGTCGTGGAGACTCTCCAGAGTTTCCAAAATAGCAGGCAGGACATGACTGTGGAAGTCCTGCCCCCATTACTAACGCTCCAGATCACCATCTTCCAGCATTAGACACTTCCATGTTAATTATGACTCTCTGGGATAATGGATCACAACTTTGTTCTCATCACCTGATTTCAAAGAATTTCTGTCACTCAGTGACTGCAAAATTTCTTCAACAATAGAGATCATTTCCTTAACCATCAGTGTTGAAGGCATGGCCTGCAAGTTTCTTCAATCCAGCCTTATTTATATTTGTGTGTTCTGCAGCTCAAACTGTGTGGCCGATGAGGGTTAGCAAAGTCTTACCCCGTTTGGTGCATTCAGACTGATGAAGGAACAGCCCTTGTTATATGAATAAGGACACAGTTTCTAAGCTTGGAAGTTAAAAGCTGAAAGGACTGCAGAAGGATGCAATGGTAGTGAAGAGGATGAAGGCAGCAGAGCAGGCCAGGAACAGCAAACAACGATGCGAGATCCAGACCTGTAACCAGAAGGGCTTTTGGTGGTTGGGAGGGCGGGTGGCTGTGGAGGGCACAAGAATTTATTGCACTGCTGGCAGCACAGGGAGTTTTGGACTTTGTATATATAGTACATGGATTTTTACCATAAGGACGCCTCAAAATTGAGTGTCAGTTTTGGGTATGAGAGCTTGGATTTATTGCAGGAGAGGGTGCAGATGGAAGATTCGATGGTTCTGCCATGCAGATCAGGCTGGCTGCTTTGAAAGATTGGACATTCCTGCTCCAAATGTTCTGCAATTTGGATCCTATTATATATAAAGTCCTGCACTGCGACTTTAACATGTTGTCACCAACGTTTCCTCTAAGCTATGTCTATATGACCATGCAGCAACCCGGATGTTAGTGCGCAGTCTGCTCACAGGGTGCTGTACGTGCACAACTATACAAAAGAATTTAGAGGTGCTGCACACTTAAACGAATAGGCTGCACTCAACCAAACAAAATTAGATGCTACACTGGTTGGTTGTCATTTTTTAAGTAATATTTTCTCAGGTTCAGCATCACTGGTTGCTCCTGGAGCAACTCTCATCTTTTTCTGCGTAATCTAGTTGGACAAGAGCATGACCAAGCGATCATAGAAACGAAAACTTAATCCATTTATGGCCACTGTAATAACATACACACCATGCTACATGAATTCTCTGCTCTTCACACAAATTTGACTGAAAGTACTCTATCGACATCAAATGGATAGAGCAGTATACATTACAATCTATTTTCTTGTGACCTTAGCTATGGAAGGCAACTTAACACAGCATCTCTAAGCATAAGATCAGATTTCAGGCTTTTAAAATACAAAGTTTCTAATTACTGATGAAAAATCATAGACCGCTTTGTGGAGTCTACTGCCCCCTTTAGTCAATGAGATTTAGGTTTGATTCAATGATGGTTAATCACAGTTACTAACGAGAATTGAACCCCTATCCTTTGATCTGCAAGCAGAGGTTCCCCTGTATTTGCTTTAGCTAAGCCTCGCAATGCGCAAATGGAATGAAAATGCTTTAGGCCCTTAGCCATCACAAGGAGTGATCTGCTTACAATAAGCTAAAACATTCGAGTTGGTAAACAACAACCCACCTTTAAATAGTTAATAAATCAAATCACTATTATTGAGAGCAGCCTTAAGTTTTTGGCTTATTACTGAAAAAATGCTGAACCTAACATTACAGAAATGAAACAAGTTAACATATCAACCTCAGGCAATATAAAGCAAAATCCAATTTAATACAGAGGCAAAACCAAGCTCCTCATGTTCCAGAACCTGCTAGATACCTGTCCAGGTAGTGTACCCAAGGTAAGTGTGTGTTCCGAGAACAGCTACCATTAGCAAACATTTGGCTGACACCAACTAATAAAGCTCACTGCCCACTGGCATGCGTTTCACTGATAACACACCATTCTATGTTGATCTTTTGATTTGGTTATGAAATATATACCCTTATGTGTATCCAGAATTTTGATTCAATCTAGAAAGTAAATGGAATTGGTATCTTGAACCTTTCTTTAAGGTGAATTAATACTGCTTACACAAAATAGGGCTCATGGGATTGGGGATAATATATCATGGATTGAGGCTTGGTTAATGGATTTAGAAAATCATAATACAATCAGGCAGAGTCAATATGGTTCTGTGGAAGGGAAAAATTTGACAAATTTATTAGGGTTGTAACAAGCAGAATGGGTAAAGGAGAACCAGTTGATGTACTTTATTTGGATTTTCAAAAGGCATTCGATAAGGTTCCACATAAAAGGTTACTACACAAGATAAGAGCTCTTGGTATTGGGAGAGATTATTACCACAAGAGGATTGGCTAACTAACTGGAAATAGTTGGGACAAATAGGTCATTTCCAGGTTGACAACTATAACTATTGCACTGCTATAAGAATCAGGGCCTCAAATATTTATGATCTATATTAATGACTTGGATATAAGGGCCAACTGTAATGTAGCTAAATTTGTCGACGATACAAATTGCTTTCCACCCTATCTTTGTAAGGAGGAAAAGAAGGGAGACTGAAAGGGGATAAAGATAGGTTAAGTGAGTGGGCAAAAATTTAACAGAGTATAATGTAGAAAAATGTGAGGTTGTCTACTTTGGCAGAAAGAATAGAAAATTATTATTTAAATGGATAGACTGCAAAATGTTGCAGCACAGAGGGATTTTGGTGTCCTTACACATGAAATGTAAAAAGTTAGCATGCAGGTACAGCAAATAATTAGGAAATTATGCAATTTAGCAAATGGAATGCTGGCCTTTATTGTAAGGGGGACGGGATATAAAAGTAGGGGAGTCTTGCTAAAACTGTACAGGGCATTGGTGAGACCTCACCTCGCGTACTGTTTTGATCTCCTTACTTAAGGATATACTTGCATTGGAGGCAGTTCACGGAAGGCTCACTAAGCTGAGTCCTGGGATGAAAAGATTGTCTTATGAGGAAAGGTTAAGCAGGTTGGTCCTATTCTCAATGGAGTTTAAAAGAATGAGAGGTGGTCTTTTTGAAGCACATAAAATTCTGAGGAAGCTTGACAGGGTAGATGCTAAAAGGATGTTTCCCCTTGTGGGGGAAAATAGAACAGGAGGCAGAGTTTAAAAATATGGGGTCTCCCATTTAAGACTGACTAAGAGGAATTCTTTACTTGTCAGTCTTTGAATTCTCTTTCCCAGGGAGCAGGGTCATTGAATATATTCAAGACTGAGGTGCTGACGACACAAAGATAGGTAGGAAAATAAGTTGTGAAAAGGACGCAAGGAGGCTACAAGTGAGTGGGCAAAGATTTGGCAAATGGAATATAATGTGGGAGAATGTGAAATTGTCCATTTTGGCAGGAAGAATAAAAAAGCATATCTAAATGATAAGAGATTGCAGAGCTCTGAGATTCAGAGGGATCTGGGTGTCCCAGTGCATGAATCTCACAAGGCTAGTATGCAGGTACAGCAAATAATTAAGGCAGTTAATAGAATGTTATCATTTATTGTGAGGGGAATTGATTACAAAAGTAGGAAGGTTATGCTTCAGTTATACAGGGCACTGGTAAGATCCCATCTGCAGTAGTGTACAGTATTGGTTTCCTTATTTAAGGAAAGATGTAAATGCATTAGAAGCAGTTCAGAGGTGGCTTACTAGACTAATACCATGAATTTGTAGGGGGGTGGTGGGGTTGTCTTATGAGGAAAGGTTGGACAGGTTAAGCTTGTATCTACTGGAGTTTAGGAGAGTAACATGCGACTTAATTGAGGCCTTAAGATCCTGAGGGGTCTTGACAGAGTGGAGGGGATGCTTCCTCTTGTGGGAGAATCTAGAACGATTTAAAAATAAGGGGTCACCTATTTAAGAAAGAGATGAGGAGAGCTTTTTTCTCTCAGATGGTTGAGTGTCTTTGGAACTCTTCCTCAAATGGCAGTCTTTCAATACTTTTACAGAAGAGCTAGATAGATTTTTTAAAAATTTGTTCATGGGATGCCAGCATTTATTGCCTATCCCGAACTGCTCTTGTTCAGACAGCATTTAAGAATCCACCACATTGCTGTGGGTCTGGAGTCACATGTAGGCCAGGCCAGGTAAGGATGGCAGGTATCCTTCCCTAAAGGACATTAGTGAACCAAATGGGTTTTTACGACAATCAGCAGTGGTTTCAAGGTCATCATCAGACTTTTAATTCCATTTATTGAATTCAAAGTTCACCATCTGCCGTGGTGGGATTTGAACCTGGGTCCCCAAAGCATTACTCTGGGTCCCTGGAATACCAGTCCAGTGACAATACCACTATGCCACTGCCTACCTTCTTGATTAACAGGAGGGTGAAAGGTAGGAATGTGGAGTGCAGGTTACAATCAGATCAGCCATGGTCTTATTAAATGGTGCAGCAGGCTCAAGGGGCAGAGTGGCCTACTCCTAATTTTTATGTATGTCCGCATGCTCGAGTTAGACAGATTCTTGTTCTACAAGGGAATCAAGGGTTATGGGGTAAGACAGGAAAGTGGAGCTAAGACTACAATCAAATCAGCCACGATCTTATTCAATGGGGGAGCAGGTTCAAGGGGCCGAAAGGCCAATTCTGCTCCTATTTTTCAATGATAGAAAACAGTAGTAATAAATGGGTCATTTTGAGGATGGCAGGTATTACAAGGATCTGTGCTTGGACCTGTGATTTACAATCTATATCAATGACTCAGACGAGGAGACCATGTGCAATGTCCAATTTTGCTGGTGATACATAGCAAGGTGGAAAGTAAACTATTAGGAACATGTAAAGAGACTGCAAAGAGAGATCCACTTGTTTAAGTGAGTGGACAATAAGATGGCAAATAGAGTATAATATGGAGAAGTATGAAATTATCTACTTTGGTTGGAAGAATAGGAAAGCTGAATATTTTTTAAATGGAGCGATAATAATAAATGTTTGGTTGCAGAGGGATTTGGGTGTCCATGTACACTAATCATGGAAAGTTAACATGCAAGTACAACAGGCAATTATGTACACTAGCCTTTATTGCAAGGAAATTGCAGTATAAGAGTAAGGAAGTCTTGCTGCAATTTCATATGGCTTTGGTGCGGTCACATGTGTAGTACTGCATACAGTTTTAATCTCCATGACGAAAGCAGGATACATTGTCCTTAGAGGGAGTGCAGTGAAAGTTCACTGGATTGATTCCTGTGATGAGAGGAAGCTGATGGTTCATCCCGCTCTCCATTATAACCTATATTGTCTTTCCCCATTTCATTCAAAGATTAGTCTGTTTTCTTCAGAATTTCCCCATTTTGTTCAATCTAAATTCCAAATTCTTGCAGTCATTCCACTTCCCTGCATCTTCAATATGTTGAAACCAAATCTCATTAATGGTCCCTTCCTTTAACTCATCTTTCCTACTATTTCTGCTGTGGTACATCTTAATTCTCCAAGTCTTGACTTCTACCTAGAATTTTCTGGCTTTTAAAATCCAGGCTTTCCATCACACTATCACTTCTTCCAGATTTATGTCATTTTCTGAATTACTCCTTCTACTGCCAATTGTCTGGGTGATGTCTCGCACTGCAGGCATTGGTCTTTCACCTCGGTTATTCAACTTTTTTTTAAAGAAAGGGGAATATGGCTTTTGCTGGAGGTTTATCACATCTTTGCATCTAATGGGGTGGGGTCACACTTGCTGTAAAATGGTGAAGATGTTATCTACCACTGTTGACAGAGTGGTACAAATATTTGAGTCATCTCATTTCCAAAAAAAAAAGGACAAATCTAATTTGGTTGCATTTGAACTTTAATTATTTCTATTTATTTAAACCAGAACCCTGTTGTCCTTGACTTCTATACTCTTCCACATTCTACAATATTGTTCCGTGAGGCAGCTGCACTCTCTTTTCAAATACCACAAGGAAGCAATTTCTCCTACTTTAGCAACCCTACTTAGTATTGCTTTAGAAATTTGAAACTATAAGGATGGAAGCCTATATAATATGCAGATGAGTTATACAAATTAGACATGATCACAATTCTTCTGGCAAGATGTATTTTTCTAGCAGGAAATATTCCTTACTTACTAAATACAGGCTAGCCACTTATTCCATTCATATATTAGAATGCTCAAAATGTGGTTGAAACACATGTAACATTGTAGTCATAAACAGATCATGGTTCTCTGCCTCCTGTACAATTCAGCTTGAAAACAGGTCAAGACCTCAACATTCTCCTCTATGTCAGATTCACAGAGAGTGCCTCAGCAATCACCTGTCAATGTGGATCTCATTTATGAAGCGGTCTTTGGACTCCTTGTGCACAGACAGGAAAGTGGCATTGTCCACAATGGCAGCAGGTCAAGCCTGTCAAACATTAGGGCCAATTTGTTTTGAATCTTATGGTGCTTTGTGGGTGACAGATTGTTCTCACCTCAGCATCATTAAAAAGTTCCTCTTATGCTATCCAAATGATCAGCAGATTAATTTGGAACAATTATCTTGGAGCATATAGGGAAAGAGCATCCATTATCACTAAGTGTGCACTGCCACATTGAAGAGTCCTAATAAGCTGCTGTCAAAATCCAATATCAATATTCCAAATTCAGAATATATTTATAGCTTCTACCCTGACCATGCAACACTAACCTTCCCTGGGCTAGAATACTATTAATATAAAGCTCAGAACCTTAAGGTGGTCTAAGTACTTATTATTTTTTTAAACTTAAATGTACTTTCATTTCTTGAGGCCTAGATGGCACTACGCATCCTTCTGTATCTATGTAGATAAGTTGGAGAGGAGTATTAATATCCTAACTGATAAGACTGCTGATAATCGGCCACATTTACACCTTTAATTGGCATATAAATCTTTAAACAACAGTTTATAAACATAGATATCTAACAAATAAGATTGTTTGCTTTCCATAGTGACGACATGGATACGTAGTCAGAGGTTCATCTCAGGGTCAACTAGGACACCAAGGTTGTAAACCAGTCTGGTTCAGCCTCAGGTGGCTGCCAGGGAGAGAGATGGAGTTGGTGGCTAAGGAATGGAGTTTACAGTGGGGACTGAAGACGGTGCCTTTGGTCTTTCCAATATTTGATTGGAGGAAATTTCTGCACATCCAGCACTGGATGTATGACAATTTAGTAACACTGAAGGAGTCCAGAGAGGTGGTGGTGAGGTAGAGCTGTGTGTTGTCAGCGTACTTGTGAAAACTTTTGTTGTTTTTGGGTGAAGTTGTGAGCAGCAGTATGTAGATAAGAAATAGGAGGAGCCTAGTGTAGACCCTTGGGGAACACCACAGGTAATGGGGGTTGGAAGGGAAGTGATTGCAGGTGATTTTCTGGCTCTGTAATGGCTCAATTAAGATGCACATGAACAGTGCTTTCTGCTTTCCCTGAAGAACCTCTGATATGAAAATCTTCTCTGCTTTTAATAATCTGATTTCAAACAGCGTGATTGTGTAAACAACATTTCATTTTCTGGTTGTTGGGGAGCTTACTTGCATTAGAAGTGAACAACATTTTGGAAGTAGGGTAATATGACAAGGTTCACCAAATGAAACGCACCAACTTTTGACAAGATCACTAAGGATCAATGAACGATACGGTGAATGTTTTCATTATCCACTACAAATCAGAACGGATCAACCAGTGAAACAAATCACTTTGTTACAAGTTGAAAAAAAAACTGACTTTAATTAGAATGTAGGACATATTACAACCATAAAGTACTATAATAAAGCAATATGGCAGCTTTCAGTCTAATTTCTTCTTTTTAATGTACTGCAAACAGTTTCAGGTAAGATTAATAAGTGAGATTTATTTAATACAACATACTGATCAAGGACAGGTTACCTCCTTATTAAGGAATGGTTCCACCTATACCACCTGCTTTTACATTACCCAGGCAGCAGCATAGTTCGTTTTGCTCATGACTTGATCACAAGGTGCTCGAAAACAAGCCTGATCCTGTCCGAGCTATCCATATATACACAGCATTGGAAAGTGTCAGAGTAACAATGGAAAGGATGTGTCTGGCCAATTAACATCAGGGTGCTAGTGCACAATGCCATATATTTCTAACTTATTACGAACCACCATGGTTCTAATATGATTCTGGTCTCAGGAAATGCTCTTAACTGGCAGAGGGGTGCCTAGAATGTGTGCCATCAACAACAGAGTGACTTATCACCAGGACATTTCTTTCAAGTTCTGGCACAGATTTCTGAAGTAAGAGTGGCACTCAGCAGGTCACCCGAACCTGTGTTTGGATTATCTTCACTGGACCTCCCAGCCAATGCTCTAGAGAAGGGAGTGAATGGATAAAGGCAATGCCAACAAAGTGTCAATTAAATTCAAATTTTTCATAAAATTACACAATGTCAGAAATGGTTGCATTCTGATTTGAAGAATTTAGGTTGGATGAACAAAGGTGTTACTGAATTTCCACCACAAATGTATTTAAATGGATGAAATTGTTATTTGATAAATAATTTCTGCTGTTAAAAATATAAGATTTTTAAAATCACTTTTTCTTCTTTTTCTCTGGAGAGTACAATTACTATCCAGATGCACATGTGGACACTGAGTGAGACCACAGATGCAATTTGCCTTGCTGCTGAATAGCCTGGAGACATTCACTGTCTAAACTTATACAAAGAACCATACTCCAGCAAGGAGTCAACACTTTCAGTGAAGGACAAGGAAGAAAAAAGTGGGCACTAAGGCAATACAATGGTATTTTTTGGAATTAGGTTGGGAAGACAGCATTGTGCTTTGCTTGCAAGTCTAAATATGGCTATATTTAATTACTGTAAGTTGAAGGGACCAACTGAGCATTGCTGGTACCTTTGTCCTATACTAATGCCCAACTTTGCAAAACAATGCTGCTAGTTTTCTAGGGATAAAAAAAATTGCACTTGTTATTGGATTGCCTGAAAGAAGTGATTTTACACCACTAGCACCGACTGCAGTCAGTATACAGCACATTAAACAACACTTAATTTGTAATGACTGGAAAGAAGTAGTTTGCATTTATGTAGCAGCTTATTATGTTTTCAGGACATTAGAAACATTTCTAGCCCACAATTTGAGTATGGAACTTTGCTTTCCCCACCCAGTCAGTGTAATCAGGCAATATAAACCTGAAAATCAAGGACACAGGTCTTACAATAGCAGTGCCCATTGTGGCTGAGTAGCATTCTCGCCTTGGAGTCAGAAAATTGTGTGTTCACATCAGAGACTTGAGTACAAAGGTTGGTCTGACGTTCCAGTGTAGTACTAAGGAAGTTCTCTGCAGAGGTACTGGCTGGGATTTTCCAGCCCCATCATGAGCCGCCACCGGAGATTCAGCAGCCCAGCCAAAAGTCCACTTTCCTGGCAGTGGGCGACCGGAAAATTCCACCCACTGTCTTTCAGGTGAGACTTTAAACTGCCCTCTCAGGGCATGTAAAAGATCCCATGGCACTGTTTTGAAGAACAGGAGTTCTCCTGGTTGTCCTGGGCAATCCTCCAATCATCACTAAAAGCAGGTTATTTGGTCATTATGACATTGCTGTTTTTGGGAGCTTCCTGAACACAAATTGGCTGCCGTATTTTCTATGTTACAACAGTGCCCACATTTCAAAACTACTTCATTGGCTGTGAAGTGTTTTGGGACAGCCTGAGGTCATGAAAGGTGCTATTTAAATGCGAGTTCTTTCTTTTAATCATATAGCATTGGAGGCCATTCAGCCCACTGTGCCTGTGTCAGCTCTTTGAATGAGTTATTCAATTAGTTCCACTTCCCTTTCTCCACAGCAGAGCAGCTTTTCCCTTTATAAATCCTTTTGATTGAGACAACAGCCAAAATCAGGCTCAACACTTAACCATGGTCCATCAATCTTCAAATAGCTTTAGTCATGCATATCTTAGGTAAAATTAAGCCAAAATGCTAAACTTGCTCACCCTCCACACTCAGAGGGATAACGATCTTAATTGCCTTTCGATAGCATGTACCTTAAGTTTTAAATTATTTGCCAACAGAATTGTGGCATTAATGTCCACTATCAAGAGGTGTAGGCAAATAAATGGAGCACTTAAAACCTTATTCCTCATCAATTCTGCAAGAAAAAGAATTTGAGTTCAAATCTGTAGTGGCCATGTTTACTGTACAGTGTCTGGTCAGACCCACCTGGAGTACTACACATCATTCAGATCTCTGCAACACAAGTATCCCTCCAGGGCTTTGAGACAGTGCAGAGGAAGGAAGAACTACAGGGAACTACAATAAGCTAGAGCTCAAAAACAGAGCTAAAGCTCAGCTTCAAAAACAAACATCTCAAGGGGAAACATACAAACTACTTAATAAGATAGAAAAAGTGAACCTGAAACAATGCATTCAGATATGCCAGAACACAGATTCAAAATGACAAAGAGCAAATTTGTAGGAGATGCCTGGATGTATTTCTTTATACAGAGAGTGATTAACAGTCAGGACGACTTGTTAGGAATGACAGTCCAGAGGCCAGGGCACTGAGCTAATTCAAGAAACAGAAAGCAATGGGTAATGTGAAGACATTCGGATTGAAAGGGTAGAATCAGATAAGCTGAAGGATCCATTGCATTTGAACAGGTCTTACAAATTCTGAAGTATTCAGGACGATGTGTCAGGATTGAACCTCAACAATAATACCATAGCCGTCTGAAATGTGCTCGTTAATGTCATCATCTAATACAGGGTAACTGTGACAAGAGGCTCAAAAACATCTTTCATTGTTAACAATGTAGATGCTCATTTTATACAAGTTCTTTAAACAGTTCTCAAACAGAATCATAATAGCTATATCATCACAGCAGAAAATATCTATCAGAAATTGGCATCAATGCGTTAACGTAGAACACTAAAGAATGCCCTTTACTGACATCTGCTATTGACATACCTGGAACATCCATGGGTCTCTTTTTAAGTGTGGTTATGGCGCTGCCGTCTTTTCTCCGAAGTAAAGGGCTGCTTCTTCTCTCTGCCACTTTCTGTTTTAGTCTGGAGCGTACCTTTAAGTTTGGCTCAGATGCTGTTGGATCAAACACCAGAAATTAGATTTTGTAACAATAATCCTGGAACCTTTTGCTCAAAGTTCAATTCAATGTGGAGCAATTTGCTCCATGCAAACAACTCTAAGCCAGTATAAAGCACAATTCTGTAGAGCCCGTTCAATTTTTTATCAGGATACATCATCTACAAAGGAAGTGTTTCTTTCTCAATTCTTTCTCTTCTCTTCCCACGGTGTTGATTCTTCGCTAGGTCATAATTCAATCAATCCGCTGCCCCATCTTGTACAAACAGCCAGCCATCTGATAAAACACGTGCGAGTGTTGGCAGTCGAGTCAGACACATTTGCAACTGAACCTAATCCTATTCTCATCCGAGATCTGTACATGCTCGCTTTCTGTTTGGCTACTGGGTAACAATCATGAGTGTGAGCCGTGGCAAGTTTGTATCCTCCCTAAACCAGGGTTCTCAGGGCTTAGTTTACTGCTGAGCGCAGCATATCTTAGCATCTTTTTTGGTCGAAATATCTCAGTACTATTGGATAAACTTAGCAAGCCATTAAGAGGGCTGCAACAGCTATTTTAATAAGTAACAAAAACAGAATTACCTGGAAAAACTCAGCAGGTCTGGCAGCATCGGTGGAGAAGAAAAGAGTCGACGTTTCGAGTCCTCACGACCCTTCAACAGAACTGTTGAACAGTTCTGTTGAAGGGTCGTGAGGACTCGAAACATCGACTCTTTTCTTCTCCACCGATGCTGCCAGACCTGCTGAGTTTTTCCAGGTAATTCTGTTTTTGTTTTGGATTTCCAGCATCTGCAGTAGTTTTTTGTTTTTATATTATTTTAATAAGTAGTCTGTTTCAGCAGGTTATTGTGATGGGTTACAGGTAACCAAACATTTATGCAAAGATGTTATAAAAACAGAAAATGCTAGAAATACTCAGCAGGTCTGGCAGCATCTGTGGAGAGAGAAATGGAGTTAGTTTTCAGGTTGTGACCCAGTATTTTCTGTGTCTATTTCAGATTTCCAGCATCTGCAATATTTTCCTTACTGTTTTGTCTCTGCTAAGGCAAGTAGCCCATTGATAACAAATGTATTCAATGACACAAAACTATCCTTTCCTTTCAGCAGCCAGGAATTGCTCTTGATCACACACTACGCAAAGTCGTGTGTGTAACTGGCAAATAAAATGAATGTTACAAATTATCCTAGAGTTCTTACACGTAGAAATAAAAGAAATGAGCATTGGAATTTTTAAGAACACAAAAGGGCCATTAGGACCAACAAATGTACCACTTTTGAAATACAAACCTAACCATAGCATTTCATATCTTTCAACAAGGTTGTGAAGATTTATCATAAAATCCAGTGCATGGCCATACCTTGCTGCATGGTTTTGTGTTATATCACAGATGGAATTTATATCCTTAGAGCTTGAGCTTTTTTTTAAGGTCCTCAGTTTTAAAAAAATAACCAAAACATGTCTTCAAGAAATCTCCAAAAGGTCTTCACAATGAAAGAGCTCTGGGTTTTATGTCTCTACTTGAAGCATATTTCATGCTTAAAAGCACATTAGGACACTTCCAATAAGCCTCGGGTTACATTCTTCTTTCTTGTGACTATTTATGATTAACATTTGAAATGTTATGTATAAGGATCACCCATATTTTGCACAGCCTACTGGCAAGTTTAGAAGTGAATTAGTGTTATATTTGTTCATAAAGATTAGGAAATTCAGTCAGTCAGTTACTAATATTAGATTGTTGAGGATGAGTAATTTTTTAATGTTAATGCTAATTCTCCCAAGAAGTCCTAATTCATTTCAGTTTTAATTTTTAATCCTCTTTAAATAAATATCTTTGGAATAGAATTTGGGGCTACGATAAAACGAATTATTAAATTTGTTTCCTCCATACTTAATTTTGAACTTGCAAATGAGCTGTCTAGTAAATGTGGATCATGAAAGAATGAAATTTTCTGAAGTATACTACAGCTGAACTCTATAATTAGAGGTACAGTTGTAGGATTTTAAGATTTGCTTGGGACTTTCATCCACTATGATTTGATCCTCCATCTCAAATCATCATGTTCTTTCTCCAGGTTGGTTTAATCTCAGACTATTGCCAGGGAGAAGGTTGGGGTTGGTAGCCAGGGGACAGAGTTTGGAGCAGGACCTAAAACAATGGCTTCAGATGATGTCACCCAGGGCAGCATGTAGATGAGTAATAGGATGGGGCCAAGGATCGATCCTTGGAAGGACAAGAAGTGACATTGAGTTCACAAATTGTGGAATATCAGCTCACCCCTTCATTGCCACTGGTGCACTAACATGCTACCCTTATGATTAGGGCAAGGGGTTGAGAACAGTGCCTGATCTCACCAAATTTATACATTCAGTTATGCATAACAGAATGATGTACTAAGAAAGGTTGATGTAGAGATTGTGAAAATGAAAGGTTCTGAACAGTAAAATAAAATCACTTGCTGCAAAAAGTCACTGCTCTACTTATACCACCTGCTTAAACCAACTTCTCACTCCATTAACAAATGAAGTATCATAAATTTGTTTACTCGGTCCATCTCATCTAGTTATGAGCATGTCATTTGGATGTATAAATAAAATAAAGAGTTATATTTTCCTTTGTCATATGCCGAAATAGAAAAAAATGTGTTTGTTCGCCTGCAAATGGAGGCAGTTGGTTCCATAACTACTTATACTTTCCACTGAAGGAGGCAAATTTAACTTGCTTTCAAGATGATCAGCAATCACTTGACATTTCACAATAGTGTCATCAAATTAAGTTTGCATTTTTGGTATGACACATCCTACCTGATTTATATAATCTAGATTTTCTTCTAAAATTGTGCTTACCCCCACCCCCAGAAATGAAATATTAAAAATTTTCAACAGGTTGTTTTTAACTAAATGACATTTGGGGTGGAATTTTGTGCTCGCGCTGGTGGGAAGCCTGGAGGCGAGAAGGGCATTTATTTAGGCTGGATGGTGGCATACCTGAATCCCACCGCCGCCAGAATAAAATTCTGAACAGGAGGGCCCATGGTAGACCTTCCTGTCCTGCCGCCAATTGAGGCCCTAAAGTGGCCAAATGATGACTACTTAAGATCCTCATCTTGCTGCCACTGGTATTAACTCAGCTGCAAGCAGGTCTGTCGCCATGCGATGTGCGCAGCAGGTAAATTTGTGCTAATATAAAAGCAAAGCTAATATAAAAGCTAAATTTGTGCATCCAGCTTGTCAACTACAGGAGTCTCGTGATCAAAGGCATTTAGTGCTTGATCGAGGGACTGGGCATCAGGAAGGGGGGAACCTGCTGAGAGCCACCCCTGCCTCTGTTGCCAACCTCCCTCTCCTCATGACCCCCAACTCACGAAACCTGCACCCACATTACTTACCTGTGGCCTAGGTTGCTCCGTAATCCTGGAAGTCCAGTGCCCGTCCTTCCGGCAGCAGCCATCACTACCCCAGTGGCGCTGCTGGGCACAAGAGCTGCTGGCTTCTGATTTAGCCTGCAACTCTCGGTAGGGGTGAGCTTTCCGCTCCGGGGGTCTTGGTTCCAGGGGACTGCCCACTGCTGGTCTCGCCATTGCCTGATTGGCGTGTGGTTTGGAGGGCCTTCCCGAGAAAAGAGGTAGCACGGGTGTCTCATCAGCTCTCCAGCTGGCAGGTGAGGACCCGACACCTCAACAAGATTCCGCCCTTTGTTTCCTTTGAAAAATGGGCAGCAAAATGGAAATGAGAAGGAACATATCTTATTTTGAATCTCGTTCTAAACTACAATTTAAATCCATGATTGTGCGTCCACCATGATTCTTTAGGTATTTCAAATGCCACTGCTATTGTTTACTTAAAACAGGAGGTATAATTTTTTTTTGTTCCCTGCTGCTTTACTTGCCGACAATCTTTTTTCCAAAGATATACTTCATTCATAAAATTTGTAAAAGTACATTGCAAAACATTTCAAATTGAATATTACAGAAAGTGCAAAAAAATCCAATTTTTCTCCATACAGCATGTTCCATTCTGAGGTGCCTCAATACAATAACTAGCTGGTCTTTCAGTGCGAAGAGTTACCCTCAACCGAGTGTTGCAGACTGGCACATTCCAAGATCCAGGACTATGTGCTGAGGGACGCACTAAAACTTGGGGCAGCCGTTACTGAGGCATTATAGGGAAAAGCCACTGTCTAAGGCCTTCCAGCCATAGTACACAAAAGGGCTGGAAACTGTGTAGAACCCCTTGGGCTGTATGCCTGACATGAAATATATATTGTGAATATCAAGAGCATTGAAATTGAATTGAGGCATCTCAGAGTGGAACATGCTGTCTGGAGAAACGTTGAATTCTATTGCACTTTCTGGAATATTCAATTTGAAATGCTTTGCCCTAGGGCTGTATGCTTGACAGAGTGTATATTGCAAACATCAAGAGAATTGCATGTTTACAGGGAACAGGGTACTGTGCTAGGTGTAATGCCAGCACTGCCAAACCATACCATGCTGGGTCCAAAAGAACCTCAGCGCTTCATTGTTAAACTGTGCAGGGCCCTGCTCTACCTTCACCAGGAAATGGGGCAGAGTGGCATTTGTGAAAGTAGTAGTGACATTACTCCAAACTTTAAATTATAAAGAGAATACCTATTTCTGTACCATCCAACTTTGTTGCTCAAGTCTGACATGCCTAGATTCATTGTATCATCAAATTTCTGTGCCCATGTGGTATCCTGCATCTATTAAAGGGTGTACTGAAATGCAACACCAATTCATTCATGAAAAGATAGCTGTGAGAAGCTAAGCCATGGCCAATGTTAGGAAATTATGAATGAATCGTTCTATTTAAATAGCAGCACAACCTGAGCTTCAAATCAAAAGGAATCATCTACTTTCAAATGATACTACTACAAAAGTTTATCACCAAAGAAATTTATGCAAATTCAAAAAGGGGAGAAATTAGCTTAAAAGCAAATAAGTTGCCTTTGGAAACCTCTAAAGAAACTTGTGTCTCAATTACTTCTCTATTTAAAAATTAAACTTATAATTCAAAACAATCTGCCATTCTGAATTTTCAGACAAACATACTAGGAATGATTGCAAATCTACGGTTTTGTGCATAAGCAATGAAATTTGGAGATGTTTAAATTGTAACGTTAACGTGAAATGTTAACTGTTTCTCTCTCCACAGACGCTGTTAGACCTGCTGAGCATTTCCAGAGTTTTAACTTTATTTCAGATTTTCAGCATCTTTGTATTTTGCTTTCGTATCCAATAAACCCAGTTCTGACTCCAGGCTAATCATTTCTACAGAACACAGTGAGATTAAAAATGCCATCTGTGTAATTATTAATCCTTCACATCATAACCTGAACAACATAGGAACAGTTGCCATCCCTTGGCTTGAAGATGAAATTGTGTGCACGTTCCCTCAATTGCTTGCCCAGGAAAACTCTTGCTCCCCACAGCGAATTACTAGTTGAGTACAAGGCCCTTTGGGTCAGTTTGCATTCAGTTTTAATGACAAGTTGTAAGGATATTCTGCTTGATTGTGCGTGGGCGCTGGACAATGAATGCGCAGACAGAACAGGAGTGATTGGTCTGCTGTTCAACAGGAAATGTGTGTGGGCAGATGACAAAGATCACCTCTTCAACTCAAGAGACAGAACATTTAATGCTAAGCTCAACAAAGCAGCTACACAAATTACAGGCTTCTTGGTGTCAGCCCACTCATGCAGTTTCAGCTTCCTTTGAATTACAGTACTCTCAATGGTGGCAGCTTTGTTGTTCTTAAATAGTGGTGACCTATACAAAAAGCCTTTAATTTATCTACTCACAACTGGGGTGCTTTTATTCATTTTCATCTGTGAATCTAATTGGTACTACCTGTTTGAAATACTGTACTTCACTAAAAATGAGCACTAAACACAATTTGAACAGCTCTCATCATGTAATTTGAATCATAACCTACATATTAAAGGAAAATGTGGCACTGTGACTATATTGTAACATTAACACAAAAGTATAATGCTGATTTTACACAGCAATGCCAGTTCTAAACTAGCCATTCATTCAAGTTTCCCTAAGCTTAAAGCAAGTAGCTTTAGCAGCATAATTAAAGGATTGGACTTGGGATTTTTTAAATGAACAATTCAAGGCCAATAAACAT
This sequence comes from Cetorhinus maximus, assembly GCF_964194155.1. Lineage (NCBI taxonomy): Eukaryota > Metazoa > Chordata > Chondrichthyes > Lamniformes > Cetorhinidae > Cetorhinus > Cetorhinus maximus. The sequence goes on along the minus strand of NC_135889.1, from coordinate 5,452,263 downwards.
AATTCCAAAAATGTCAGATTATTTTCAACTGCAGAGTTTCATTCCCTTAATAAATTAATATTTAGAGTAGACTACATGTCTTAATATGACAAACGCTTGCCAGTAACATTAAGAAGTATATAGGCCAGGAATAGTATTGGCCACCTCAGCAATGATAATCCAGCCCAAACCCTGATCCTGATAGCCACTGGATCACCATGATTTTCTCCATTTAACTGACACTAATAAAATCAGAGCTTATTTTAAACTTAAATAAGGGCAACTATGTGGGCATGAAAGCTGAGCTAGCTGAAGTGAACTGGGATACTAAGCTAAAGGAGAGATCAATAGTGAAGCAGTGGCAGACATTTAAGGGGATATTTCAGAATACTCAGAATATATATATTCCTACTATAAAGAAAAATTCTAAGGAGGGGACCCACCATCCATGGTTAACTAAAGTAGTTAAGGAAAGCATCAAATTTAAGGAAAAAGCATATAATTGCACAATGATGAGTGGCAGGTCAGATGATTGGTCAGAATATAAAGAACGGCAAAGAATGACTAAAAGGTTAATCTGGAGAAAGAAATCAGAGTATGAGAGGAAGCTAGCTAGAAATGTAAAAATAGATAGCAAGAGTTTCTACAGGTATTTAAACAGGAAAAAAGTAAAATGAGAGTTGGTCCTCTAGAGTGTGACAATGGGGAGTTAATAGCAGATAATAAGGAAATGGCGGATGAAATGAACACATACTCTGCTTCAGTCCTCACTATAGAGGATACAAAAAACATTCCAGTAATAGCTATAAATAAGGAGGTGGAAGGGTGGGGAGGAACTTGGTGAAATTACAATCACTGGGGGAGCAGTGCTGAGCAAACTGAAGAAGCTGCAGGTTGACAAGTCTCCAGGTCCTGATGGACTTCTTCCTAGGGTCTTAAAAGAGGTGGCTAATGAGGTAGTAGATGAGTTGGTGTTAATTTTTCAAAGTTTGCTTAATTTGGAAAGGTTCCATCAGACTGGAAAGTAGCAAGTATAACCCCTCTATTCAAGAAGGTCAGGAGGCAGAAAATGGGAAACTATAGGCCAGTTAGCTTGTCGTCTGTCGACATTGTCATTAAGGAGTTATAGCTACGCACTTAGAAAAACTCAAGGTAATCGGGAAGAGTCAGCCATGGTTTTCTGAAAGGGAAATGATGTTTAACCAATTTATTAAAGTTCTTTGAAGGAATAACATGTGCTGTGGATAAAGGGGAGCTTGTAGATGTACTATACTTTCAGAAGTTATTTGCTAAGGTGCTACATCAAAGGATATTGCAGAAAATAAAAGCTCATGGTGTAGGGGTAACATATTAGCATGGATAGAAAATTGGCTGGCTGGCAGAAAACAGAGTATACATAAATGGGTCTTTTTCTGATTGGCAGGATGTAATGAGTGGAGTCTTGCAGGAGTCTGTGCTGGGGCCTCAACTTTGTACTAAAATATCAATGACTAAGATGAGGGGAGTGAAGGCATGGTAGCTAAATTTGCAGATGACACAAAGATGGGTAGGAAAGTAGTTGGTGAAGAGGACATAAGGAGGCTGCAGACAGATATAGATAGGTTGAGCGAGTGGGCAAAAATCTGGCAGATGGAGTATATTTTGGGAAAATGTGAAGTTGTTCACTTTGGCAGGAAGAATATAAAGTGAGTATTACTTAAACGGAGAACAACTGCAGAATTCCGAGGTGCACAGGGATCTAGGTGTTCTAGTGCATGAGTCACAAGAAGTTAGTATGCAGGTACAGCAAGTAATTAAGGCAGCTAACGGAATGTTATCCTTTATTACGAGAGGAATTGAACATAAAAGTGAGGGTGTTATACTTCAGTTATACTGGACATTGGTAAGACCACACCTTGAATACCGTGTACAGTTTTGGTCTCCTTATTTAAGGATGTAAATGCATTGTAGGCAGTTCAGAGGAGGTTTACTGGATTGATACCTGGAATGAGCTGGTCGTCTTGAGGAAAGGTTGGACAGACTGGGCTTGTTTCCACTGGAGTTTAGAAGAGCGAGGGGTGACGATTGAAGTATATAAGATCCTGAACGGTCTTGACAAGGCGGATGTGGGAAGGATGTTTCCTCTTCTGGGCGAGTCCAGAACTAGGGGGCACTGTTTTAAAATTAGGCGTCGCCCTTTTATGGGGAAATTTCTTCTCTTGGAGTTGAGACACTTTGGAACTCTCTGTCTCAAAAGGGGGGCTATTGGGGATAGATTAGAATGTGGAATTTGAAACACAAACAGGTCAGCCATGATCTTATTGAATGGTGGAGCAGTCTCAAGGGGCCGAATGGCATACCTCTAATTTGTAAGTTCGTATGTAAACAAATCATATTTCCCGGGGTGCCAAGACTCCTACTCCTCTAGACTGGTTCCAAAAAGTGTATTCATGCTACAAAACAAATTCAGGAAGTCGATGTGCAATGCCTGCTGCAGCTCTCTCTATGCTGCAGAAACAGTCTCTATTTAGACCATAAAGTGATTTCAACAATCCAGGGCTTAGGTGTAATCAACTGTCCAGCTGCTTTTAATTCTGTCACTTTTGTCAGGGGCGGGGTGTGGAGGGTGTCGTGGAGAATGCACCACTGATGGTGACTGACAGTCAACTGCCAAGCATTGTTTGAAATTTAAACTAGGCAGCTTGATCCTCATTGGTCAAAGCATTTCCCTGAGGAATGAGTCAGCAAAGTGACTGGTGAATTCTCCATGGCGATGCCCCTTACCAACCAATCAGCACTCTCTTCACATACAGTATAAATTGTTGTTTGCCCCTTATATTGGTATTCTTACGAGTGTCCTGATGAGTGCAAGGCTAAAAGCTTAGACATGTCTCTTTTTTCAGCAATACACAATTAAAATATTAATGCATACAGCAGTCTACTCTGTAGTTTCACATTTTGCAGGTCAAGTTAATGGTAGGAATGCAGACTGTCCCATGAAATACATCTGCCATGTGCCACTGCCCTATTGATAACCAAGGTAAGCTGATTGTGAACACTCCATATCTCAAAAATGCATACTATGTACCAAGGAATAAGAAAAATTTTAACTTATTCAACCAAAGAAACTGTAAGGATAACTGAACGCAGAATTCTGAAAGGGTTAGGTTCATCCTTTGTTGGAGGTTTCTAGTTCTCTTATGGAATTATTACACCTATCAATATTGTATCTTTTTTTTTACTTCTCTAAAATCATTTTTATTTACAAATGATGTGGAAAAATACTTGGGATTGTACAAAATGGTCTAATGTAAATACTTTCCACCTTTTGAAATGACAGGAGTCATAATAAGTATCCAACATGCTCAATTACATAAGCAAATTACTATGATGGAATTTAGTTATTAATTGAATGTTAATTCGATAAGATAATTGGCTTGAGTATGAAAACTTGTCAAGCTGTTAACAAAAGAGATACCAGAGGATTGCAGCATGCCAGATGCGACACCCTTGTTAAAGAAAGGGTGTAAGGGCAGACCTAAAACCTAAAGGCCAGTTAGTTTAACATTAATGGTGGGTAGGGTTTGAGAAACAATATGCAGAGAAAACAAACTGGCACTTGGAGAGGATCGAGTTAATTAAGGAAAGCCAGCATGGATATATAAAAGGCAGATCGTACTTGGCTAACCTAATTGAATTTTTTGATGGAGTAACAGAGAAGCTTGATGAGGGGAATGTTGTACATGTCGTTTATATGAATTTCAAGAAAGCATTTGAAAAAGTACTACATAGAAGGCTGGAATAAGAAGATCAGTGTCAACTTGGATAAAAAAATTGACTCAAAGACTGGAAACAGCAAGTCGTGGTAAATGGATGTTTTTCAGCGCAGAGGATGGTAGACAGTCGTTAGTGGACAGACCCTTCCCCACGGGTCAGTGCTAGGAATACAAAGTAAAATTTTCCATTGATACCAAATTTGGAGGTGTAGTAAACGCTGAGGATGATACCAATTGATTGTAACGGGATATAGATAGGCTAGCAGAATGGGCAGACAAGTGGCAGATAGAATTTCATACAGAGAAATGAGAGGTGATGCATTTTAGCATAAGGAAAAGCAATATAGACTTAATGGCACAATTCTTGAGTGTGCACAGGAACAGGGAGACCTGAAGGTGCATGTGCATAGGCCTTTGAAGGTGGCAGGACATACTGAGAGAGTGGTTAGCAAAGCATATGGGAGCTTAGGCTTTATAAATAGAGGCACTGAATACAGAAGCAGGGAAATTATGCTGAACCTTTATAAAACTCTGGTTAGTCCACAATGAGTATTGCCCCCAGTTCTGGTCACCATAATTTAGGAAGGATTTTGATAGTCCTTGAGAGGGAGCGGAAGAGATTTACCAGAATGGTTCCAGGGATGGGGTATTTAGCTACCAGGTTAGGTTGGAGAAGCTGGGGTTGTTCTCCTCTATGCAAAGGATCTTGAGAGGAGATTTAGTAGAGGTGTACAGGTTTGAATAAGTAGACAAAGAAAAACCACAGAATTGTTAGTGTAGGAGGAGGCCATTCATCCCATCGCGTGTGCACTGGCTCTCTGAGCATTTTAACTCAGTGCCAATCTCCTGCCTTTTTCCCATAACACTGCACATTGTTTCTATTTAAATAATCATCCAGTGCCCTCTTGAATGCCTCAATTGAACTTGCCTCCATCACACTTCCAGGCAGTGCATTCCAAACCCTAACTACTCGCAGTGTGAAAAAGTTTTTCTCACCTCACATTTGCTTCTTTTGCAAAACATTTGCTTCTTTTAACGCTGTGCTCTCTGGTTCTTGATCCGCTTATAAGCAGGAACAGTTTCTCCCCATCTACACTGTCCAGGCCCCTCATGATTTTGAAAACTTGTATCAAGTCTCCACTTAGCCTTCCTCTCTCCAAGGGAAACAGTCCCAACTTCTCCAATCTTTCCTCATAACTGAAGTGTCTCATTCCTGAAACCATTCTCATAAACCTCTGTACTCTATACAATGCGTTCACATCCTTCCTATAGTGTGGCGCCCAGAACTGTACACAATACTCCAGCTGAGGTCTAACCAGTGTCTTATATAAGTTCATCATAACCTCCTTGCTCTTGTACTCTATGCCCCTATTAATGAAGTTTAGGATACTGTATGCTTTAGAAACAGCTCTTTCTACCTGCCCTGCACCTTTAATGACTTATGTACATATACATCCAGGTCTCTCTGTTCCTGCACACCCTTTAGAATAGTATCATTTATTTTAAACTGTCTCTAAAGCTATTCCCATTAGCTGATGGTACAAGGACTAGGGGACAAGAGATTCAGGGGATGTGAGGAAGAACTTTTTTTTTTAAGCAGTGAATGGTAATGACCAGGAAGTAACGGCCCAAGAGGGTGGTTGAAGCAGAGACGATTAATGATTTCAAAAGGAAATTAAATGGACGCTTTAAGGTAAAAGACCTGCTGGGGCAACAGGGATACAGTGGGGAGTGGAGCTGACTGGACTGCTCCAATGGAGAGGTGACATTGACTGAATGGCCTCTTTCTGTGCCGTAAATGACTTTATGACTATGACTCTAGGTGGGTTGCATTAAACTCAGATTGTATAAAAAAGAACTTGCTGTATGGTATGCTTAGAATTTGCCCTTCTAGAAACCTGTACTTTCTTGGGCATACATTAAAGTTTAGTACTCTTAGCACCTTTTTTAGCACCAGAGCTAAAGAGTGAGTCACGCAGCTCAATTATTTATGTAAAGGGAATTAATTTTTTAAAAATTTCAATTCAATAAAGATTTATATTAATAAAAATAAGTTTTTTAAATAAACCTTAATGGAGCATTGCATTTTCAACTACATAGGACATTGTGCTTGGTGAATTTCTCTTTATAATAAATCGGATGCTACAACACACATTCCTCCCCTGTAGGATATGTTTGTCTTTTTTTTTTGAAGTTGCAGGCCAGCATTCCTTGTATTTTCCAGGATTTAAAACCCTCAGGAAAATAATAAGAACATTGCAATGGTTGCTACCCTATTTTTGTCAGGAGGAACCACAGGATGAATGAGCACTATAACTTCCAACTGAAAATGAAGCCAACATTTTTTCAAATCTCAAATGCTCTAGTTATTTTTCTTCTATAAATGAACAGGTGATGAACAACAGATAGTCAAGTGCATATAAAACCGATGTAACAAAAAGGTGTACAATGTCATGAAAATATAATAATTTTCATAATATTACTGTGATTTATTGTAAAAGTGGGTAATAGTGGGTTTTGCATTAATGTGTGTGTGTAAGTGTGTGTGTGTGTGTGTGTGTGTGTGTGTGTGTGAGAGAGAGAGAGAGAGAGAGAGAGAGAGAGAATGAATTGAAGACAGCTGATCTGGAGACTTTGAGTTATCAACAAGAAGCTAGGTTTGAAATACTAAATACGTAATCATGGCTGAATTTTTAGAATGTGAGGTGTGAGGAAAATTTGCATTTTTAGATAGATTAGGTTAGTTTGAATTTCAAAGAGATGGTAAGGTTTTTTTAAATTCATTCAAGGGATGTGGGCTTCGCTGGCTGGGCCAGCATTTATTGCCCAGCCCTAGCTGCCCTTGAGAAAGTGGTGGTGAGCTGCCTTCTTGAACTGCTGCAGTGTTACATCTAGCCAGAAGAAGCCAAGTCAAACAGTGTGTTTATTTTCCCAAAGGTTACTGATAAAATTAGTACTATGAAAAGATTTGTATTATGAGAAAAGTAAAGTTGCAAAAACATATGGGAACAATGGAATTTGCATTAAAAAGGGAGAAATGTAAAGGAAATAAGGCTATGTATCAGAGGAGAAGGAATTCTAAGGTCTAACACAAGTGTGAAAAGCCTCTAGCATCTGTGCATCAAGTTGCAATCTACAGGAACCAAAAGCTGAGAAAACTCACTTTGAAACTCACTGTCCAGGGTATCGTGTGCTTTGCTTGGGTCTGTTTAAATCTATTTGCTTTTACTGTTGCCTTAACGGAGGCGTAACTGGGAGTCAGATTAATTAGGGGTTTTAGGAGTTATTATAGTAGTAACTTGTAGACCTAAATATGTGCTTGAAATATTTTCTTTTGTTAATAAATGTTTAATATAGTTTTCTAAAAGCCTCTGAAGTTGTGGTAGTCTTATTACTTCTGCATCTGGGCACGCATCTTAAAATAAAATACAATTGCAAAACAGTTGTAACCACGTGATCAAGTTTCCCTCATGGATTTGTACCCATTGGCACAATCATCTGCCACGTCATAACAACAGACAATTTAGAGCTAATTACTTCAAACAGAAAATGAATGTGTGGAACAGAATGACTAGAAGATAGAAAAGGTGGCTAGCATTACTAAATTCATGAGAGAGCTGTACATTTTGTTTAATGGAAAAGTAAGTCAAGGTGCAAGAGTACGTCATGCTTTAAAAATACACTTTAGGACCGGCCAGATGGATCATGCAACAACTCTAGGCTTCCTTGTTCCGGGTTAGAACAAATATAGCATAAAGTAACGAACTGACACAGGGTGAAATGCTGCAGCTTGCAATCATTTTAACTACTACTAGTTAAAGTAAAGACAAGAGTTGTATAAACCCAAAACCAGAATACGCGCTAATATGGCTGTTTGACCATGCCTGTAACGTGGCAGAACTAATAACAGAGTTTTGTTGAATAATAAAAGCAAAATACTGCAGATGCTGGAGAAAAGGAGCCATATTGGACTCGAAACATTAACTCTTGTTTCTCTCTCCACAGATGCTGTCGGACCTGCTGAGTTTTCCAGCACTTTGTTTTTATTTCTTGCTGAATTACAGTGCTTGGGAATAGCTTTGTTTTTAACTAGTATAACAGATATTGCACAATGTAACTACATATACCAAGGCAGGTAATTGGTGAAGCAATGAGGACACTTGTTTTCCTGCTTAGCATTCCTTTGTTTTGTTGAATTCAGCTAGCTCATATGTATGCACAATTGCCAGCTCTTGTTTGCAGAAAGAACATCCATACAGGCTTTATCTAGCTTTCCACCACCAGTTTTAAAATTGACCGAGCAATCACAAGCATTAATTCTGTGTGCTTATTGTGGATTTTGGCATGTCAACTCTACACAATTCTTTACACATGAGCCGAGTTGATTCACAGCCAGTAATAAGGGCTCATTTCACCAACGAATGTCATTTTGGGTTTTGAGCTTTACATAATGGGATTGTTACCATCTAATCATAACAGCCAAATGTATACAGTAAAAGATTGCTACTCTTACATGTTACATCACCTACACAATACAGTGAATAGCTCCATTTACATTGTGCATGCTGGTGATCATGACTTGAAAGCATAATTTAAAAAGGGAGGGCAGGGACAAAATAATTAATGCACATTAATCAACTTCTATTGTACATACTTTACTAATCAACCTTAAGCAACCTTTACTCAATAAATCCAAGTTAAGAAGAGAATTCAGAGTAACTGAATACCTCACGGTCCAAGGGCACTTGAATTCACTCTCTAGTGTATGCTACCTGAACACTTTAGCATGGAGCTGCCTTATAATTCGCTTAGAAGGTATATATTATTGTATGTTTGTTACTGGCATATAATTGCAAATACTTTCAGTGAAAAGGAACTGCCATTTAATGCTACATTTGATGCTTTGACTAATTGCTGCACTGGAAACTAACTTGAAAATCTGACTGAGTGTACAGAATGCAAAGCCAAAGTCTTTGTATTTAAAAAAAGTTTGGATTTTATGCAATACTTTAACGGAAACAGCAAGAGCTACTGATGTCACAGTAGCACCCATAATTAGGCCATGCCTGTTACTGATGACTGCAGTATTGGTCAAACGTGCCACATGGAGGAACAGCGAAGGAAGGTGACTAAATATGAAAGAGCAAAACATTTAGAATGGAGAACTGAAGTCCTATGAAATGCCAGTCAGAAGTAAATGCAACTAGCATAAATAGACCTCAATGTAAACTGGAACTGATCCAGTTTGTTTATATTGGTAATTTCCCACCCATCTTTCATTATTTAAGAATGTGGGATATAAAAAAAAAATGAATTAAGGCAGATCAATAAAGTATGTCTGTCTGTAATGTACTCTTTAATATTTACAACCCAGAGATACTTTCAAGAGTATGCAAAATGTTTTTTTGTAGTTAAGTCCAATAAAGTGGTCTAACTGGTGAGTGAATTAGCACAATGTCCTTACTCATCTGGGACCTGGCAGTTGAATCCAGCCCAGGCCAATTGGACAATGGCTTCCTTTCTCTGCTTCTATGTGAAATTAATTTAGTCAATCTCATTCCTGTTCCTGATGGGTGTCAGCCCGCAGTGCAAAACTACCCTTTATAAGAACCTTTGGAGTTGGGCACACTGTGGATGAAGGATGCCCATCAGGTCACTGGCAAGGTTATCATTTATTACCAACATTAATTGTCCTTGAACAAGTGGTGGTGAACCGCTGCCTTGAAACACTGCAGTCCATGTGGTGTAGGTAAACCCAGTGTTGCAAGGTAGGAAGTTCCAGAATTTTGACCCAGTGGCAATGAATTATATATTTCCAAGTCGGGATGGTCTGTAGCTTGGAGCTGGAGGGGAGCTTACAGGTGATGGTGCTCACATGCACCTGCTGACCTTGCCCTAAGTGTTAGAGGTCACAGATTTGCCAAAGAAGCCTTGGTGAGTTGCTGCACTGTATCTTGAAGATGGTACACATTCAGCCACAGTGCACAGTGGAGGGACTGAATGTTGAGGTGGTGAGTGGGGTACTGATTGAGCAAGGCTACTTTGTGTGCTGGATGGTGTTCAGCTTTGAGTGTTGTCAGGGCTGCACTCATCCTGGCAAGCGGGTGAGCATTCCATCACATGCCTGACTCATGCCTTGTAGATGATGGACAGGTTTTAGAGAGTCATGTGACAAGTCATTCACCACAGAATACAAAGCCTCTGACCTGCTCTTGTGCAGCTGGTCCAGTTAAGACTCTCCCTTAATGGGATCGTTACCATCTAATCATAACAGCCAAATGTATACAGTAAAATAGATTACTACTCTTACATGTTACATCACTTACTCAATCCAATGAATAGCTCGAATTACATTGTGCATGCTGGTGATCATTTCATGACTTGAAAGCACAATTTAGTGGGAGATTCAGCAATGGTAATGCCACTGAATGTGAAGGGGAAGAGGTATACTCTCACTGCAGATGATCATTACCTGACAGTTGAGTGCCTTGAAGGTTACTTGCACTTACCAACCAAATCTGGATGTTGTCCAGGTCTTGCTGTATGTGGGCACAAATTGCTTCAGTATCTGAGGAATTTTTATTGGGCCTGAACACTGTGTAATCATCAGCGAACATCCCCACATCTGACTTCTGATGAAGGGAAAGTCATTGATGAAGCAGCTGAAGACGGTTGGGCCTTGGATACTACCCTGAGGAACACCTGCAATGGTATCCTGAGGCTGACAGGATTGGCCTCCAACAATCAACCACTTTCCTTTGTGTTAGGCATGACACTAGCCAGAGGAGAATTTTCCTCCAATTCCCAGTTTTACTGTAGCTATACTTCATCAACTGCTGCCTTGATGTAAATGGCAGTTATTCTTACATCACTTTTGTAATTCAGCTCTTTTGTCCATATTTGGACCGAGGCTGTAAAGAGGTCTGGAGCCAAGTGAGCCTGGCAGAACTCAAACTGAACATCAGTGAGCAGGTTATTGGTGAGTAAGTGGCACCAGTGACAACACCTTTCATAACTTTTCTGATGATTAAGAGTAGGCTGATGAAATGGTAATTGGTCAGATTGGATTTGTCCTACTTTTTGTGGACAGAAGATACCTGGGCAATTTTCCACACTATCCGGTAGATGCCATTGTTGTAGCTGAGATGATGGTTAATTTGTATTGTTATTCAAAAGGAACATTTGTGCTCCTTTTTTTTTCCATGTTTCAGTATTATTAAAAATAAATCACCCTAACTTCAAGGTCACATCCATGGTTTTGAAATTGTTGTAAAAAGATAAAGGACCTGGGCTATTTCAGCACCTAGATGCAGCTATGTGAAATGCCAAAATAGCACTCTATTGCTGAATAAGGGCAAGGTCAGACTCTTTTTTACCACTCAAGGTAGTTATTACAAAGAACTCTCTGGAACATTTGAGGGCTGTAACGCCAAACCTCTAACTGGTAATTACATTCAGTGGGATATTGGCTAAATTCATTCTCAGGATATGAACCTCATTGGCAAAACAGCTATTGTCTAGTTGCCTTGAGAAGGTGATAGTATAACTGGGCGGTTTGCTGGGTCACTTCAGAGTGCAGTTAAGAGTCAGTAATGTAATCACTATGCCCGTACCCAACTATTCTAGATTACAAACACATCTAATTTTAAAATATCTCTGGTCATTGATTGTACCTGTTGCAAGGAACAAAGGAAATGCACTACATTAAAGACATGCATCTAGCTGTGGAATTTCAAAGGAACTGAATACTGCAATCATTAGCGGACATCCCCACTTCTGACCTTATGATGGGAGGAAGGTCATTGATGAAACAGGAGGTACCTTCTTTACGTCAGAACTGCCTAAACAGAGGCAGGTCTTGCTTTCCTGTTTCATAGAGTCAGGCTGAATCAATGTAAGCAATAAAACATTTTAAAAGCAGTAACAACAGGCAGGTGGGGCCTTAGTTTCACTTGCTCTAACAAATGGCGCTTCCAACAATGAAGTCCTCTTTCAGCACTTCAGCGAAGTGCTAACCTATTTGCTCAAGTTCTGGAATGGGGCTTGAACCCGTGACTTCCTGCTTCAGAGGTGGCAACATTACAACTGAGCTGCTTCATGTTAGTTACATCCAAAACAATCCAACATAAAATAAAGCATGTACATTTTCTCTACTTGATGCAAGACAAAAGGTCTGCTTTCATATCATCAAAAAAAACAGTTGTTCTATGAAAATCTGCACTTCAGTGCAACATTACCTGTTTTTCTGAGCGGGAAGTCATCTTTGGGATCATACATCCCGAGAACTGGATGATTATATGAGGCAGATATGCTGCTTTGAGGTGGAGAACTCTGGTCTAATGAGCCATGCTGGGTTTTTCTGTAGTAAAAAGAGAAGCCGCAATCAGGTTGTAATTCCTGTAAAATATGCAAATATTACAGCTACTGAAACACGTATGAATTCAGATTAATGGGCTAAATGGTACCTGGCATTTTAATTAAGAGGAATTATTGTAAATTGTAACCTAAGCAGATGCTATTTAATTTGAAATTTTACAACAATCACATTGTTAGTAAAATCAGAGCTCTTAATACCCCTCCAGGATACTCAGCAGTTTTACAAAAAGGGATAGCTGGGCCTAATAAAGCAGGTAGGTCCAAGGTTTAATCCCCAATCAATGCTACATTAATTGGTCTCAAATGGAGTTATGACAGGGCACCACAGTAACTTCAATGCTTCTGTGTTAGGAGGCCATCCAGCCTCCATTCGTATCTATACCAGCTCTTTGAAAGAGCTGTCTAATTAGTCCTACTTTCCTACCCTTTCCCTGTAGCTCTTAATTTTTCAAGTATATATATAATTCTTTTTTGAAATTAATACCGAATCCACTTCCACATTCCTTTCAGGCAGTGAATTCCAGATAACAATAATTTGCTGCATCAAAAAAAAAGTTCTCTCATCTGCCCTCTCATTCTTTTGGGCAATGATCCTAAATCTGCATCCTCTCACAATAGGGAAAGGAAGATCATGTAAAGTTTCTGCTCCTGACCTCTTCCAGAAGTTACTACTAGAAGTACACATCTTGGGATGCTGACTGAGGACAAGATCAGGCTCAGCAGTGTACACCCAACCCCACATCAATTAACCCCCTTCCAGCCTCTTCATCATAGAGTGCCTTACTGATGCTTCCACTCTAGGTTTACACATGAATTATTCCTTTTCAGCAAGATAGCTTGGAGTGGAACTGTACCTCAGGGTATGACTCGCAGAGAAATTGTAATGAAAAAATGAGATTGGGGGAGATATTTTATTTTTGTTTTGGTCCCACTTGCCACATTTGTTGAGTTGGATAAAAGTGTTACTTGCCATAAGAAACTATTCAATGTATCAATTTGTACTCTGCCCTCCTGGATTAAAGCAGAGTGATAACAAATACAAATCAATACTTCAACAAAAATGGGCAGCTAAACTTTCAAGGAATGCACTTAACACAAAAATGCTCCAAGTCAATAGCTAAAGAATTCTTGTGCACAAGATAGGCAAACCTATGGCTAAAAATGCTGGAAGGACCACACTTCATAAACTAGAAGAGTTAAACTCCAATGGTCTTAAGAGGTGAGTTTGTACCTGATATTTAAAAAATAGAATTGAACTACGTGAGCTGAAGTGATAGACTTCTATTAGACAAATAGCACACAAAGTATACAAAGTTTACTAGATTTGAAACAATGTATTTGAATTTAACAAAGGCGATAATGTTTATTTAAATGCTTGCAAATTTGTACAACAGGAATAAAATATCTGAATGAGCAAGGATGCATGCTTAGTTATGGTTTTCAAAGAAAAACTGATGCCATAACAAAATACAATCCCAAAACATCAGTAAAAGACCCAAATCCCATGTCATATAACTGGAATTGGAAATATCCTGGATAGGAGCAGTTTCCGAGATGATGCAGAATGAAATAAAGTATGAGCCAAAATAGATGGAAAAAATGAAGGAACTTGAAAGTTGAGTGTGGCCCATCTGGATTAGGTTTTTATTTCTATTCCTCTTGCCACTTTATTGGATCTCAAAAGTTTGCTAATTTTTAACTGTTTTCCAGAGAATTGGAATGCATCAATATAAGTTTTTTCCATATCCAACAGGGTATACTTTGTTTTGCTCGCTAATATAGTAAGTCAGTTTGCATAAAGTAGGGAAAACAGCTTTAAACATGTCAACTTTTTAAACTAACATCATTATGCAATTAACTATCATTTATATAGTGCCTTTCACAATTTATGGACATTCTAAAGTGTTCTACAACCAACAAATTATTTTTTAAAGTGTATTTTTCTATAGATAGTGAACAGAGGAAAACATAACCCTTTTGCTACCTAGTTACCTTTTTTGAAGTGTTTAAAGTCCCCAGGACACAAGATGCATGAGGATATCTGAAAGTGTTACAGAAATCATTGAAGTACTGCAAAATAGGTATCATTCTGGCAATACATCTCACCTGTTTCAGTCTCAGTACTTCAGCTTAGCCAAGATCAACATTTGCTTTACCATTTACTGGGAATTAAGCCTCTAGTGGTTAGTTGAACTGCTTATGGATCAACAACCCCTTTCTTCACCTACACGTAAACACTTATGGCCACTCACTTCAGTAATGTTTTAAATGCTTCAAAGTTGCCATCTTTGGGATGCCTTGAAAAAAAAATTAGGATGTACTTTGAACGACTGTATTTTATTATTTCCACTTTCTGAAGTTTCTCTGTACCACACACCATCTTCCCAGTTCTCCATCCTCCCCCAGCCTATCAAAGGATGTGTTTCTTTCAAAAAATAACAACTGATGAACTTAAAATTACCGTCTCTCTCAGCAGTATTTAAAGGAGAAGAATTTTAAATGTAAGGGATACTCTTATTTTGCCTTGCAACAGGAAAAGACCCATGCAGATAATGTATTCAGTGGGTCAGTCCTGGGCTAGTTGCCAATGCACTCAGCAGCATTTCCATGATGTAATTACACCATCTGAATATCAACCATGACCCTCAGTCCAACTATGCACTTTTAAAAAAGAAAACCATGTTGTTATTTATTCCGCCATAACAGCATGTGGGAATGATGCCTCTTGCTAGCTGCAGCTAGCCAAAATTTGGCTGTCTTTTCTGGCAAATCCAGAGTGTGCCAAACAGGGGGGCCAAACAAGGGGGTACTGGTGGAGAACATCCAAGATGCTAGGTCTCTGCTTTTTGTGGAGTATCAAGGAGTATCTTCTTTCAAACTGACATTTTAAATTCAGTTTACTCTTTTTGTTTCAGTGAAGTAATTTTTGAGAGAAGAAAGACTACATTGAAAGTACTTCCTCAAGAGTACAATTCTCTTTAAAAGGAGTAATGATGATATCATTAAAGAACAACGAATTGGTGTAATTTAACAATATGGACATTTCCACACTCTATATTAATTCAGAGCTTTTTGCATTTTTCTTGCAATTAATCAGCCAAGCATGCTCTCACAGAGAGAATCAGCACTTTCTGTTCAATTTATTCACAAGAAAAAAGTGGTTAGTTTGTTTTTAAAATGAGAGGTATAGCTGGCAACACACCCTACAATTAGTGGCTCACTTCAAAATCATTACCAATTAGATTTTTTTTTTCAAAACCTCTCATGATAGTTTTTTTAAAAAAAATAGGGTACTTAAGATTCTTGATACTCATTTACTAATCCATATACTGCTAGATACTGTATTTTAGCATTAGCAATTTAACTTTCATTAAGTTGGAGGCACAAATTTGTGCAAAATTGCTGTTGCTTTCTCAGTGAGTTTGATTGCCACAATCAGCTTAGAATCACACAGCACAGGAGGAGATCATTCAGCACATCAAGTCTGTGATGGCTCTTTGAAAAAGCTACTGTATCCAATTATTTCCCTACTATCCCCTGCTCTTTCCCCATAGACCTGAAACTTTTCTCTTTGTTAGTTTGTTTTCTATTATTCAATAAACTGAAACACAGTGTGGTACACAGCATCAGTGCAACTCACAGAATTATTAAGTCATAGATGATGGTTAAGACGCTAACCTCCAGAGTTTGTCGTCTCAGCACCAATGTGTGTAAAGACATCACATGGAGACCAGTGTAACCAGAGCATTCAGGGGGTTCATTGTTCTCTGAAGGAATTGTTGATCAGAACGGAACGGAGCCAAAAAACTCAATTCTATCTTCAACAGGTGGTTGGTTGCTCTAAGCAGGAGTAAGGGCACTATTCACTATTCTGGGTTCCACCAGGGCCACTCAGCTCCTGACCTCATTACAGCCTTGATCCAAACATGGACAAAAGAGCTGAACTCATGAGTTGAGGTGAGAGTGACTGCCCTTCACATCAAAGCAGCATTTGACTGAGTATGGCATCAAGGAGCCCTAGCAAAACTGAAGTTAATGGGAATCAGGGGGAAAACTCTCCGATGGTTGGAGTCATACCTAGCACAAAGGAAGATGGTTGGGCTGTTAGTGGTCAGTCATCTCAGCTCCAGGACATCACTACAGGAGTTCCTCAGGGTAGTGTCCTAGGCCTAACCATCTTCAGCTGCTTCATCAATGACTTTCCCTCCATCATAAAGTCAGAAGTGGGGATTGTCGCTAATGATTGCACAATGTTTAGCACCATTCGAGACTCCTCAAATAATGAAGCAGTCTGTGTCCATACGCAGGAAGGCTTGGACAATATTTAGGCTTATGCTAATAAATGGCAGGTAATATTCGAGGCCACACAAGTGCTAGGCAATGACCATCTCCAACAACAGAGAATCTAACCATCTCCCCTTGGCATTCAATGGCATTACCATCGGTGAATTCACCAATATCAACATCCTGGGGGTTAACATTGACCAGAAACTGAACTGGGCCAGCCTTATAAATACTGTGGCTACAAGGGCAGGTCAGAGGCTGGGAATTCTGTGGAGGCTAACTTGCCTCCTGGCTCCTCAAAGCCTGCCTACCAACTACAAGGCACAAGTCAGGAGTGTGATGGAATATTCTCCACTTGCCTGGATGAGTACAGCTCCAGTAACATTCAAGAAACTCGACACCATCCAGGACAAAGCAGTCTGCTTCATTGCCACACCATCCACAACCTTAAACATTCACTCCCTCCAACACCAATGCACAGAGGCAGCAGTGTGTACCACCTACAAGATGCACTCACTGACAAAGCCATCATTTATTCCCCATCCCTAATTGCCCTCGAGAAAATGAACGTGCGCCACTGCCTTTAACCACTGCAATCCATGTATATAGGTATACCCTTGGTGCTGTAAGGGAGGGAGTTCCAGGATTTTGACTTGGCGACAGTGAAGGAACAGCGATATAGTTCCAAGTCAGGGTGGTGTGTGGTTTGGAGGGGAACTTGCAGGTGATGGTGTTCCCATGCATCTGCTGCCCTTGTCGTTTTGTTGGTAGAGGTCATGGGTTTGGAAGGTGCCGTCAAAGGAGCCTTGCAGCAACAGGATGGGCAATAAATGATGGCTTTGCCAGTGAGGCCCACATCCTGTGAACAAATATAAACACTGAAATGGCCCCAGACTTGGGATTGTTGTGGAAAAGGTTGGGGGTGGGGGAATACAGGGGTGGGAGGGGAGAGAAAAGATCAAACAAAACTCATGCTCCTGATCATTTTTCAGTTTCATCTAGAAAGCACAAACATGTCGATATTGTTGACAAAATGGGACTTAGCTGCAATGTCTTATACAGTTCAACAGTTTACCAACACTCAGTTGCTTGGGATAGCACAAGAACAGCAATCACTTCTGAAACGTGGAAAGGATGAATGGTATGATGAGATCATGTTCAGGAATGGGGAGAGGAACTAAAGGAAATTTAAAAAAAAATGAAGAATCAAAGTCCTTGGTTCAAGAACTGAACAAGGCTGAAAAGTGGAAAAGAAGAAGGCAAAGTAAATTAAGAAGTCAGGTGATTCCAAGATTAGGTTAATGAAGTCTAAAGGTAAAGTCTATGCTACAGTACATACAGCTGAAGGAACTGGATAGTGCAAAGGCTATGGGCCCTGACAATATTTCGACAATAGTACCGAAGACTTGTGCTCCAGAACTTGCCGCACCCCTAGCCAAGCTGTTCCAGTACAGCTACAACGCTGGCAACTACCCGGCTATGTGTCCAGCTATGTCCTGTACACAAAATGCAGGACAAATCCAACCTGGCCAATTACCACCCCATCAGTCTACTCTCGATCATCAGTAAAGTAATGGAAGGGGACATCAACACTGCTATCAAGCGACACTTGCTAAGCAATAACCTGCTCACTGACACCCAGTGTGGGTTCCGTCAGGGCCACTCAGCTCCTGACCTCATTACAGCCTTGGTTCAAACATGGACAAAAGAGCTGAGCTCCCGAGGTGAGGTGAGAGTGACTGCCTTTGACACCAAGGCCGCATTTGACCAAGCGTAGCATCGAGGAGCCCTAGCAAAATGAGTCAATGGGAATCAGGGGGAAAATCTCTCCACTGATTGGAGTCATACCTAGCACAAAGGAAGATAGATGTGGTTGTTGGAGGTCAGTCATCTCAGCTCCAAGATATCACTGCAGGAGTTCCTCAGGGTAGTGTCCTCGGCCTAACCATCTTCAGCTGCTTCATCAATGACCTTCCTTCCAACATAAGGTCAGAAGTGGGAATGTTCGCTGATAGTTGCACAATGTTCAGCACCATTCGTGATTCCTCAGATACTGAAGCAGTCCATGTCCAAATGCAGCAAGGCCTAGACAATATCCAGGCTTGGATTGACAAGTGGCAAGTAACAATCACGCCACACAAGTATCGGGCAATGACCACTTCCAACAAGAGAATCTAACCATCGCCCCTTGATGTTCAATGGCATTACCATCACTGAATCCCCCACTATCAACATCCTGGGGGGTTACCATTGACCAGAAACTGAACTGGACTTGCCATATAAATACTGTGGCTGCAAGAGCAGAGCAGATCAGAGCTAGGAATCCTGCGATGAGTAACTCACCTCCTGACTCCCCAAAGCCTGTCCACCATCTACAAGGCACAATTCAGGAGTGTGATGGAATACTCCCCAATTGCATGGATGAGTGCAGCTCCAACAACACTCAAGAAGCTTGACACCATCTAGGACAAGACAACCTGCTTGATTGGCATCACATCCACAAATATTCACTCCCTCCACCACTGACGCACAGTAGCAGCAGTGTGTGCCATCTACAAGGTGCACTGCGGAAACTCACAAAGGCTTTCGGGCAGGACCTTCCAAACTCACGACCGTTACCATCTAGAAGGACAAGGGCAGTAAAAATGTGGGAACACCAACACCTGGAAGATCCCCTCCAAGCCACACACCATCCTGACTTGGAAATATATCGCCGTTTCTTCACTGTCGCTGGGTCAAAATCCTGGAACCCCCTCCCTAACAGTACTGTGGGTGTGCCTACACCACAGGGACTGCAGCGGTTCAAGAAAGCAGCTCACCACCACCTTCTCAAGGGTAACTAGGGATGGGCAATAAATGTTGGTCCAGCCAATGAAGCCCACATCCCGTGAATGAATAAAAAAAACATGACAAACGAAGAACAGCAGCATTGGAATCAGGCCTTATGTGCTGCCTGCTATTGTGTAAAGGCATGAGTAAAAGATTTAAGACGTGATTTAAAGTGAGAAAACTGAAAATAAAAATTGATGAGTGCTCTTTATTTCTAGGCAATAAAATGTCACCACGAACATGGAAAATAAATTGGTGTATAAGTACACAGCACAGCTGGAAATCTTAGTTGGTGTCTAAATCCTCACTTCTCAATTTTCGAAACTGTATTAGGTTGGATCCAAAAAAGAAGTGGTTAAAAAGAGAGAGCAAGAGATATGAGTGATCATTTACATGTAATTCTGTGATCTGTGTGAAGGGAACATGTCTCAGAAAATCACATGCCCTACCTGTGAATACTGCGATCTGCTGGGAGTGCTAAAGTGAGGAATCATCCTTCTGACTATAGTTATTTGAGCCTTGTGATTGGTATATTCCCATGGAATTATTCTTTTATATCCATAAATACTATGAAGTTTAAGGGGGAATTTTGTTTTCAGTCGCTCCAGGTCCCTTAAAACTGACACTGGTGCAAGTTATAAAACAATAGGTATGGGAGATGTTCTGTCATTCAAACAGAGGAAACAGGGGAGAGGTTTCACACGAAAGTAGTTTAAAAATGCCAACTTCGAATATTTAACTTGAGTATTGGAGTAATGGCAAGGAACTAACATGTTATCTCACATCCATTCTGAGGGAAACAACTTGGGTAAGGAAGACAAGATTGGCTTCTGTGACATACTGCTACATTAAATTTCAATGGAATATGGAATGAAATCTATGAACTTAATAGACCAATCACAGCTAAGAAGTGTTACTTAATTTGAAAAGCTAACCTGGGGTTTACATTTAAGATTCAAAAAGATTTAGTCCTCAAGGTGATGGTGTCTTTCGAAAAGTAACACTTTGAAGGCAATTTGTTTTTAATTCATTCACAGGATGTGGGCATCACTGGCAAGGCCAGCACTAATTGCTCTTGTAAAATGAGTGATTTGCATTTCAGGGCGCAGTTGAGAGTCAAGCACATTGCTGTCTCATATAGGACAGACCAGGTAATAATGGAAGACTTCCTCCTGTAGAGGACATTAGCGAATCAAATGTTTTTTTATATAACAGTTGGGCAGTTACATGGCTGCCATTATTGTTACCAGCTTTTTACATTCCACATTCATTTAATTAACTGCCTTAAATTCCCAAGCTGTCATGGTGGGAATTGAACTTGTGCCTCCAAATCATTAGTCCAGGCCTTTGAATTACTAGTTCAGTAACATAACCACTATGCGACTATTACTTATGACTTGGGTTTTCATTTATTTGTGCTGATCAAGCAATGAGGAACAAAGCAGATTTATTCCACGGTTACCGTCACTGTCAAGTTTAACTTAAATGCAAGGTAAAGCTCCCGTTTAATGTGTTCTGACATTGTCCCCTATTAAATCAGTGAATTTTACATTTTTCCTATGAGTCATCCTTCGGGCTTCTGTGTCAGATCATTGATTTAGGATGAATTATGGCCTGTGCTTTTGCTATTGTTCAAGTTTGTTGCCAAAATGTTTGTCTTGTGCTCGGAGCAACAAAAAAGGCTTCCACAAGTAGGTGGAGTTTGAGGCGCCAATTTGTGCCCTAAAATGTGCCATGAATGGGATAGCATGCCACTGAATTAACATCCCAGCTGTGGTATGAACTTCTGCATATGTAGAATGCCAATCATATTCTCAACTTCTTTATCATAGAAAAAATACAGCACAGAAGGTGGTCATTCAGCCTATTGTGCCTGTGCTGGCTCTGAAAGATCTGCCCACTTAGTCCAACTCCCCTGCTCTTTCCCGAAAACTGTGCAAATGTTTCCTTTCCAAGTAAACATTCAATTAATTGCCTTTTGAAAGTTATGACTGAATCTCCTTCCACCACCTTTACAACAATGCATTTTAGATCATAACAACTCACTGTAAAAAAAAACCTGGTCAGAATAACACATTGAGACTAAAACTATTTCATAAAAGGCTTAATTACAGTTAAATAATGCACAGACGCAACAACACAAAGAAAATTCAGATAGAATAACTAGAAAACAAGAATATGGTCAGTCTACAGCAGGCTAAGATACATTTTTAAGAGGTATTTTTACAGGCTGTTCATTGTCACGTTAAGCAGTCTTCTGTAGAAGTTCATGGTGCAATATTGCTTGTGGGCAATGCAATTCTCAAGCAGCCAACGGTTCCAAACTCCAATCACAATGAAAGACATAAGCAATCTGTGCTGAGCTTTGTGGAGTAGGAATTCTTAAGTTATATGGTGGAATTGTTCCAGATTTGCACTAAGTGCGGTAGCAGGCAGGAAAGAGAACGTTTTACCCACCAGCCGCAATGGCAGCTTTTCATGCTGTAGCATCCCAATCAGTAATCATGCATTCCCGGGAAACACGCCATTTTGATTGCAGGCGAGCTCTCATTCGCCCACCACACCATCATCTCGCCGCTTCCTCATGCCGGGTGCCATATTTAAAGTGCAGCCACACGCACACCCTTCAGTGCTTCCAGCCCAGGGCTACTGCACAGAAGACATGGCCCTGAAAGGCAAGAAGAATGCAGCCCCCGAATCAGTGATGCATCTGTTGAGCACCTTTTGGACACCGTGGAGGCCTGCCATGTTGTCCTCTACCTCCTCTATGGCCACAGGAGGGGCAGCAACATTACCACTCCAGCTTGGGAGGGGGTGACAGTGGTGGTCAGTGTCAAACCCCTGCAAAAGAGGACAGCCACCCAGTGCCGCAAGAGGATGAGTGATCTCCTCTGCTCCCCCAGGGTGAGTCACTCTTCTCACCACTCTGAACTCTCTCACTCACAAGCCCATCACACATCCACAGGGCCCTCACTCACTGCCGGTTCAAGTGACATCACCATTCACTCTCTCACACTCACCATCATTGTCCTCAGCCCATCCATGCCACCACTCAACACTCACACATGCCAGGCATACTTATCATCTGGCCTGGCAGGAGTCCTTACACTCTCTCCATCTGTACTCATGCAGAACAAACTGGCACACAAGAGGAAGAAGTCGCAGACTGGTGGAGGAATGCCCGACATCGAGGTCCTCACAGACTTTGAAAATTGAGTAATCCAGCTGGCCGGCTCTGTGCTGACAGTGAAGTCGGCGGTGCTCAACCAATTGAGGGTCCAGCAGTGCAACATCCATCAGACAACCATGCTTGCGTGATGTGTTTTGTTTCACAGGCCACTGCCATGCACTAAGCAGCTCTCCTTGCTTTCGCAGGCACACCTGCGAAACAGCCGAGGGAGTCCACAACCCAGGGCCACCAACCAAGCCCCAAAAACACCTCGGAAGAAGAATTCGAAGGCAGCCTCTTTGAAATCCCATCTCAGTGCTCACCCACATCCTCCACCAGCGCAGAGACACACCTTGGTGAGACCTAGTTCTAGAGTAGCCTCGGGATCACATCACACTATCTGATCCACAGCAGGCAGCAGCAGGGACTTCCCAGGTGTCTGGCACTCGGGGGGCTGCTGGAGACCAGGAATCTGCTGAGTCCGAGTCGGATGACGAGTCTCTGGACTCAGTCATACCTCAGTTGCTGGAGCTGCAAAGGCTAGCTCAGGAACATCAAGAAGGGATGTCCGCTGCACCCCTCCATTGTGCCTTGCAATCTGAGGAGTCCGTCCTCCTGCAATCTGGGGTGATAGCGTCGGCATGAAAACGTGCCAAAGTCAGCACTGGTAGGATGATGGCTGACATGGGGACCATGTTCCAGGACATCTGTCCTACACTGCTGCACGGGCTGAACTCCATTGCTGACGCCATAGTTGGCCTCCAGCAGTGTCAACGTGAGAGGGGTGCAGGGCAGCTCGATCTCACCCTTGAGCACCCATAGGGAGGAGAGTCAGCAAGTGCACACCCCGGGGTCATCCACCCAGGTGATTTCGAGAGTACCTGGCCCCTCTTCCTGTGACCCCAGCAGCTGCAGCTCCACAGGCCGAGGAAGGTACCACTGCCAAACAGCAGGACCCCGAAAGGAGGCTGGGGCCCTCCAGAGGCTGCCCATCAAGGTCATCACAGACAGGGTGTAGCAGTCAGCAGGCTGCCTTCATCTTCGCTGTGGATGTCGGGAGAGCATCAAAATGCGGCGGCAGGGTTAGTAAAGTTAAGGAGAATTAGTTGCACAGCCCGGGCATGGGTGTTAATCACTTGTACATAATGTTCACTATTGTAAATAAACTTCCAAGAACGTCTCCTTGTCGATGGCTCCTTGTTCTGATGAGCAGTGTTCGTGTCACTCAAATGTGAAACCTTGGTTCCTGCATGAGATAAAGGCAGGTATCTCAGTCCAGGGCCTCTTCCCGGTGCTTGGTGCAGCCTTCAGGCCAAAGTGATGGGCCGGGTTCACACTCAATGGATACATTCGTGATGCCCGCACCTCGACGGTGCTTGTCATTGCAGTCAGAATGTCATGGGCAGGCATCACAGAGTTCTGTCATCCTCTGTGCGCTCTCAACACCTTTGAAGTGGGGCTGGCCCCCCAGCTCTTCAGCATGTGACCAATGGCACTGTGTTCCTGAAGGGGTCAGGTGCTGAAGGCTGACGCATCGCTATGATATGATCCTGATCACAAAGAGCAAGCGAGCTGCCCTTGGCCAGACAGGACTCAGACATTCTCAGGGGCTATGTGAAGATCTATAGAGTGTCCTCACTGCATGTCACCATCATCCTCCTGAAATCGAGTGACGACTAGGGTTTCTGCTGCATCTCCATGACAGGAGCATTATCACAGACAGTATATGCGCTGCCATCAGCCAGGTTGGAATCAAACGTTCACAGATGCAATGTGACGATCAATGGTGTCTCCTCACTGCATGTTGTCATCATCCTCCACAAATCTAGCAGCTATGAGGGTCTGAGTGCGCCTAACTCGTCTGGCCAGTGCGATGGCCTCATCACCGTCATCTTCACCTTCGAGGACCTCCTCACCCTCATCCGTTGACATCCCCCTCAACGTAGGAGACATCCAGCCTGTGTAACCTTACCATGCACTCACCTCCAAGTTCTCATCCTCAGCCAGCTCCTCTCCCAATTACAGCGTCAGGTTGTAAAACGCACAGCAGGCGATGACAACATGTCACAACCTCTGTGGACTACATTGCAGGACTCCACCAGATGACCCAGGCGCCAGAAACTAATTTTCAGCATCCTGATACTTTGCTCCACCCCAAGTTGCAAGCTGTAGCATGAGCCTCGTTATACCTTCGCTCTGCTGCAGTTTGAGGCCGCCGCACGGGTGTCATCAGTCACGTCCTCTGCGGGTAGCCCTTGTCCCTGAGGAGCCATCCCTGCAGCCTCTGTGGACCTTGGAAGGCATCAGGGATCTAAGGCCTGCTGAGAATGTAGGAATCGTGGACACTCCCTGGGACCATGCGCAGACCTGCACGATCTGTTAGTGGTGGTTGCACACTAGCTGAACATTCAGCAAGTGGAAGCCCTTGCGGTTGACATAGTAGACCGTGTGTTGCCACGGAGATGTGAATGCCACGAGTGCAGTCGATGGAACCCTGCACCTGTGGGAAACCTGAGATCTGGGATCTGCGCAAATCCCAGCGCTCTTGCTTCCTGGCTTTCCTGATCCCAGGTGAAGTGCACAAAGTTGTATGTCTTTGCGAAGATGGCGTCCGTGAACTCATGGATGCATTTGTGGGTGGAGATGTGTGATATACACAGAGGTCACCTGTGGAGCCCTGAAAGGAGCCACTGGCGTAAAAATTGCATGCCACGGTCATTTTCACGGCCACTGGCAGTGGATACCCTCCATGACCATGCCAAATCTTGTAGCAGGTGGCAGATGTGACCAGCCAGTTTCCTGAACATGCGCAGTCTTTGGCAACACTGGTTCTCGGTCATCTGCAGGAATGAAAGGCGGCACCTATAGACCGTGGGTCTAGCTAGGCGCCGACCAGTGACAGCTCACTGTGACTCTTCAGCGGTGTGTGCGCGAGCGCCAGCCATCCCTTCTTCCTGAGGCTACTACTCCTCCCTCTGCCCAGCCAGGCGCCTCCAGCACTCTCTTCTTCTTCCTCTTCGCTCTCTGTAAGCCATGAGGCATACAACTAGGTCGCCAGGCTCCATGCTCCTGACATACTCCTCCTGCTGGGGCCAAAATCCTTGAGCTCCCTTCCTAACAGCACTGTGGGTGTACTTACACCACACGGACTGCAGTGATTCAAGAAGGCAGCCCATCACCACCTTCTCAAGGGCAAACTAGGGATAGGAAATAAATGCTGGCCCGGTCAGCAAAGCCCACATCCCGTCGATGAATAAGAAAAAAGAGATGCGTGGTTTAGCATAGGTGTACTAAGAACCTCCCTTTGTTTAATATGAAAACCCCTTAATGCATCTCAGAGAGTGCTGGCAACCACTTCGATGGCCAGAGTTTAGTGCACTGCATGGCTGCCCAAAACACCACCCAACTCCGCCCTACTCACCTGATCAATTGGCAGCAGCTTTGCCCACTGGACTGCATGCTGCGCTATCAGCTCAGGCACAGGCATTCTCCTAACTCGCGCTGTAAGGCTGCACTGTTAGCTTGAACCATGGGGGAGACTGGTCCAAACCGGGATGATGACATTGCAAGGGGCTGTGAGCTCCTCCACCAGTGACTACTCCATGGCTAGCTTTCACAAGGAGATTGTACAACGTGTACACGCATCCAATTATTCTGCATTGCATTAAAATGCTCATTAGGTTGGAGTCTGTACCTGAGGGGTGAAAATCTCTGCAGCATTTGGTAGCACTTCCACGTCTATGCATTGCTTGAGTGGGCAGATAAGCTAGAGACCCGACTCCAAGCATGTCAACATGGCTACACCTGAGTGGTCTCGGTTGCGTTGGAATGGTCACTTTATACAAGATTTCCCTAATGCGTGGCCATTTCCCTCCCCCCAAACCCCCTCCACCCCTCTTACACGTGCTTGCGGGCTACCATCAACCACAAGGCAGCCCGTCGCACCCTCCCCCACCTCCCAAGTCGCCACAACCACAGTGCAGCCCTTGCCCCCAATTCCCCCCCAAGTCACCTCAACCACAGGGCAGCCCTTGCCCCCAACTCCCCCCCAAGTCACCTCAACCACAGGGCAGCTCTTGCCCTCAGCCCCTGCAAACTTGCCTCAACCGCAGTGCAGCGCTTGCCCCCGCACCGTCAGCCAGCCGGGAAAATGGGACTTACCTGTGCCCTCACCTGAATGCGCAATGCCTCAACCTTGAAGTCTAACAGGCGACACTTGCAAGGGATGCGTAACCTTACCATGCACTCACCTCCGAGTTCCCCTCAAAGTGCAGCACGCCAAGTGCATGCCTTATAAATGCTGTTGTGAAACATGTCGGCAGTGCTCAGATGATCCAGCATGGAGTGGGGTGGGGGGATGATTTCAGTGTGCTGAGCTTGTAATGATATGCAACTGTATTACAATTAAGTTCCTGATGGCGGGAAGTGCAGCCCGCCAATGACGGCATGAAACTGATTTTTGGCCTTCCCGCCATATTGTCTGCTCACGTCCGCCATGATGCCCAATGCCAGCAGGCACAGAAAGCTCTGCCCACAGGCTCAACTTCAGGTGGGATTTTAATATCTATGCACTGCTAATCAGGGCCAGGGAGAGAAATCATGGGCCCGGTGCTTCTCCTGTTTCTGGGCCCCTTATCTCCACCATCCCCTCTTTAAACCTTCCCCTCATCCTTCGGGCGCCCAGAATTGGGAACCATAGTTACAGTGGGGTCAAACGGTTTCACATAGGTTTAAAAAAAAGTTCACAGCTTTTGTACTCTATGCCTCTATTTATCAAGCCCACCAGAAGCTCGTGTTTCAGCCTGATACACTTTACAACCACGGCTTTGTCAGACAATTAAACACAACCTGGTTGTTCATATTATGCAACCAGCTCCACTTCTTTGAGTGTGGGCCTATGCAATATCCAGAGAGCAACACCCAAAAGACTTGAAATTCACAACCATCTCAAACAACAATCCCACATACAAACGAGAATATCTTGAACTAACAGTGATGTATTCTATTGCTACATGACTTCCAAGTTTAAAAATGGCAAAACCTTCCAGTAAATCAGCACCAACCAATTGACCTGCAATAATGTGCTATTTCTATCCACACAAGTGGGCTTTGTTAACAGAAAAATTACACTATGCATTGAGTGATAAATATTTTTTCATTTTAAATTGAAACTAACCACACTTATAAATGCCCAACAAGGAGCAGATGCTGGAAATCTGAAATATAAACAGAAAATGCTGGAAATACTCAACAGGCCAGGCAGTAGCTGTGGACAGAGAAACAGAGTCAATGCTTCAGGTCCATGATCTGCACTAGTTCTGGAGAAGGGTCACTGACCTCTGTTTCTCTCTGCACAGATGCTGCTAGTTGAGCATTTCTGACACTTCCTGTTTGTACCGGAGCAAAATTAGCCCCTTTTGTCATCCCTCCAAACAGTAAACAGCCTTCTTGTGAACCTCTCATTCCCCTTCAGCAAGAAACCCAGCAGCGGCTGCCTGAGATCCACTTTGGTACAACATTGAAGATGAATTTCAAAAAAACAGTTAAAGTATGAAGAAAACATAAACAACTTGCTGAGCAAAAAAATCAATGCCAAAACAACAAACTGATAATAATTAATAAAAATGACAATTAAAAAGTGCGAAGCAGCAGAGCTAACTAATAAAACCTTTTCTGCCTTTTCGCTTAAGAGGCAGAGCTAGAGAGAGACAAACCAGGGCCCAAGGGACGGGAAGGGGACTGGGGCCAAACCAAGGAGTTGGATTTAGCTAACACCGATCTTGCATTCACCTCTGGTGGGACACACTCTGAGCAGACCTGGATAGAGTTCAAACAGAAGTGGGGGTTGGAAGTGTGTTGCTTTCAGCTTGGGTTTTCCTCCTCTCCTGGCCTGGTATGTGGATAGGTTTTTGGGAGGTGGTGATGGGGGAGGATGGGTGTGCCCCGCACTGAGCAGTCTGTGTGCATGGCTCTGATATTTCTGAACTTAAAATTGTGTTAATAGGCCAATATGAAAAGATAATTTATACATAATATCAATCTCCAGCCATCCTTCCAACACTGACTTCATGTGCAGTACCTGTAATCGTTATGCAAACCGAGGTTTGGTCTAATGTCACACGAGATGGCATCGAACTGGACAGTAAGCCTTCGTTTTTTGGTCAACCCCCATCCATCAAAGCGATGAGAGAATCCATAATATTAATCTTGGTTATACAGGGTAATGAATGTCACTGAAGTGTGCAGTGGAATCAACATTTCCATGAGTGAGATCATCTCATCACTGTAGTACCAAAGCCTATCTAAGTATGTATAGACCTCAGGGTCCAGGCTTTGATACAAATATCAGCAGATCTTTGACTTTCAACATTGCTTATATTGCAGAGATCATATTTCTTGTAATTGCAATAGAAATCCAATAAAGGAGGATTCAAAATGAGTTAACGCAACTCACATTAACAACTTAAAACATAAATATAACCATTATACCTTGAAATATGATCAGATTTGACACTAGGGTATCATAGTAGCCTGGTAAATTTATATTGGCAAGCATTACTTTATATTAGTAACTGAATGCGATTCAGTCTTCCAAAAAATGAGAAATAGGGAACAGTCAATTATTTTTGGGCCAAACTGTAATGCCATCTTTCTAACAATCTTCAATTGCTCCATTAGGCACGAGATCATATAGCACCTCATGATACATCCCCAATCTGTCCAACCATCTTAACATCTCATACCATAAACCTTTCTTCACCTATATCTCTATTATCACAAACTCATACTAGCACTAAACCTCCAATTGCCAGCTCCTGAAAAGTTCAGCTACATTTGCAGTTTTATAGACTATTGACATGGGCATTCCCCAGCAGTCACTGCTGTTTTCAAACATATGAAGAAATACTTCATTATGTTACAATTTTAAAGTAAGTTTTCCCACTTCTCTGATTTCCCTGTAACTTATTTCCTCACACTACTGTCAGCCCCAGTACTAAGGCTGTTTGACTAAATGGTATGGCCATTGTGCCAGATCTGCCAACAATCCTGATCAAATATGAGGCATCATTAAATCACTCGTGTTATCCTAATTTGTAGCTCAAAAAAGAAAAAAGGAAAAGAAAGCAGGCAAAAAAAAAGCCATCCAAAAAAGTGTATTGAGGAAAGAGAGCACACACATTCCAAGCTTCTGAACTCCCTCCCCTGTCTCTTTGTCCTGAAACATCCCACTCCTCTACCTCCCAAACCCTTTCCCTCATTAGAAGTTCACACAAAAGTGTTCCGGAGAAGGCAAGGAAGAAAGAACGAGAGAAAAAGGGAGAATATTTCTGTAGGAAAGGGATGTGCATTTTGTATATGGCAAGCAGAAATTTTACTTGTGCGGATTTTTCAGTAACTTGATTTGGGGATCTTTAATTCAGGTGGGTCTCTGCATACCAGATATGCGGCTGGCCAAAAAAGTCACTGAACACATTATCACATTATTGCAGCTAATCAGCAATACTTACCCGTACCAAAATCTTGGGTCATTTGGAATGGAATGGTTTATTGCCCTATGTGCTGCAGCTTTCTTTTTATTTAGGACAAACTCTTGAAGTCTCAACTTCACTTCTGTGCTTGCTACTGCACCTAAGAAACACATACACACAAATATAAGTTCCAGGTTATCACAGGAATCAAAAATTTAAGAACAAGGCAAATTATGTAGTAAATTTTCTCCAGTAAAATGGGTGCTTTAGTTTATTTCACAGATATGAATGATAACTCTGCAGCCCAACAGCCACCATGTTCAATCCACACAACAGGTTCAATATGCGAGATTCACCCATGAGCAAACAAAATTTGCCTCACCAAGCTCATCTCCTCCCATGGGATCTCCTCCCATGGAACCACCACTCCCACTACCCTCCCACCCTCCTCCTCTGTCACAGGATCCAACTGCCTCTAATGATTCCAGAGTTTTCATTGTCACTACCTTATCCAGAATGTCAACGTAACTTTTCATAAAGACTTTGCATAAAGAAGTAACTCCTGACATCAGTCTGATCTCACCTTTAGTAAGAAAATTAAAAAAAAACTTTAAAATGCCTAACTGTCGATCACATTTGATGTTTTCTTACAGAAAAATAAGGAGATCTGGAATTTTTTGCCTTAGGACTGTGACTTCCATTGCCACATGCTCCAGTGTAACTACACACTTTTCACAGGGTAATGATGATGTTGAGGAGAGTACACAATGAGAAAAGGCAGAGATTTTAGATGCTGAGCAGGAACTGCATTAAGTCATAGAGCCATAGAATTGTTACGGCACAGAAGGAAGCCATTCGGCCCATCGAGTCCATACCGTCTCAGTGTAGGACAATCCTGTCTGTCCCTTTCTCCTGCTCTTTCCCTGCAGCCCTGCAGGTTTATTTCTCACAGCCGCCTATCTAATTTTCTTTTGTAAGGATTGTACTGGTTCTTAGAGGTTAGACAACTTGTTAGTTACTCTGTTTTTATTAACCATGCTCAGTAAAACAGTGTTAAAAGTGGAACAAATGGTCCTTTTCACGGCTCAAAATTCCGTTTACATCATATTACACAATATCATAGATAATGCCCAGCTACTACATATATTGTTCTCAAGCATCACTCTGCATTCACCTCGGTGTCTACCTGCAATCAGTTTGAGTCTTCAGAATTTCAGTCCAGTGCTCTAGCAGCGTAGTTTCAAGTGACTTATAACCTAAATATGTTTTCAATGGTGATATTTAGTATAAAACTGTAAATAATAGTTCAGAAATGAGCTAACTTTTAACAATATTCAACTTATGAGTCTTATTCCTTAAGCGATTTGAGAAAAACATTTTAGAAGGCTTAACTGTGGGGTACAGAATAGTTGACAGAAGCTAAAGTGTATGCTAAAGAAGCTAGCCTGTACAACATTTTTATCCAAGTTTATTTACTAAATATATTCTAATTTTCACAAATGAGACTGAGATTGGAAGCCCAGATCCCATGTTGGTGACTGGCAGAACACCAAATGCAGAGAATGAAACTGAGCTGCATACATATACAATTAGGGAATTCAGAAATTGATTTCAAATGTGAAAAGTTAGTCGTCTTCACAATGGATAATGCTGAAATAATGTTCACATTCAAACTTAACACCTTTTCCTGCCTCCACCCTCCTCCTGCCCCACAACTCGATTCCCCTTACGTGACTGCTTGTGAAACAGGTTACTGCCTGATCAAGAGCAGCCAAGTGTACAAAAAAGTAGAATCTGTATGAAAACAGTTAGGCTTCTATCAGCCAGTTTGCTACTTCTGTTCTACTCTGTGGAATGTCATCAAACTGTGTGTGCCAATGACTTTTGCGGCAGAGACCTCTTATTGAAAACATCATTCAGGAAGGTACTCTCTGAAAATTGGAGGTCTACACTCCATGATGTGACAATTGTTAATTTAAGCATATTTGGACTCAAAATACAGATTCTCAATTTCTATTCTTGTCCATGCTACAGACTTGACCTCATTCATGGAATGCATGACAAACCATAGGAACAGGCAGGTTGTCTGTCCTGTATGCGCAACTAAAACCTGCCTCTGGACGAGTGACTAAACAAGCTGCAGCAAGAAAATCCAACAAGCAGAACAGGACTGGCTATTGCTGGCTCATACAATGAACATCTGGATCCATATTCAACTTTGTGGGGAGTCACATTGCAACCAAGGCTCCAATAATTGACCACCTATACTCCTTTAGGTATGGATCAGGTAAAATTGCCGTAGCAGAGAGAAGAATGCACTGTGCCATATTATGGGTAAGCATAATGCGTCAGGACAATGGTGCATCAGCACAAAAATATTCAGAGTCTACACACCCAATTAAACAAAATACTCAAAACATTATATATTAAGACAGGGGTTCCCAAAATGTGGTTCCTGACCCCCAGTGGGTTCACGGGACATGCAACTGGGGTTCCGAGCTCAGAGGCAGAAATGGCGGCTTGAAGCGGAAACTGACATACAACAGCCCTGGGATTGGCTGCGAGGCCCCTTTATATTTGCGTGATTTTCTCTGGTGTTGGGTATAGCCTAATATAATGAGCTTCGAGGCTTAACTGCTGACAGCAGAGCCTGCAAAGTGGTATATGCTTTATTTTTTTCTTTATGTACCTGTATCCCTGATGTTTGCCCCCAACTTTCCCCATCTGGTCACCAACTGTCTCCCTCACCGCCTCCCCAAATTTTTACTCTGGGGTCGCATCAAGTGTGAAGCATTAAAATAGGTGGGGAAAAGTTTGGAAAGCACTGTGTAAGTAAAATCATGTCTGACAAATTTTGCCCAAGTGTCACATATTAGACTTGTTAGCAAAATTGAAACACATGATATTAAAGGAGTAATGGCAGCAGGATATGAAACAGGGCAAGATTCAGAAAGCAAAGGGTAGTGGTGAACAGCTGTTGATTGAATTAGAGGAAAGAAAATGGAGGTGTGCCCCAGCAATAGGTATTAGGATCACTGCTCTTTTTGATAAATATCAATAACCTGGAAATATAGTAAACAGTGCTTCAAGACACAGATTGGTGGAAGTCAGCAGACACATAGCAGATAAAATTTAATGCAGAAAAATGTGAAGTGATGCATCTCAAAAGGAAAATAAGAAGCAGCAATATAAATTAATTGGTTCAATTTTAAAGGTGATGCAGGAACAAAGGGAACTGGGAATTTATGTACACAATTTCTTTTTTTAAGATGGCTAGCCAAGCTGAGAAGGCTATGAAAGAATACTTATAGGATCCTTGCATTTATAAATCAAGGGATAGGAGTACAAAAGTAAAGAAGTTAAGGTAAACCTTTACATATCACTGATTATGTCTCAGCTGGAATATTGTGTCCACTTCAGGGCACCAGATGTTTAGAAGGATAGCAAGGCTTCAGAGAA
Organism: Cetorhinus maximus; assembly: GCF_964194155.1. Taxonomy (NCBI): domain Eukaryota; kingdom Metazoa; phylum Chordata; class Chondrichthyes; order Lamniformes; family Cetorhinidae; genus Cetorhinus; species Cetorhinus maximus. The sequence continues at coordinate 5,418,943 of NC_135889.1, read as the reverse complement.
GGTGCAGAGGTGATTTACTAGAATCATACCAGGGATGAATGACTTCAGTTAAGTGGATAGGCTGGAGAAGCTGGGATTGTTCTTCTCAGAGGAGTTTTGATGGTTCCTATTATTACTTAATCGCTCAACTACTTGGCTCCAGACCTCTTTACAATCTTGGTTCAAACATGGACAAAAGAGTTGAATTCCAGAGCTGAGGTGAGAGTGACTGCCCTTAACATCCTGGCAGCATTTGACCAATTATGGCATCAAGGAATCCTAGGAAAATTGAAGTCAATTGAAGTTCCCTGATGATTACACAGTGCTCAGTTTGATTTGCAACTTCTCAGAGAATACTGATAAGCGGTCACTGACTTGAAACGTTGACTCTGACCCAGATTTTCAGAGTCATGGAGACATCACACCTCATCTAATAAGTGCAGGGACCTGAGATCAAGGAGTACTGACCTCATTTCTGACAGATCCTTTTTCGTTGGTAGGGGAAAGGGGTTGGGATGCGATTCTCACATGAGGGGAATCCAAACCCAGTACAGACATTTGAACTCAATGCTGAGTTCAAACAGACCCCATTTTGTTGAAGCGAGGTCCTTAGCCCCCAGCATGTGACTTACTCTTTTTAAGAGTAGACATAAATGCTCAAAAAAGGTGGATAAGATCTTTGGAACTGTCAAGCTATCAAATTAGTTAAATCATCTGCCCTTTAAATTTGGTAAAGAACCAGCCTGCTGTGTCTCGGAGTTGAAAAAATTGGTGCTTTCAGTTTCAATAGCTGTTTGTTGACATAAACACAAGGGCTATCATTATAACATTACCACAGCTTGGATGCTTCTTCAACACACCCTTATCAAAGTGGGAGCCTGTATGGTCACTGTTTGATTGACAGCTCAAGAGGTTATTAAGGGATTAGCTGTCTTTGATGTAGAGTTATGAATGCAGATGTTTGTTTTTATAAAGCATTAAGTACTTGGAGGGATTTAAGTATTTTGAATGGGTCTTTATCAATTAAAAAAATATATAGTCAAGTCTGTAATAGGTACTTAGAACTTTATTTTATTTCACCTCAGCATGGGTCCTGAGGTCTGCCCATGGTGGATACAGTGTGAGTTGGCATGGGGGTGCAAGGGGAAAGGGTGGTGGGCATAGGTTGACATGTTGACACTAAGTTGGCATAAGGGCTAAAAGGAACCTTGGAGGTGAGTGGAGAGCATAGGCTGGCATGGGGGTATGAGGGACCATTGGTGGTGATAGGGGGCATGAGTTGGCATGAAGGGAAAAGGGGCCTTTGGGGCTGGGTGAGTACATGGGTTGGTATGTGTTGTCATGGATGGGGCACGAGGAATGAAGGGTGAGTTGCTAGAGTGCCTAATATTCAGCCACACAACAACCCAGATCACCAAGGCAGGCCTTTTAACCACCCTATCTTGGTATGCAACCTGTGGCTGCTGCAGAACTGTTTCCGGATGTGGTGGACCTGGCTCCAGCCTGCACACACATCCCTGGAATAAAGATGCTGTTATTCAAGGCACCATTTTCTGAGGCGGGTTTGGAGAGTTGGAAAATTTGTTGACTCTGTGTACCCCACTTGGAAGCGAAAATCCAGGCTCTGCTTTGCTCTTCATATATGCTACCTGACCTGCTCAGTATTTCCAAAAATTTTTTGTTTTTCTCCTCAGATAATGAGGCAGTCTGTGCCTACATGCAGGAAGCCCTGGACAACATTCAGGCTAGGGCTTATAAGTGGCAAGTAACATTTGTATGGCACAACTTCCAGGCAATGATCATCTCCAACAAGAGAGAATCTAACCATCTCCCGATGACATTCAATGGCATTACCACCATTGAATCTCCCATCTGTATCCTGGGGCTCATCACTGATCAGAAACTGAACTAGGCCACCCACATAAATACTGTGGCTATAAGAGCAGGTCAGAGACCGGGAATTCCGCAGCAAGTAACTTGCCTCCTGACTCCCCAAAGCCTGTCCACCAGCTACAAAGGCACAAGTCAGGAGCTTGATGGAATACTTGCCACTTGCCTGGATGAGAGCAGCTCCAACGACACTCAAGAAACTTGACACCATCCAAGACAAAACAACTCACTAGAATGGCACCCCATCACCACCTTAAAACATTCACTCCCTCCACCAGGGGTGAACCGTGGCAGCAGTGTGCACCATCAACTGCACTGTAACAACTCGCCAACCTTCCAAGCCCGCGACCACTACCATCTAGAAGAACAAGGGCAGCAGGTGCATGGGAACAAGGTCCCCTGCAAGTCATACGCCACCCTGATTTGGAAATATATTACCATTCTTTCAGTGTGGTTGGGTCAAAATCCTGGAGCTTTCTTCCTAACAGCAGTGTGTGTGTACCTACCCCACAAAGATTGCAGCGGTTTAAGGTGAGAGCTCACCACCACTTTCTCGAGAGCAATTAAGGGAAGGCAATAAATGCTGGCTTAGCCAGTGATGCCCACATTCTACAAACAAATAAAAAACCTTAGGTTTTTGGCTGTAGGGAGCCACCTAGGAATCCTAGTGGGGCAGACTGGGTGCCTATCCCAATCATCCCAAACAAGTCTTCAAAACAGGACCAAATTACATGTTTAAGAGGCCTAATACCTGGTTTACACCTGGGAGTTGTACTAAGAGACATCTGTGTGTCAGGTTGTAGGGTAATATTTAAAATCTGCATTTTTGTCAAGACACAGCCTCTTCACATAATGGCCTTCGAGGTTTCTGTAGCTGATACGGTGCCTCAGTTAAAACATTCCTGTAGTTGCACCTCCTATGCCTTGGGCATCCCAAATCTACGTCTTCTATTTCTTTTTCTCCTTCAGCATACCTTATTGCTGCATACATGCTGTTTGAAGTCCCCTGATGCTAATAGCCGCAAGTTTTCTTGTAGCTTTGCTAAGATGCAACCTCTTGCTTGCTGCTACAGCTATGTTAAAATGGGAATAATTGCTGCAATTTAGGAAAGCAATAATCAGGAAGAATATTTCTCTTTAATTGCTGCTTAGAAAACAGCTAATAGCTAGGTGTGTTGCGCAATTTTACTTCCAGAAGAAATTTAAGTTAAACATAAAAGTAAACTCTTACATTTGCTGACTCTTTCCTCACATTTTATATGCACTCCACGGATATCATTCTCAGGAAATCAGACCCCAAGCTTTTAACATAACTTAGTTATTTTTTGTGTTGGGAGATGAGAGAAAATGCCTCAAAGAAAAGTTTGGAGCTTTAACGCTGATCATATAAATACTCAAGCTAGTTTCAAGTGCCTCAACCACTTCCGATTCTCAAGGTTTGTTCTAAGTTTAGTCTACACTGGAAGGGAAAGATCAGCCCCCATGACTAACTTTGACACAACTGCACAAAACTAGGCAAACTGGTTTGCTATATTTAGATAAAAGGAAACATCTTGTTCAATTCTAAAATACTTTGTTAAAAGAGGAAATCTCCTACTGATAGAAACTATCTAAAGTTTCTATTCTAATTTTTTCAGCATTTCTATCTCCTGGCACATGCACAAACTGGGAAGTTTAGACTCTGGATGAAAGGGAACTGAAAAGTCTGAGTGATTTGCAAGAAGCACTCTTATCACATGATGACCTTCTTGAAGTTATTTTTTTATCTCGTACAGTAAATGAAAAATCATGTTGAACAGCTCATGCTATCAGTCTCCAACCCTGTTCATCTGTCACATTGTTCACTCATCCAGTCACTTATCCTCTCCTTCTGCTTGATGTATCTCTCTCTCCCTATTCCATTTCTAAACAGCTTAAACCTCTCCTGTATGCTCGTAGCTTTTCTTCAATGCTTATGCTCTCTATTCTTTCAGCGATAGGGAGCACCATGGTTGACACTATTCTGCATGTACCAGTGAACTGCTAAGATCTTTCCCTGATGCTAATAATGGCTGGGCACCCTCCCCTTCAATGCAACACCTATCCCACGGCAAAGTTAAGGAGGAGATGAAAGAGGTTAACAATGGAAGGAAAGCATGTTGCATGAGTAACTAAAGGGTCTTTAATGGATAGAGTACAAGAGGTAGGCAGGTAACATAGGAGATGCAAGGCACACAGAAACGGGTCCCAAAGTTGAAATAGTCACGACGATATCAATGGACCCTTTAAATTTCTAGAAGCTTATCAAGTAGATCCAGGTTGCCATCCTTTGGAAGCCTTGAGCGCAGATTTAGTGCTCACTTTATAAAGATTTCGAAGGCACCAGGAGGGAAACAAGTTACCATAATGGGGATACAGTAATAATTTTTCTCCAAATAACAGAGACATTGCAATAAGCCACTCAGTGCATCTTTATTTAGTTACAGGAGGCTAAGCTCCCCACTCCTGTGGGATATATGGCTGCGAAAGGAGAAGAAAACTTTGTCTTTCTGACAAGAAATCAAATTATCCCGCAACCATACAAATTCTGGCATTTCCTTTATAAAAGCCTTAGGAAAGCAGCATGCATCAGTAGATGGTTGGCACAGAATTCTGCCAGCGTTTTACATACCGAATTAGGATGGGTTTTGACATTAAAGTAAATAGGTAATTGGAATCATTAAAGCAGTAGCAAAAAGTATTTCAATAGCTCTCCTAACACAGTATTGGTCCCAAGTCACTTCAGAGTAGAAACAAATACACATCAGTAGTATAAGAGTTAGGGTATGATCAAAAGCAGTCAGAACAATTTTGAAGAGGCTTTTAAAAGCAGAGCGGAAAATTGTAAGGGAGTTTCAAGAGGGAGTTATGGAGAATAGAGCTAGGACAGTGGATCTTTACTGTCAGTGGTAGATTTGGGGTGGGGGGGTGGTCACACAGGAGACCATTTGGAGGAATGAATAGCAGAGTGGGATCTTGTGCCCTCCACCATGGTGTGTTTGATGGCAGGGGGGTATTGGGAGGGTGGCAGATCTGGACCCTACCAACTTCCCAACTCCACCCAATTAATACCCTCTGCTGGCAATAACCAGGGTGGGGGGGGCGAAGTAAAGACTCCCTCGTTCAAAGGCAATCAATGCTTCATCAAGGACCTTGCATTGGGAAGGCTACCCTCTCGCCCTTGCTGCCAACCCCAAACCACCCCCACTCCATGGCCTCCCTCTCCCACCATCACTCATCAGGGCCTGGGATCCAGCAATGACACAAGGCCACACGGGCAGAAGCCATTGTCTTCCCGGCAGTCTCTGATCGGCCAGCAGTTCTCGGTGAGTGGGACCTCCGCTCCAGGGTCCTTGATCCTGGGGGAAGGCCTGACTCTGATATGTTAAGTGCCTGAGTGGAACAAAATGCAGTAGGTGCTCCTTAAAAGAGGTAACCCAGGGCTCCTGCTGGCTCTCAAGCTAGCAGGCAAGACAGCTATCGCCTCTACAAGATTCTGCCCAGAGTCTAGGATGTGGAGTTGAAGGAGGTGCTGAGCTTAGGTGGGAGAAGGTTATGAAGGAATTTTTAAATGAAGATTTGGATTTTTAATTAAAAATCTTTTAGCGAATATAATCGGTTATCAAGGGGGATGAGCAAGCAGGACCTGGTGCAGGTCAGGATATAGTATAGAAGTTTGGATGAAGTTGAGTTTGTGTGGTGTGATGTATGCAAAATCAACAGTGAGAATACAGGAGAAATTTAACCATTGGAGCATAAAAAGGATTTCTAGAATTGTGGAAATGAGGCATGGCAGAGATTTGCTATGGCAAATGGAAACCAGCAAATTTATGGGATGAGATTTATGATTGGAAGCTTAGTTGTAGTTCCTCCTGGCTCCCCATCTGCAAGGCACAAGTCAGGAGTGTGATGGAATACTCCCCACTTACCTGGATGAGTGCAGCTCCAACAACACTCAAGAAGCTCAAATCCAGGACAAAGCAGCCCGCTTGATTGGCAGTCCATCCACAAACATTCACTCCCACCACCACCAATGCACAGTGGCAACAGTGTGCACCATCTACAAGGGAGGCGATGGTGTAGTGGTATTACCGCTGAACTAGTAATTGAGAGACCCAGGGTTATGCTCCGGAGACACGGGACCCAGGTTCGAACAGATCTAGCAATTCAAGACTGGGCATCCATGAGCCGATGTGGGCCATCAGCAGCAGCATTATTGTACTCAACCACAATCTGTAACCTCGTGGCCTGGCATAACCCCCACTCTACCATTACCATCAAGCCAGGGGATCAACCCTGGTTCAATGAAGAGTGCAGGAGGGCATGCCAGGAGCAGTGCCAGGCATACCTAAAAATGAGGTGTCAATCTGGCGAAGCTATAACACAGGACTACTTGCGTGCCAAACAGCATAAGCAGCAAGTGATAGACAGGGTAAAGTGATCCCACAACCAACGGATCAGATTTAAGCTCTGCAGTCCAGCCATATCCAGTTGTGATTGGTGATGGACAATTACACTACTCACTGGAGGAGGACACTCCATCCAGTATCCCCATCCTCAATGATGGGGGAGCCCAGCACATCAGTGCAAAAGATCACAGAATCGTTACGGTGCAGAAGGAGGCCATTCGGCCCATCATGATTGCACCGGCTCTCCAAATAAGCATCATGACTTAGTGAAAGCTGAAGCATTTGCTACAATCTTCAGCCAGAAGTGCCGAGCAGATGATCCATCTCGGCATCCTCTAGAGGCCCCCAGCATCACAGATGCCAGTCTTCAGCCAATTCAATTCACTCCACATGATATCAAGAAACGGCTGAAGGCACTGGATAGTGCAAAGGCTAAGGGCCCTGACAATATTCCGGCAATAGCACCAAATACCTATGCTCCAGAACTTGACGCATCCCTAGCTAAGCTGTTCCAGTACAGCTACAACACTGGCATCTACCCAGCTATGTGGAAGATCGTCCAGGTATGTCCTGTACACAAAAGACAGGACAAATCCAACCCGGCCAACTATCACCCCATCAGTCTGCTCTCGATCATCAGTAAAGTAATGGAAGACTTTCATTAAAAAGTCTATCAAGCGGCACTTGCTTAGCGATAACCTGCTCACTGACGCCCAAGTTTGGGTTCCGCCAGGGCCACTCAACTCTTGATCTCATTATAGCTTTGGTTCAAACATGGGCAAAAAAGAGCTGAACTCCCGAGGTGAGGTGAGAATGACTGCCCTTGACATCAAAGCCACATTTGACAGATTGTGGCATCAAGGAGCCCTAGCAAAATTGGAGTCAATGGGAATCAGGAGGAAAACTCTCTGCTGGTTGCACAAAGGAAGATAATTGTGGTTGTTGGAGGTCAGTCATCTCAGCTCCAGGACATCACTGCAGAAGTTCCTCAGGGTAGTGTCCTCGGCCCAACCATCTTCAGCTGCTTCATCAATGACCTTCCTTCCATCATAAGGTCAGAAGTGGGGATATTCGCACAATGTTCAGCTCCATTCACGACTCCTCAGATACTGAAGCAGTCCATGTCCAAGACCTCGCTTGGGCTGACAAGTGGCACGTAACATTCGCACCACACAAGTGCCAGACAATGACTGTCTACAACAAGAGAAAATCTAAGAGAGAATCTCAGCGAGAATCTAACCAATACCCCTTGACATTCAAAGGCAGTACCATCACTGAATCCCCCATTATCAACATCCTGGGGTTACCATTGACCAGAAACTGAAGTGGACTAGTCTTATAAATACTGTGGCTACAAGAGCAGGTCAGAGGCTAGGAATCCGGCAATGATTAACTCATCTCCTGACTCCCCAAAGCCTGTCCACCATCTACAAGGCACAAGTCAGGGGTGTGATGGAATACTCCCCACTTGCCTAGATGAGTGCAGCTCCCACAACACTCAAGAAGCTTGACACCATCCAGGACAAAGCAGCCCGCTTGATTGGCATCACATCCACAAACATCACCACCACCGACGCACAGTAGCAGGAGTATGTACCATCTATAGGATGTACTGCAGAAACTCACCAAGGCTCCTTAGGCAGCACCTTCCAAACCCACGACCACTACCATCCAGAGGACAAGGGCAGCAGATAGATGGGAACACCACTTGGAAGTTCCCCTCCAAGTCACTCACCATCCTGACTTGGTAACATATCGCTGTTCCTTCACAGTCACTGGGTCAAAATCCTGGAACGCCCTTCCTAACAGCACTGTAGGTGTACCGACACCACAGGGACTGCAGTAGTTCAAGAAGGCAGCTCACCACCACCTTCTCAAGGGCAATTAGGGATAAGCAATAAATGCTGGCCTAGCCAGCAACGCCCGCATCCGATGAACGAATTAAGAAAGGTCAACAGGAGAACAAGGCTATACTCTACCATGTAAAGTCTACGTGACAGTTTGAGAAGGTGATGGAATTAAAGTTAATGATATAGATAGCTTTAGCTCAATTCAAAGCAGGGAACACCAAAGCATCTAACTCAGTCTAAACCAAATCAAATGGCTTTGGTTGTAAAGCTCGAGGAGCTGGAAGATTCAGCTTCTGCTCACAATGTTGTGGGAGCTGGCGGTAGACCCAGAGACAAGATGTTCACCCTGAAGAAGTGGAATGCCATGGCCATGTGGAGCTGGGATGTGGAGTGTGATACCTGCGCCATCTGCAGGGTCCGCGTGATGGATGTCTGCCTTTGGTGTCAAGCGAAAATAAACAAGATGACTATATTGTGGTTTGGGGAGAATGCAACCACTCCTTCCACAACTGCTGCATGTCGCTGTGGGTAAAACAGAACAACCGCTGCCCACTTTGCCAGGACTGGGTAGTGCAGAGAATAGGCAAATGAAAATTGTGGGCATCCTTTCACTCCTGTCTTTATGGGTATTGTTGTGTTTCATTTGGTGGAATCTTGCTTGCTGTCTTTGTGAAGTGAGCACCATAAGAGTGGTCTCAGTCTTTCTGCACAAAGATGATCAACTTGTATTAAATTAAATGAATCATATACCATTGTTGGTTTGTATATATTTATTAAAAAGCTGGACAAAAGAAAAAAAACACTATGTTGAACAAGTAATCTCGACAGTACAGAGGTGTCTGTGGAATCAATTGATGGTTAGAGGTCAGAATACATGTGCAAGTTACAAAGAAGAGAGTCTTGGAGTGCTCTAGAGATGCCTGTGCAGGGGTGATGGGAGAAGCCACTGCTGAGAGTTATGTGAGCTACACTAGGAGTAGGACAGCTACGAGTAGAATGAAGCAAGGTCATTTCCGCAGGGGGACGATGATGCAGAAAACAATGAAGAAGGGTTTAAGGATTAATGTGATCAAACTTGCGAGACAGGTGATGGAAGACTGAAAAGGATAATGCATAATTGGATTTTGTCTGTTTGAAGGATAGGGAATATTGTAAGTCTTCAACAATTCCAGATAGTTCCTATTCTTCATTAAAGACCTCATGCCATACAATTTCCTATCAAAACTTCCTGGGCTGCAACAGTCACCTGTAGTCATTACTACAAAAGCTTGAAGCAGCCCATATATCAAGTCCTTTAGATCAGACTAAAGCAGACTTACTTGCATTCTTTCATTAAAGGAAGAATGTTTTGGACACACGAAGGCGAGATCAGAGAATACTTGCACCGAAAAAAAATCACAAAAGCAATAGTATAAAGAAACTCAACACTTTGACTCAAAGCAAGCACTGGAAGGGAACAGAAGAGTGCCAACAACATGGGTGACTGGAAACAACTCAAGTGTGACCAGAAGAGGGAGGATACAAATTACTATTTAAAAATTATTTTTAAAAAGATGTTTTTTTGTTTTCATTGAGGCGAGGATTATTGATGCTGCTGGATTAGAGTATTTTTCCACTTTGGTTGAAATGTTTATAACAAGCATTCCTGGGTTAGAGTGTCAAATTTAGCATTAGGCTGTTTTTGGTCTGCCACAAGAAATGCCTATTTTGTTTCCCACAGAACTATCATAGTAACCTCCAACCGAGATTGTTTAATTATAGGCAGTGTTGTGTTCTGGCTTCACATCAACTAGGAAGTGCATCATTAAAATTGCCAAACTCATTTCAAATGTCAGATCTTTACAGCCCAGGAGATGTGAACTTCCATCAGTTGTGAGCAGCAATAAAGCCTACTAGAAAGGAAACTAAATTCAGAATTCAAGAGAAAAATCATTTTTATAGTCTTGCTCAAATGCTTTGTTTGTACCTTACAGAATAGCTAAATATGAATTAGTTACCAACACAAAATGAGAGTCTTTCTGAATTCAACGGCCAGAATATCCAAAAAAACTGATACCTGATCTGCCATTCAGAATACCCTTGCAATTTTAAGCACATCCATCAGAGAATGTGTGTGTTATTTGTCTTTAACTAAAACTTTATTTTGCATACCCAAGATATATTCACTAAACAGCAGTCCCCATTCCAAGAGGTTGCTGTTACAAACACAGGAGTTAGCCTATTCTCCAATTTCAGAATGTAATTGCCTTCCATAAATCTATTCAAAGATCACCTTTTGTTGAAATTCAAGTTTTACAAGTAGAATACATATAAACTACAAGTCTTTAACAATGGCATTATCTGATTAAACCAAAGGAAAACATTGGTCATGTTATTTATTTGGCAAATAAATCACTCCTCAAAAAGAATTAAATCTGCTATATCTTGATTCACAAAAACTGAAAAGCCAAATTACTGAACACCAGAGGATTTTGCCATGAGTTTCTTCTGCTAGAAAACATGCTTACACTAACCAAAACTGAGGAAATACTAATAAGATAAAATTATATTTTACATTACTTTATTGTACTTATGGTCCTTGGCCGGACCCCCAAGTTGTTGGTAAGATCCAATTAGGGACCAATTAAGTTTTGTTTAAAACAAAGTTTGAGATTTAAGACATTTGCTCAGTGAATAAAGCCATGGGGTTCCACAGTTTTGAACAAATAAAAATAAACTTGATCATACAAGGTCAGAAAGATAAAACACTATACAATATCTATCTTATAGTCAGGTTTAATGAGGTACATGTCAATTAACAGGCAAACAGTGGTCGAACAAACCACCCTGCACAATAGATGGCAGGTGCGACCAAGACAAGAGTCCATGGATCTCTCAACAACCCACCCAGTAAGCACAGAGTCAATCTCTTTCTAGCCCTCTCTCTCTCTCTCTCTCTCTCTCTCTCACACACACACACACACACACACACACACACACACACACACACACGAGTGTTTCCAATCTTCACTTACAAAGATATCCCCTTGGAATTCTCTCCAAAAGTTGCTCCAACTCAGGCAGCATCAACAATTCCCCTCTTCGCAGCATTTCAGTCTGGGGTCCTGAGATTCCGTTCTCCTGGATTCCCGAGTATGTACTCAAGCACCAACTCACAAGCACAATTTCAGCTCCTCGGCCGCGCTGAGCAGAACACTACTGCTCCAAAGGAGTCCCCAACATTCGGCTGCCTTCTTCACTTAAAGTCTGCTCCCCACCGCCCTTTTCCTGTTTGGAGCTTATTTCTCTGCCCCTCTCTTTTTAACTGAACTGGGACCTTTTCCTGCCCCCTCTTTTGAGAACTCTTCCTGTCCCCTCTCCCATTCCCCTGCCTAGGGCTCTTCTCGATGATGCTCCATTCCCAGTCAACTGACCTGGGCTTTCACACCATTTTTTTTTCTCCTGGTACAGGCACACTGGGCCCAAAGAACGTAAAAAGGCCAAGCTGTGCATGTGCAGCACACCCCCCAATCCCCCCCAGGTTTGCACATGTGCAAAAGCTCCAAGGTCCATTGGCAGTCGAAGTTCCTGATCTCCATTCTCAACATTGAGGTAAGTTTGGTCTCATAACACCTATCACCTTGGGGGGGGGGGGGGGGGGCTTCACTACAGCGAAGGTTTATTTACAACGGCATTACAATTTCTTCGCAACAAGTACTTACCATAAACTTCTAAACAAATAACTTATTACATGCTATACAGATAAACTTTTCATTTTGTTGCACAACTACACATCTCGTACTCTAAAGTTACAAACATTTAACCAAAACAAAAGGCAGTACATGTAGGATTAGCAGGATTCAAACATCATAGAACAATCACAACACAGAGCTTGCGTTTTTTTTTCTTAGGCCCATTCTTTAACTCAAAGAATGTTTCATTTAAGATTTTTTTAATTCATTCATGGGATGTGGGCGTCGCTGGGCAGGCCAGCATTTATTGTCCATCCCTAATTGCCCTTGTTCAGAGAGATGAGACAACCACATGTAGGACGGCAGGTTTCCTTCCCTAAAGGGTATTAGTGAACCAGATGGTTTTTTTTACAACAATCAACAATGATTTCATCATTAGACTTTTACTTCCAAATTTTTATCGAATTCAAATTCCACCATCTGCCATGGCGGGATTCGAACCCAGGGCACTATCCTGGGTTTCTGGATTATTAGTCGAGCGACAATACCACTACGCCTCCCCTATCCAAGCCTAATTGTCACCATTTTCATTAGCTGTAGGCATAATTCCATCTTTAAGCTCATTTTCCTAAGTTGAACGTGGTAAATTCTCATTTTAAGACAATATGGTCAAAATTATTTCTTTGTGCACCAACAACTCATTTCTCCTCTGATCGGAATCTCTTTTAGCCATTTCGAGAATGGTATTGAGGTGCTTTTTATGTTCACACAAAAGGATTTGGTGTTTCTACTTGGTATGATCTTTTAACATTTTAAAGATCTTGTAGTTTCACCTGATCCCTTTCCAAATGGGTCTTCTTTAATTATTTTCGAGCAATGTCAACTGCTTCCTCGTTCTGGACTTTTATTTTTCTTTCCAATACTCTAAGCCTTTCATACAATTCACAATCCACAGCATCCCAATCCTCTCCGGATTTTAAATGGTCTTTTGCAATCGTCCACTTGACTAGATTCTGGCCTCTGAACTGTCTCTCAAAACTGGCAAGCACTTGTAATTCAGTAATAAAAACAGAAGATGCTGGAAAAACTCAGGAGGTCTGGCAGCAACTGTGGAAAGAGAAATAGAGCTAACAGTTCGAGTCCGTATGACTCTTCAGAGCACTGAAGGGGCATACGGACTCGAAACTTTAACTCTTTTCCTCTCTCCGCAATGCTGCCAGACCTCCTGAGTTTTTCTAGCACTTTCTGGTTTTATTTCAGATTTCCAGCATCTGTAGCATTTTGCTTTTAACTAGTAATTTGGTCTCTGCTGTCATTGCCCTTTCTGGGTCACTTTGTAGTCATAGTGCTTTCCGTTGAAAATTTTTACTTTTCAATTCTGTGGGCGCTTCTGTAATGTCCATTACTGAGGTGGATACATCAGCATTGTTACTCGAATCAGTTCTTTGCTCAACTGGATCACAATTGGGCAAGGAGTTATTGGGCATTAACTTCTGGCAGAGTGGCAATTGAGACGGATTGCCACTCCGCTCGTAATTACTTACCTTGAAACCCAGCCGCTCCTATCTCGCCCGACCTTCTGACTCAGGCCAGGTGAGATCACTTCAGCACAGCGGGTTCCTGAGGCCTACAGCTGAGGGCACCTCAGTCGAAGATAAGCAAGCCATGCCCCCTTTTTTATGGCACTAGCTGCCGTAAAGCAGGTGAGTTTAAAGGTCTAGCCACCGAGAAGCCAAGGAGAAGTTAAGTGGGCAGGATTGGGATATGGGGTCAGGTGGTCCGGGAACAGAACAGGGGGGGGTTTACAGTCGGACAGGGGCTGCAGTTGGGGAGGGCCGGGGCATTGGGGAAGGTCAGTGCAATAGTTATTCAGAAGCTAGAAGTGCTTTCAATTCTTCTAAATTTTTCTGGGTAACTATTGCTGTAAGACAATCGGAACCATTCAAAGTTTGCAATTTAAATTGCATTTTTGGTTGGGGCCCAGTGCAGGGCAATTGTCCATCAGAAGTTAGAACTTCCTGGGCAACTGCCATGCAATCCTTACCTGAGAACATCTGGGCTGAGGGCGGAAGGGTTCTCCAGTGCATCTTTGGGGTACCTGCCCCCCTAACCCGCCCCAAGATACACTACCCTGGAGCTATAGGCCTTTATTCACAGGAATAATTTCAGGATTGTGATACCACTTCCCAAGTTGTGGAAAAACCATACTGCCCATTATATCATTGCCCAGAATAAAGTCTACATTTGTAATAGGTAATTTTCAAACAACTCCAACCACACAAAGCCCCTTCATCAGAGCACAATTTGAATTTACTTTATGCAATGGGTAAGGCACAACCTTCCCATCAACATCCTGTATTAATACATTCTGATGCAGCAAACTTTCTGAAGATCGATCCAAATCCTTTGCTTACAACAAGCTCTGAGCCAAATCAGTATTTCTCAGGATAACAATTTTTCTAGGCTCTTTCTTGAACAAAAATAGAGTGGCTTCCCAATCCAATATAAATCCCTCGTAATCATTTTAGTACTATATATTCCTACTCTAAAAACATTAATAGCAATGGGGTTCTCACATGCTTCACTTTCTGGTGCAGCTTTCTCTGTGGAAATTCCTGTCACTTGAAACAGTGCCACTGGTTTAACATCCGTTCCCTGTAATGGTATTGTCTTCTCTGAAGACTCCTTAAGCTTTCCTATTATTGCCACTGGCTTACCAGTCAGCTTCCAACAATGGGCTTTAAGATGCCCTTTCTTATGGCAATAAAAGCATACCAGTTTATCTGCATCCCTTTTATCCTCTACAGTATCATTTTCCTTGACTGGAACAACTTCTGCCTTCTCCATAAAGCTAGATTGTTTCTCCAGCTTCCCTGTGGGTTCAGAAATGGAGATCTACTGCCCCCCAGCTGCCTACGTGATATATCATACCACTGCTTCCCATACTTTAGAAACCTTATGGTCTTCCAGGTGTGACCTATTTGCTGTTGGGGTGCTGTTTTGAAATGCTTCCAGTATCATTAGCTCTCTCACATTCTCAAAATTTTGTTCTAACTTCAGTAATCGAAACCATCGATTGCACAACACTTTTTTCTCCCTAGCAAATTCTACAAACGTTTCATTTGGTCTTTTCTTTACAGTCCTAAATTTCAACTGACATGTTTCAGGGACAAACTCGTGAGTATTAAGTACTGCAGTTTTAGCTACCTCATAATCTGAAGATTGTTCTTCCGAAAGGCTGGAATACACATCCATAGCCTTCCCAACAAAAACACTTTGCAAAATGAGAGTCCATGTTTCCTTTGGTCACTTCAGCTTTGTAGCCACCTTTTCAAACGAGATAAAATATCTTCCAACTCCGTCTTCAGCGAATGTAGGCTATAGGTGAAGACTCTTTGTTATATCAAAGCTCAGAATGGAACTCAATTCCTCATCCAAACCACTAGACTCTTTCACCCTGTAACCTAAGCTGTTCTCTAGCCAGTTCATGATGTCTGATTTCCATCTCTCTTTGAAACTCGAGCTCAAGTTTTTACATTTCTATTTCTTTTGCATTTTATTTTTCTTTCTCCACCCCCACCTTGCTAACTTCTCTCTCGAGTTGAAGTTTGAGATTTTGCATTTCCATTTCTTTTTCCCCAATGAGCTTTTACATTTCTTTTTCAAGTTCAAGTTTCTGCTTTCTCGATCTCTTTCTGTCTCGAACTGCTTCATCTGCAACTGAATTCTAGTTAAAGCAACTGAATTGCCATCTGGATTAACTTTCTCTTCTTCAAATCCCAAATGTTGTGCTATTACCTCAATTATTTCTGCTTTCTTAGTCCCTGCTCTTAGCTCTAACTCTTCTGCTAATGCAATTAACGTATCCTTGGTTAATTGTTGCAAATCTCCCAGGAATAAATCGTCCCTCTCCAGAAAAGTCGTGGCAATCAACAAAGTTGATTCTGCTTTTCAATCAGTATAGAAAAATTCACCGTGGAAATCTCATCAACCTTATCGGCAAGTACCGGCACTCGTATTTGTCTGTGGATTCCAAATCCCGCAAGAGCCCCCAATTTATATTATGATCCTTGGCCAGACCCTGTTGGCAAGATCCAGTTAGGGACCAGTAACGTTTTGTTTAGACAAATTTGAGATTTAAGATATTTACTCAGTGAATAAAGCCACAAGATTCCTCGGGATTTGAACAAAAAATAATGAATTTTACTATGCAAGGTCAGAAAGATAAAACAATTTACAATATCCATCTTATACTCTAACATTCAGGGTTAATATGAGGTATATGTAAATTAACAGGCAAGCGGTGGTCAAACACACCACACTGCATAATAAATGGCAAATGCGACCCATGTGTTTCTGAACAACCTGCCCAGAAGTCACTAAGCACTGTGAGTCAGCCTCACTGAAACTCTGTCTGTCTCTCTCATGAGGGATGCCAATCTTCACCCTCAAAGATGTCGCCTTGGAATTCTCTCCAAAAGTCACTTCAACTCAGATAGCGTCAACGACAGCCCGCCTTGCAGGGTTTCAATCTCGTTTACAGAGATTCCGTTCCCCTGGATTCCCAAGTATGCATCCAAACACCAACTCACAAGCACATTTTCAGCTCTTCGGTCACGCTGAGCAGAACACTGCTGCTCCAAAGAGGTACCTTTGCTCCAACGCCCTGCAGCACAGTGTCACCAACATTTGGCTGCCTTCTTTACTTAACGTCTGCTCCCTGCAGCCCTTCTCCAGTTTCTCTGCTCCTCTCTTTTTAAGTGAACCAAGACCTTTTTCTGTCCCCTCTCTGGGAGAGTTCTTTTGGAACCTCTCCCTGTCCTCTCTCCCCTTTGAGACCTCTCCCTGTCCCCTGCCTGGGACTCTTCTTCTCGATGGCGCTCTGCTTCCAGTTACCCGATCGGGTCTTCGCGCTGTTTTCCTTCTGGCACAGGTGTGCTGGGCCCAAAGACGGTAAAAATGCCGATCTCTGCACGTGCAGCCCACCAACTTTCTACGCATGCACAAAAGCTGAGGTCTGTTGGGAGTTGAAGTTCCCGATCTCCACTCTCAACACTAATGTAAGTTTGGTTTTCGTAACTACTGAGTAGATTGTAATAAGGATGGTATTTATAAAATACTCTGATAAAACTACTAATCTAGTTTATCAACATCATCAATGCTACATCCACAGCATCAATTCACTGGTGGGGTAAAGGGCAAGACAACTGCAAAGAACACAATGCGCTGCAGCATACATATATCTGAACCAGAAATAACAAATTAACTTCCAATAACGTTCCAGATAATTAATCAAATCTAAATATTTTACAGACAGGATTTTAAGCTTGCAACTCTAACTATATTGGAATCAATGAAGCTCTTTTTACTGTATAGTTTGCTAGTCATTACTATCAGTGTTTAGCTGATGTCTAACATTTGTCCTACAGGTTAATTACAGGATAAATGATTTATAAGGACACTGGCATCTCTTACTTTCTTTTCCTTTCTCTTTATTCTTTAGCAGCAGTAGTTTTTGTTCTCTGTGTTGTTTCTCCATCTCCTGTTCCTGACGATGCTGCTCCAGTTTACGCTGCTGTTCCAAAATTTCTTGTTGGTGCTTCAATGCAAGCAAGTCCTGTTGGTGCTTAAAAAACACAAAAGGGAGAGTAAGCAGCTGTCTACACATCAATTATGTAATAACTGAATCCTTCCTGCATTCCCAACGCAAAGCTTTGTACCAAGTCCACTGCAACTGTAAAATATATGACAGCTTTTACTTTCCAGTTAACATACTGAAATGAGCAACCTGCTTCAGGCAGGCATCCCTTTGTAATATGCAAATCGGGGTCCTCTGATGTACAATGCACACTCTGCCTATTTGTACCAACATTGAGCAGCGCTGAGTATGTCAGTAGAGAATAATGACCATTCACAGACGTGAACAGTCATTTCTGCTCTTGCCAATTTTTGGTTCAGTAATACAGTTGACAACGGACTGTACCAGGGCGCTCCAGCAGACATCAATGAGCTATATGGAAAACAAAGTCTATGGATAAGGACCCTTGCTTTTTCACACGGGCAACCTGTCAGGTTGGTTGCCTCCGTCCTGCTATGAAATCGTTAATAGAGAGAATCCCATAGATATGGTAACAAAAGCAACAGTGGAGGGATGGGGTGGTTAGGACTTTGAATTGGCTTGGGTGATCCAAGCAGCTATGCGCCAGCTCTTAGCTCAGTATAAAGTAAACTTGTTTAAAAAGTAGTTCATTTTCTGTTCTCAGAATGTATGCAATGCTAGCAAAGCCATTCTTGCTGCTCAATCCTAGTGTCAAGAAAACAAGAAATTGTAATATTTTTCTTCTGTTAATAACCCTGTCACATTCCTTATGTACTGCAGGCTGTTGGGGGTGTAAATATGGCAGTTGGAATGGGGGGGGGGGGGTAAATATGGTAATTAGAATAACAGCCAGAATGACTACAAGAGTCAAAAACCAACAGTAAGATGTGGTTTTGATATGTTAATGAACCAAGAGGAACTTCAGTCAGAGTTTTACATAAAACAATAACAGTAGTAGTCTGAGAAGAAAGCATTTCTGAAGAGACTGGTTGAGACAATAGAGATATCAAAGGGAAGGAATGCATTTAAGGAAAATTCTGAAGTCTATGTGAGGGGGTAGCTGTTTAGATTTCCCAGAAGACAGCAGGATAGCTGGTCAGAACTCCCAGAAGACAGTGTGAACAAGGCAGACCTGAAGAACCAGTTGCTGTCAGCCTCAGAGGATACTCCAAGAATAAAAAGGCACTGTATGGTAAAAATTACTGGAATTCTATAGATTTTGAAATCTACAAGGATTGTTGCTGAACAGAAAAGGGGTGGGTTAGATCTGAGCATAATTAAGTTAATATTTTGTTTTAAAGTAATGTTTACTGTGTGAAGCCACTCTTGTGTTTAAGTGTAATTGCGTTTTTTTCCTCTATTTTCTTTTAATAAACATTTATTATAAGATCATCACAAGTAGTCAGGGACATCATTTTCTGATTTCAGAACCTTTCATACTATACAAATTGCAAAAACCATTTTGGTAGCAATTTCAAGTTTCCCTCTAGGATTTGGGCAGCTTGGCATTTACCATCGGCCATACCATAACACTAGTTACCCTGAGTAGATAATAGTGGGACTTCTCTCTAACCCAAGTTAGGGTGATGTGTGACACGTATTGCCAGGCCCATTACTTTGTTGCTCTAGTTCTCAATGATAGAGCTTATGTGGCTACAGTACTGCTGCAATAAGCTTGGTATCCTATAGATAGTACATAAGAACATAAGAAATAGGAGTAGGCCATTCAGCTCCTCTAGCCTGCTCCGCCATTCAATAGGATCATGGCTGATCGGCTTGTGTTTCAAATTACATATTTCCATCTACCCCCGATAATCTTTGATTCCCTTGCCTAACAAGAATCTATCTACCTCTGCCTTCAGTGACCTCCATCACCTTCCGAGGCAGAGTTCCAAAGTTGCACAACCCTCAGAAAAAATTTCTCATCTCTGTCCTAAAAGGGCAACCCCTAATTTTAAAACAGTGCCCCCTAGTTCTGGACTCTCACACAAGAGGAAACACCCTTTCCATACCCACCTTGTCAAGGCCATTCAGGATCTTATATACTTCAATCAAATCACCCCTTACTCTTCTAAACTCCAGTGGAAACAAGTCCAGTCTGTCCAACCTTTCCTTACAAGACAACCCACTCATTCCAGGTATCAATCTCGTAAGCCTCCTCTGAAAAGTCTACAACACATTTACATCCTTTGTTAACTAAGGAGACCAAAACTGCACATAGTATTCAAGATGTGGTCTCACCAATGCCCTGTATAATGGAAGCATAACATCCTCACTTATATGTTCAATTCCTCTCGTAATAAAGGGTAGCATTCCATTAGCTTTCTTAATTACTTGCTGTACCTGCATACTAACTTTTTGTGACTCATGTACTAAAACACCTAGATCCTGGTGCACCTCGGAATGCTGCAGTTGTTCTCCATTTAAGTAATACTCTGTTTTTTTATCCTTCCTGTCAAAGGGAGCAGCTTCACATTTGCCAGACCTTTGCCCACTCATTCAACCTATCTCTATCTGTCTGCAACCTCCTTACATCTTCTCTACAAAATACTTTCCTACCTATCTTTCTGTCATCTGCAAATTTAGCTACCATGCCTTCACTCCCCTCATCTGTCATTAATATAAGTTGTAAAAAAATTGAGGCCCCAGCACAGACCCCTACAGGACTCCACTCATCACATCCTGCCAATCAAAAAAGACCCATTTACGCATACTCTATTTTCTGTCAGCCAACCAATCTTTTATCCATGCTAATATGTTACCCCCTAGACCATGTGCTTTTATTTTCTGCAATAACCTTTGTTGTGGCTACCTTATCAAATGCCTTCTGGAAATCCAAGTATAGTACGTCTACAGTCTCTCCTTTATCCACAGCACATGTTACTCCTTCAAACAAAACAATTAAATTGGTTAGACATGATTTCCCTTTCAGAAAACCATGGCTGACTCTTCCCGATTATCTTGAGTTTTTCTAAGTGGGTGGCTATAACCTCCTTAATGATCAGTTCTAACACCTTCCCCATGACAGACATCAAGTTAACTGGCCTACAGTTTCCTGTTTTCTGCCTCCCTCCTTTCTTGAATAACGAGGTTATATTTGCTACTTTCCACTCTGATTGTACCTTTCCAGAATCTAGGGGATTCTGGAAAACTAAATCAGCGCATCTACTACCTCATTAGCCACCTCTTTTAAGACCCTAGGATGTTGTCCATCGGGGCCCGGAGACTTGTCAGCCCACAGCGCCATTAGTTTTACTCAGTACCGTTTCGTGAATATAATTTCACCAAGTTCCTCTCTCCCTTTCACCTCCTGATTTACAGCTATAACCTGCCTATTTTTAATGAAATCCTCTTGCTCAGCCTCCTTTAAAAGAGCCATTATTTTAGTCTTCTCTTACCTCTAACTCTATAATTTCCCGCTTCCTCAAAAAAATCTTCTCGGGACTCATCTCTTCAAACATGCTTTTGGTCACCCTACTTGAACTCCTGCTTTGTGGCTATATTAATTTTCCTTACGCTTCTGAAGTGTCTTGTGATATTCTTTATATTAAAGGTATTATAGAAATGCAAGGAGTTCTAAGAGCATAGTGTACTATCCATATACTTGGGACTCATTTTGCAAAAATTTTGTTTATGGTATTTGAATTTTATCAATTTTTTAGTTTTTGAGCAATAATAGAGGAAGCCAACCAAAATGGTGCTTTTAGAAAATAGTTTCTGCCTGTGTAAAGTCTCTCCCAACATGGCAGCCCTACCCTCAAGTATAGAATTACTTTTGAAGGGACGTTTTATGAAATCATCTATGATTGAGCATTCCCCTTTCCTATATCAAAATATGTCCTAACAAAAAATAATTCTGATGTGTTTTATCAAATTTCTAAGTCTCATTGCATGGAGGCAACAATAATGTCCTTATTGCAAGGCCACTTTTTTATGCTACTGATAATAAATGACCATTGATAAATGAATGATCTTCCTTCCATCATATGGTTAGAAGTGGGGATGTTCGCTGATGATTGTACATGATTGCAAAATGTTCAGCACCATATTGAAGCAGTCCGTGTCCAAATGCAGCAAGACTTGGTCAATATTGAGGCTTGGGCTGACAAGTGGCAAGTAATATTCGTGCCAAGCAATGACCATCTCCAAAAGAGAATCTAACCATCGCCCCTTGACATAATGGCATTGCCATCACTAAATCCCCCACTATGGGGTTACCATTGACCAAAAATTGAACTGTACTAGCCATATAAATACTGTGACTAAAAGAGCAGGCCAGAGGCTGGGAATTCTGTGGCGAGTAACTCGCCTCCTGGCTCCTCAAAGCCTATCCACCATCTACAAGACACAAGTCAAGAATGTGATGGGATACTCTCCACTTGCCAGAATGAGTGCAGCTCCAACAAGAAGCTTGACACCATCCAGGACAAAGCAGCCCACTTGATTGGCACCCCATCCACAAACATTCACTCTCTCCACCACCAATGCACAGTAGCAGCAGTGTGTACCATCTACAAGATGCACTGCAGAAACTCACCAAGGTTCCTTAGATAGCACCTTCCAAACCCATGACCGCTACCATCTAGAAGGGCAAGGGCAGTAGACACATGGGAACATCACCACCTGGAAGTTTCCCTCCAAGCCACTCACCATTGTGACTTGGAAATATATCACCATTTCTTCACTGTTGCTGGGTCAAAATCCTGGAGCTCCCTTCCTAACAGCACTGTGGGCATGCCTATACCACATGTACTGCAGCAGGTCAAGAACACAGTTCGCTGCCGCCTTCTTAAGGGCAACTAGGGATCGGCAATAAATGCTAGCCTAGCTTTGGCCCACATCCCATGAATGAATTTTAAAAAAGTCTTGAAGTGACAGTGGTTCATGTCCTGAATCTTGAAACACTCTCCACCAAGTCATAAGCTTGATGATCCCTGCTTACCTGGATTGAAGCACCTGCAAGAAAACTTAAGGAAGTTTGGCATCATCCAAGACAGTGGAGTCCATTTAACTGACAAACCTGTCACTGAATTGAATATCCACCTGCCCACTGTCGCTATAATATGTATCACATAACTAGGGAAGTAGGGAGGGCTTTAAACCATACTAGGGGCGAGGGATCAAGCTTGGGTGGATGTAGCAAATCAAGCGGTAGAGTCAAGGTAGGAGAGCAAAATAGTAATATGAAAAATGAAGGTCAGTGAATGGCAGGAAGGTGCAAATAGAAAAAACACAATGCATCAACAGTTAAGACTAAATGTTACAAAGATAACAAAAAGGCTAAATGGTAGGCCCTGTATCTGAGTGTGCGTAGCATTCATAAAGTAAATTAATAGTGTGCATTGAAGTAAATAAATATGATCTGATAGCAATTATAGAGGTGTGGCTGCAGGACGACAAAGATTGGATTCTGAATGTTGAGGGGTACGTGATATTTAAGAATAGGAAGCTAGGTAAAGGCAGAAGGGTAGCACTGTTAATCAATGATGGCATTAGTGCAATAGTTAGAGATGACCTTGGTTTAGGAGATCAGGACGTAGAATCAGTTTGGGTGGAGTTGAGGGATAATAGGGGGGGAAAAGTCACTAACGGGAGTAGTCTACAGGCCCCCTAACAGTAACTGCAAAGTAGGAGAAAGTATTCAAGAAGAAATATTGGTTGCATGTTATAAAGGGACAGTAATAATCATGGGTGATTTTAATCTACATATAAGCTGAGAAAATCAGATTGGCAGTAGTATCCTGAATGAGGAGATCTTAGAATGCCTTCGAGATAGTTTCTTAGAGCAGCATGTTCAGGGACCAACCAGAGAGCAGGTTATATTCAACTTGGTATCGTGTAATGTGACAGGATTAATTAATGACCTCAGAGTAAAGGCACCCCTAGGTAGCAGCGACCACAATATGATTGAATTTGCATCCAGTTTGAAAGGGAGAAGACTGGGTCTAAGACTAGTATCTTAAACTTAAATAAGGTCAACTATGTGGGCATGAAAGCTGAGCTAACTGAAGTGAACTGGGATACTAGGCTAGAGGATAGATCAATAGAGAAGCAGTGGCAGACATTAAAGGGGATATTTCAGAATATTCCGAATAAGTATATTCCTACCAAAAAGAAAAATTCTAAGGGGAGGACCACCATCCGTGGTTAACTAAAGAAGTTAAGGACAGCGTCAAACGTAAGGAAAGAGCATATAACTGCACAAAGATAAGTGGCAGGACACGTGATTGGTCAGAATATAAAGAACTGCAGAGAATGACTATAAGGTTAGACAATGAGAGGAGGCTAGCTATAAATATAAAAATGGATAGCAAGATATTCTGCAGTTATTTAAAAAGGAAAAGAGTAAGTAAAGTGAGTGTTGGTCCTCTAGCAAGTGGCAGTGGGAAGCTAATAGATAATAAGGAAATGGTGGAAGATATGAACAAATATTTTGCTTTTGCGTTCACAATAGAGGATACAAAAAACATCCTTCCCCATTCACTGTTTTTCTAATATATGAATAGCAGAATGTGCAATACTGAAGTTACTCTATACTACACAGTCCTCCAGTGCCTCTTCTATTGTTTTAAAATACACTTCATGTACTCAACTTCATTGTTATTGGGTTATTAGAGATATGTAAAGCTAACTCTTTGCTGACAGTTAATTTAAGTTTGATTTGAAACCACTCCAGGTATTTGTGGTTTAACTTGTTGAATGTTTGGTAGAATTTCAATTACTGTTACATTGTTATCATCACCACCAGTCACACCCATAATTGGCATAAGGGTTACTCCCTGGCACAAGTGGAGGTGAGATCAAAACAGTAAATTGAAATTTCTCTGAAAACGTAGGTGACTTCTACTTATATTCTGAAGTTAAATAGATGGGTGGAGCAATATACTTTAGAAATTCTCTCTAATTAGCAGTTCAACCTAATTACCATCACAAAAACAGAATTACCTGGAAAAACTCAGCAGGTCTGGCAGCATCGGTGGAAAAGAAAAGAGTTGACGTTTCAAGTCCAACATGACCCTTCAACAGAACTGAAGTATACTTAGGAGAGGGGTGAAATATAAGCTGGTTTAAGGTGGGGGGCGGGGGGAGAGAAGTTGAGGGTGGGGTGATTGTGGGGACAAGCAAGCAGTGATAGGAGCAGATAATCAAAAGATGTCACAGACAAAAGGATCAAAGAGGTGTTGAAGGTGGTGATATTATCTAAGAAAAGTGCTAATTAAGAATGGATGGCAGGACACTCAAGGTACAGCTCTAGTGGGGGTGGGGTGGAAAGACTGACAAGGTATTAGTTGTAGATTTAAAAATAATGGAAATAGGTGGGAAAAGAAAAATCTATATAAATTATTGAAAAAAAACAAAAGGGAAGGGGAAGAAACGGGGTGGGGATGGGGGGAGGGGGAGTTTAAGATCTAAAGTTGTTGAATTCAATATTCAGCCCGGAAGGCTGTAAAGTGCCTAGTCGGAAGATGAGGTGCTGTTCCTCCAGTTTGCGTTGGGCTTCACTGGAACAATGCAGCAAGCCAAGGACAGACATGTGGGCAAGAGAGCAGGGTGGAGTGTTAAAATGGCAAGCGACAGGGAGGTTTGGGTCTTTCTTACGGACAGACCGCAGGTGTTCTGCAAAGTGGTCGCCCAGTTTGCGTTTGGTCTCTCCAATGTAGAGGAGACCGCATTGGGAGCAACGAATGCAGTAGACTAATTTAGGGGAAATGCAAGTGAAATGCTGCTTCACTTGAAAGGAGTGTTTGGGCCCTTGGACGGTGAGGAGAGGGGAAGTGAAGGGGCAGGTGTTGCATCTTCTGCATGGGCATGGGGAGGTGCCATAGGTGGGGGTTGAGGAGTAGGGGGTGATGGAGGAGTGGACCAGGGTGTCACGGAGGGAACGATCCCTACAGAATGCCGCCGGGGGGGGGGGGGGGGGGGGGTGAAGGGAAGATGTGTTTGGTGGTGGCATCATGCTGGAGTTGGCGGAAGATGATCCTTTGAATGCGGAGGCTGGTGGGGTGATAAGTGAGGACAAGGCGGACCGTATCATGTTTCTGGGAGGGAGGAGAAGGCGTGAGGGCGGATGTGCGGGATATGGGCCGGACACGGACACCCTGTCAACGACCGTTGGTGGAAAACCTCGGTTAAGGAAGAAGGAGGACATGTCAGAGGAGCTGTTTTTGAAGGTAGCGTCATCAGAACAGATGCAATGGAGGCGAAGGAACTGAGAGAATGGGATGGAGTCCTTACAGGACGCGGGGTGCGAGGAGCTGTAGTCGAGGTAGCTGTGGGAGTCGGTAGGCTTGTAATGGATATTGGTGGACAGTCTACCATCAGAAATTGAGACAGAGAGGTCAAGGAAGGGAAGAGAAGTGTCAGAGATGGACCATGTGAAAATGATGGAGGGGTGGAGATTGGAAGCAAAATTAATAAATTTTTCCAGGTCCAGACGAGAGCATGAAGCAGCACCGAAGTAACCATCGATGTACCGGAGAAAGAGTTGTGGGAGGGGGCCGGAGTAGGACTGGAACAAGGAATGTTCCACATACCCCATAAAGAGACAGGCATAGCTGGGGCCCATGCGGGTACCCATAGCCACACCTTTTATTTGGAGGAAGTGAGAGGAGTTAAAGGAGAAATTGTTCAGTGTGAGAACAAGTTCAGCCAGACGGAGGAGAGTAGTGGTGGATGGGGATTGTTCGGGCCTCTGTTCAAGGAAGAAGCTAAGGGCCCTCAGACCATCCTGGTGGGGGATGGAGGTGTAGAGGGATCGGACATCCATGGTGAAGAGGAAGCGGTTGGGGCCAGGGAACTGGAAATTGTTGATGTGACGTAAGGTATCAGAGGAATCACGGATGTAGGTGGGAAGGGACTGGACAAGGGGAGAGAGAAGGGAGTCAAGATAACGAGAAATGAGTTCCGTGGGGCAGGAATAGGCTGACACGATCGGTCTGCCAGGACAGGTTTTGGGTAGGAGGTAGAAGGGGGCCGTCCGAGGTTGGGCGACTATCAGGTTGGAAGCTGTGGGAGGAAGATCTCCAGAGGAGATGAGGTCAGTGACAGTCCTGGAAACAATGGCTTGATGTTCCGTGGTGGGGTCATGGTCCAGGGAGAGGTAGGAGGAAGTGTCTGCGAGTTGACGCTCAGCCTCCGCGAGGTAGAGGTCAGTGCGCCAGACAACAACAGCACCACCCTTGTCAGCGGGTTTGATGACAATGTTGGGGTTGGACCTGAGAGAACGGAGTGCAGTGAGTTCAGAGAGAGACAGATTAGAATGGGTAAGAGGAGCAGAGAAATTGAGACGGCTAATGTCACGCCGACAGTTCTCAATGAAAAGATCAAGAGAAGGTAAGAATCCAGAGGGAGGGGTCCAGGTGGAGGGAGAATATTAGAGGTGGGCAAAAGGATCCATTGAACGGGGAGAGGACTCCTGCCCAAAGAAGTGAGCATGGACACGAAGACGGCGGAAGAAGAGTTCAGCACCATGCCGAGCCCGAAATTCATTGAGATGAAGGCGTAAGGGTATGAAACTAAGTCCTTTGCTGAGCACTGAACGTTCAGCGTCGGAGAGGGGAAGGTCAGGGGGTATAGTGAATACGCGGCTGGGGCTGGGATTGGAAGATGGGGTGGGGACGGAGGGACAAGGAGGGGTGGAGGGTCCCAGATGGGTGTTGGTGTCGATGAGTTGTTGGAGCTTGCGTTCCTTAGCACTTGAGAGAAAGAGAAAAAGTTTCTTGTTGAGGCGTCGGATGAGGCAAAGAATAAAATGAAACTGGGGACAAGGACAGCTTTGAAAAAGGGTGCGACGGTGCTGCTGGAGGGAGAGGTCGAGTGTGTTCATATGGCGGCGCATAGGACTGAGTGTGGATCTCAGAATGCATCAGTTGAGATACAGGCAGGGATGGAGATTAATGAAATATCGATTAAGAATAAAGGAGATCTCAAACAACATCTTCACTTCTCTTTCTTGCATTTGGATTTTTTGTTTTGTATTAATGTTTTTTTGTTCATCTTGAGCTTTTTCATCCATTTCTTCCTTGATGTTTTTTGTAATTTTCCACCTATACGTTATTGGTCATCTTTATTTTTTCAAATTAATGTTATTCATTATAAATAGCAAGCCTTTAACTGAAGCCATCCTTTAAGGGATTAGTAAAAAAATGCAAAAGGTGTCTAGAATCAGTCAGTCAGTTTTAAGGATATGGAACAGTAATAAAGACCTGCTATTCAGCAATCTACCATGAACCTTTGATTGTACACATATCAGCATGCTGATGGTCATTCTAGAATGACTGTGTGCAGTTATATAGCTGCTCAAGGAAAATTAAACCACTAATCCTGTGTTGTTAGTTGTGATTTTCTGAATGCAACACAAAATTTAATCATTGTGGTATACTGATATTGTGGGTTTTTTTTATTATTCGTTTATGGGATGTGGGTGTCACTGGCTGGGCCAGTATTTATTGCCCATCCCTAATTGCCCTTGTGAACCGAGTGGCTTACTAGGGCATTTCAGAGGGCAGTCAACTGCATTGCTGTGGGTCTGGAGTCACATGTAGGCCAGGTAAGGACAGCAGATTTCCTTCCCTAAAGGACATTAATGAACCAGGTGAGTTTTTACAACAATCAACAATGGTTTCATGGTCCTCATTAGACCTTTAATTTCTTTTATTGAATTCAAATTTCACCATCTGCCGTGGTGGGATTCGAACCTGGTTCCCCAAAGTGTTACCCTGGAATCTGGAGTACTCTTCCAGTGACAATACCACTACGTCACTGCCTGCAGCTGTTCAAAAAGGCGGCTCACCACCACCTTCTCAAGGACAATTAGGGATAGGGAATAAAGGCTGGCCTTGCCAGCAACGTCCACATCCCTTAAGTATAAAAAAGTGTTCTGGTTCTTGAAGCACACATAGTACATCACCCAGCCTGCTCCTTTAAGGCCACTGCTTGTGTACTTCCAGACGGAAAGAAATTTCCATAAGTTCTGAAGGCAATTACAGCCCAATACTCTCACTGAAAGTTTCTCTCGATTTGTAGCTGCTTAGCTCTACTCCGTAACTTAACATTCCCAGCTTATCTGAAGGTCAGAGAAAAATACAAAATAACTGGGTTTCCACCTTTCATTTTTTAATGACTGCACAATTGTAATTTATTGTGTTGATTAAAACATGAGACAAGCAGTGTGACATCTCAAGAGACAGTGAAGGTGTCCAAGGAGGTGGTGGTTATATAAAGCTGAGTGCAGACATGTGGAACCTATTGTGTTTATGGATGATACCATTGAGGGTAGCATGTAAATGGGAAATAGAAGGGGATCAAGTATAGATCCTAGGGGGGCTTCAGAGGTTAACAGAGCACGAATGGGAGAAGTTAATGCAGAAGATTCTCTGGCTATGATTATTGAGTTTAAAAAAACACAATTAAATATGATTATTTACAGCTTCTCTTCTATACTGCAAATTGTCTTCCTAAATCCCTTTCCCCTTCACTCTCACTTTCAGCAATTGCAAGGAGTTTTGTGGATTTCTTTATCTATGACTGAGATCACCCAATCAGCTGCCTCTGTTTCCATTGCATCTCCTACTCCATGGGGCCGAGCTTCCTCTAAGGCCTCCCTGCTGTCCTTGCACTTTTTTCTAGTTTTTCTCCCACTCACCTCATGCTCTGTCAGAGTTCATCTTAGCCATGAAACCCACCTCCTAGGCCATTCAACCCCTTAAGACTGCTTCGCCATTTTACATCATGGCTGATCTTCTACTTCAGTGCCATTTTCTTACTCTAACCCCATATTCCTTGTTTAATATCTAGAAATCTATCGATCTCTGCCTTGAATATACTCAATGACTGAGCTTCCACAGCCTTCTGGGGCAGAGGGTTCCAAAGATTCGCCACCCTCTGAGTGAAGAAGTTCCTCCTCACCTCAGTCCTAAATGGCTGTGTCCCCCGGTTCTAGACCCCGCACCCCCCCCTCCCCCCCCCCCCCCCCCCCCAATTCATTCATGGGATGTGGGTGTTCCTGGCTAGGCCAGCATTTATTGCCCATCCCTAAATGCCCTCGAGAAAGCAGTGGTGAACTGCCTCTTTGAACCACTGCAGTCTATGTAGTGTAAGTACACCCACAGTGCTGTCAGGGACAGAATTCCAGGATTTTGACCCAGCAACAGTAAAGGAACAGTGATATGATGGTGAGTGGCTTGGAGGGGAACTTCCAGGTGGCGGTGTTCCCATGTGTCTGTTGCCCTTGTCCTTCTAGATGGCAGTGGTTGTGGGTTTGGAAGGCGCTGTCTAAGAAGGCTCAGTGAGTTCCTGCAGTGCATCTTGTAGAAGGTACACACTGCTGACGGTGTGCGACACAGTGGGGGGAGGGGGCGGGGTGAATGTTTAGGGATGGGGTGCCAATCAAGCAGGCTTTGTCCTGGATGGTGTCAAGCTTCTTGAGTGTTTTTGGAGCTGCACTCATCCAGGCAAGTGAAGAGTCTTCCACCACACTTCTGACCATGGCTGTACCTACACACATGGACCCCAGCAATTCAAGAAGGCAGCCTATCACCACCTTCTCAAGGGCAATTAGGAATAGGCAATAAAAGATGCTGGACTAGCCAGCGATACCCACATTCCACGAATGAATAAAGTAAAATTCCACCTAATTTTGTGTCATAAGCAAACTTGTAAATATTACATTTGGTCCCCACATCCAAATCATTGAAGCAGATTGTGAATAACTGGGACACGAGCATTGATCCTTGATGTGCACCAATGGTCACAGCCTGCCAACCTGAGAATGATCTGTTTGATTCTACTCTGTTTTCTGTCCCTCAGCCAATTCTTAATCCTGCTAGTATATTACCCCCGATCCCATGTGCTCTAATTTTGCTTACTAACCTCCTGTGTGGGACTTTATTGAAAGCCTTCTGAAAATCCAAATACACCACACCCACTGGCTCCCCCTTATCTATACTGCTCATTACACCCAATACCACAGACACAACACCATCCTATTGGTATCTAGGTAAATGCAGCAGTGTTACCAACCATCGTACCATTCAAAAGGCGCTTCAACTTCAAGGAGGCCGATTGGACCAGGTTCATACGAGCACTTGACCGCAAGGTTAAACGCATTAAACCATTACCTGAGCACTACAACCTGTTTGCAAAAGCTGTCCAGAAAACAGCCTGAAGGAAGATCCCCTGAGGTTGTAGGGCACACTACATCTCTGGTCTCACCAAGGAGAATGCTGAACTCTACTGGGAGTATGTCTCAATGTTTGAATCTGACCCCTTCTCAGAGGAAACAATATCTACCGGTGAGAGGGTGATGTTAAGTATCTCTCAAGAGGGTTAAAACACCTGGGACACCTTGATAGAGACAAATCTTACAAAAAACAGCAAGAAGGCATGGTGTCTCATATGAAAATTTGGAGGCGATCCCAAGAAAGCTGCCCAACATCCAAATGTGTCTGCAAACCAAGTTGCACACCAGTTGCTCCTAAATGGAAAAATCAACAAGAAACAACCAAGAGCACAACTAGATAGGAAGAAGTACAGCGATGACCCTGGCTTCACTGGACCATTCACCATGGAAGAGCTGGAAACTGGTATATCTAGTCTAAAACGCAGGAAAGCAATTGGTCTTGACAACATAGCAACGGAGCAGGTAAAGCATTTTGGACAGCAAGCAAAGAAATGGCTCCTACAATTGTTCAACCACTGCCTGGCGACACACAAGCTACCTAATATTTGGCAGAAGGCACATGTAATGGCACTATTAAAGCCCGGAAAAGATACCTCAGATCCTAAGAGTTTTCAGCCAATTTCACTGCTTTGCCACACCAATAAGCTGTCTGAATGCCTGATACTCAATAGGATAGCACCAACTGTAGAAGATCATTCCAGAGAAAGCAGGTTTCCACCCCGGCAAATCAACAAGCCAACTGCTCAACCTCACACAACATATCGAAGATGGTTTTGAGCAAGGGATGGTAACAGGTGCTGTTTTTGTAGACCTGTCAGCAGCATACGATACAATGAACCATAGATGTCTCCTCTGCAAGATCCTAGAGATGACAAAAGATATTCACTCAACAGAGCTGTTAGAAAGCATGCTTCAGAATCGCCGGTTCTATGTTGAACTAGGTGGGAAGCACAGCAGGTGGCGTATTCAGAAGAATGGTCTTCCTCAGGGGAACGTGCTTGCACCGCTGCTGTACAACATCTACACGAATGACCAACCTATAGACGGTGTCACACGCCGTTTTATATATGCTGATGACTTATGTGTCACTGCCCAAAGCACTGATTTTAACACCATGGGGAAAACGCTTTGAGGCCTTGGAGGGACTAACATCCTACTATGAAGAAAACCACCTTCGCGCAAGCCTATCAAAGTCGCAAGTTTGTGCATTCCACCTCAGAAACCGTGAAGCCAAACGCCAGCTTAAAGTAATCTGGTGTGGAGCAACACTGACGCATTGCGAACACCCTATCTACTTAGGAGTCACCCTTGACAGATGCCTCACCTTCAAGAACCACATCGAAAAGACAAAGGCAAAAGTGAGAGCACGAAACAACATCCTGAATAAGCTCACTAACACAAAATGGGGAGCACGCTTGAAAACATTGCGAACCAGTGCACTTGCTCTTTGCTATTCCACTGCCGAATATGCCTGCCCTGCATGGGAAAGATCTACTCATGCTAAGAAGATGGATGCCACTCTGAATGCAAGCTGCCAACTTATCACAGGTTGTTTAAAACCAACAAACACCAACAGCCTATATATCCTGACGGGCATCGCTCCCCCTGAAATAAGAAGAACGGTAGCCAGCAAGAAAGAGCAACTCCGTCAAACATCAGATGAGAGGCACCCTCTACATGGTCATACACCTACACCCAGCCGCCTAAAGTCAAGGAAGAGCTTCATGAACAGTGTTGTTCCATTACAATCAACCCCATCTGAAGCCCGCATCGCCTTGTGGAAAGACCAGCTCGCCAGTCTCGAACAACCCCCAGCGATGGAAATTCTACTGGATGAAAGCCTTCCCCCAGGAGCTAATTGCAACTGGGCAACCTGGAAGTGCCTTAACAGACTTAGGACTGGTGTAGGTTGTTCAAAGGTGTCACTAAGCAAATGGGGATATACAACCTGCCCGACAACTTGTGAATGTGGAACTGAGCCACAGACTATGCAACATCTCCTGCAATGCCTATCGCTAGAGGAACCCTGCACTGTTGCAGATCTTGTCGAATTCAACAACAAGGTGCAAAAATGTGTCCTGTTCTGGCTGGGCCATGTATAGACTGTCCATGGACACGATAAGAAGTTACACCCTCAAAAAACACCAACAGGTTTGTCAAACATGATTTCCCTTTCAAAAATCCATATTGACTCTGCCCAATTCTACCGTTATTTTCCAAGTGTCGAGTTATCACAGCCTTTACAATAGATTCTAACATTTTTCCTCCTACTGATGTCAGGCTAACAGGTCTGTAGTTCACCATTTTCTCTCTCTCCTCTTTCTTTAATAGTGGGATTACATTTGCTACCTTCTAATCTGCAGGAACCATTCCAGAATCTGCAGAATTTTGGAAGACGACCACCAATGTACCCACCATCTCTACAGCCAACTCTGTCAACACTGGGATGTAGATAAGTCCAGGGGATTTATCAACTTGCAGTACCATTAATTTCTCCAGTACTACTTTTTTACTGATACTAATTTCTTTCAGTTTGTCATTTTTGCTCGTCCCTAGCTTCACTGGAGTTTTTTGTATCTTCCTTCATGAAGACAGGCTTTTGTACCTTCCTTCATAATTGCACTTTGCAAGTCTATTAACCTAACTGCCCTTCCTTGTCCTCATGTTAGCTAATTTATTTTTTTCTTTACTCGTTCATTTTTTTATT
This sequence comes from Cetorhinus maximus, assembly GCF_964194155.1. NCBI lineage: Eukaryota > Metazoa > Chordata > Chondrichthyes > Lamniformes > Cetorhinidae > Cetorhinus > Cetorhinus maximus. The sequence goes on along the minus strand of NC_135889.1, from coordinate 5,385,640 downwards.
CGTGTGGCCGTCTATGGCTAGGCTAGCATTTATTGCCCATCTCGAATTGCCCTTGTTCAGGGGGCATTTAAGAATCAATCACATTGCTGTGGGTCTTGAGTCACATGTAGGCCAGGCCAAATAAAGACGGCAGATTCCTTCCCTAAAAGACATTTGCGAACCAGATGGGTTTTTACGACAATCGGCAATGGTTTCGTGGTCATCATCAGACTTTTAATTCCAGATTTTTTTTTAGTTGAATTCAAATTTCACCATCTGCCGTAGTGGGATTTGAACACAGAGCATTACTCTGGGTCGCTGGAATACTAAGATAAAAGCAAAAAACCGCGGATGCTGGAAATTCAAATCAAAAACAAATATACCTGGAAAAATTCAGCAGGTCTGACAGCATCTGCGGAGAGGAATACAGTTAACATTTCGAGACCGAATGACTCTTCATCAGAACTAAGGAAAAATAGAAAAGAGGTGAAATATAAGCTGGTTTAAGGAGGGGGTGGGACAGGTAGAGCTGGATAGAGGGCCAGTGATAGGTGGAGATTGCCAAAAGATGTCACAGACAAAAGGTCAAAGAGGTGTTGACGGTGGTGATATTAGCTAAGAAATGTGCTAATGGTGACATTAAGGGTAGAAAGCAGGACAAGCAAGGTACAGATAGCCCTAGTGGGGGTGGGGTGGGGAGAAGGGACCGAAATAGGCTAAAAGGTAGAGATAAAACAATGGATGGAACACCTTCGGTCTGTCCGCAAGCATGACCCAGAACTCCCTGTCGCTTGCTATTTCAACACACCACACTGCTCTCATGCCCACATGTCCGTCCTTAATGTTCCACTGAAGCTCAACGCAAACTGGAGGAACAGCACCTCATCTTCCGACTAGGCACTTTTCAGCCTTCTGGACTGAATATTGAGTTCAACAACTTTAGATCATGAACTCTCTCCTCCATCCCCACCCCCTTTATTATATATATTTTTCTTTTATTTCCATTATTTTTAAATGTATTTCCATCCATTGTTCTATCTCTACCTTTTAGCCTATTTTGATCCCTTCCCCCCACCCCACCCGGGCTACCTGTACCTTGCTCGTCCTGCTTTCTACCCTTAATGTCCCCATTAGCACATTTCTAAGCTAATATCACCACCGTCAACACCTCTTTGTCCTTTTGTCTATGACATCTTTTGGCAATCTCCACCCAGCACTGGCCCTCTATCCAGCTCTACCTGTCCCGTCCCCCCCCACCCCAAACCAGCTTATATTTCACCTCTTTTCTATTTTTCCTTAGTTCTGAAGAGTCATTCGGACTCGAAACGTTAACCGCATCCGGCTCCGCAGATGCTGTCAGACCTGCTGAATTTTTCCAGGTATTTTTGTTTTCCTCTGGAATACTAGTCCAGTGAAAATACCACTATGCCACTGCCTCCCCTTATTGAGAGTGGTTCTCTCTTGTCAGGTGTTGTCCTCCTCTCCTTCAAATCTGCCATCACCCGTCTCCTCAAAAAAGTGATTCTTGACCCCGCCACCTTTGCAAATTACCATCCCGTCTCCAATCTCCCTTTCTTCCACAAAATTCTTAAACGTGTTGTCTCCCAAACATCTTTCCCGGAACTCCATGCTTGATTGCCTGGGAACACGTTTCCGCCCTGCCAGAGTACCAAAAAAGGTTCTTATCAAAGTTACAAATAACATCTTACGTGGCTTTGACAAAGGTAAACTGTTCCTCTTCATCCTGCTTAACTAGTCTGCAGCCTTTGACACAGCTTACCACACCATCCTCCTCCAACACCTCGCTAAGTGGGAACGCACTCACCTGGTTCCACTCTTATTTAATTGTAGCTGAAGAATCCCATGCAATAGCTTCTCTTCCCAATCCAGCACGGTTATCTCTGGTGTGCCCCAATCATCCGTTCTTTGTCCCCTCCTTTTTCTCACCTAAATGTTGCCCCTTTGGCAATGTCTTCCGAAAACATCTCAGTTTCCATATGTATGCTGCCAAAACCCAGCTCCTCCAGGGTCTCTAAACCGTTAAACTGTTCATCCAACATCAGTATTGGATGAGCAGAAATTTCCTTCAATTTAATATTAGGAAGACCAAAGTTGCTGCCTTCAGGTTCCTCCAGAAACTTGGTCCCATAGTTACTAACTCCATCCCCTGGTAACTGTCATAGAGGCTGAACCAGACTGTTCACCTAACTAGTGTCATATCTGACATGGATGAGATTCCCACCAGATTTCCATGCCATCGCTAAAACAACCCATTTCCAACTTGATTAAAATTGCCTGACTACCCCTGTCCTAGCTCATCCACTGCTGAAACTCTCATCCAAGCTTTTGTTCCTCTAGACTCAACTATTCCTTTCTTTTTATTTATTTGTTCATGGGGTGCAGGCATCACTGTCAAGGCTAGCATTTATTGCCCATCGCTAATTGTTGAACCGCTGCAGTCTATATGTTGTAGGAACCTCAACAGTACTGTTAGGGAGGGAGTTCCAGGATGGAAAGACGATTTAGTTCCAAGTTAATATGGCGTGTGGCTTGGAGGGGAACTTGCAGGTGATGGTGCTCCCATGAATCTGCTGCCCTTATCCTTCGGTGTGGTAGAGGTTGCAGGTTTGGATTCTAACACACTCCTGGCTGATCTTTCGCATTCTACTCTTCACAAATTTGAAGTAATCCAAACTCTGCTGCCCATATCCTAACTCAGACCAAATCCAGGTCATTGATTGCCTCTGTGCTCACTGGACTACTTTGGCTTCTGATTAAGCAACAACAACAACAAACTATTTATATAGCATCTTTAACACAAAAAAAGTCCCAAGGGGCTTCACAGGAGCATTATAAAAATAAGATAGTGCACTACACCACATAAGGAGATATTAGATCAGCTGACCAAATGTTTGACCAAAGAGGTAGGCTTTAAGAAGTGTCATAAAGAAGGAAAGTGAGGGAGAGAGGTTAGGGAGGGAATTCCAGACTTTAGGGCTGAAGCAACTGAAGGCACGGCCACCAATGGTGGAGGGATTATAATTGGGTAATGCACAAGAAGCCAGAATTAGATGAGCCCAACTACAAAAATTCCTCTGGTCCTTGAATGTCTGGAACATTTCTGTTGTCAGCTTGTGTAATACCAACAAATCATTAAAAAGAAATGAAAAAAGAGGAAACCCGGTTATAGTGTCTTTTTCTGACTGTTATGGCACAGCTGATGGTAAATGCTGAGCTTCTCGAATCCCAACGGAAAACTTGAAACAATTGCCACAACCGTTTTGCAATTTGTATAAATTTTGAGATGCATGCCTTGAATTCAGTAGTAATAAGACCACCAAGCTTTATAGGTTTCTTACAAAACTAAATTAAACCTTTATTAATAGAAGAGATGATTTTAAGTAAACACATAGATCTACAAATTACTATGGTGATAGATTAACTAGGGGATTCAGAAGTTAACTCCCAGTTACACTTTCGTTAAGGCAACAATCAGACACACAGATTTTAAAAGGCCCAGGCAAAGAAACCCAAAACTTTGAATTGGATTGTTCAGGGCGAGTTTTCTTAATTTCAGTTCTTTGTAGGCAACAGCTTGAGGCTTAGATGCTGGAGGCTTTTCACACTTGTTTTTGATCTTAGAATGCACAGAGCCTTCTCTCCTTTATACATATTTTGCCCATTGAATGCAAATTCTCATTGTTTCACTATGTCTTTGGACTTTACCCCTCTAATAATAAAAATCTCTCATAGTACCAAGTTACCAGTAATCTTTGGGAAAAATAAACACACTGTTTAACTTCTCCTGGCTAGATGAAACATTTCACCCCTTCTTTGAATTCAAGCTAATCTGGTTTATTTAAAATGTAAATGTTCCCTTTACACATTACACTTTAAAACTACCCCCATGTTTATCTACATAACATTTCAAACCTAGCTTACCTTCTGATACATCAAAGCCTTCAGGCCAGCTACCTTTAATTCAATTAAATCACACACACAGACATAGGCACAGACACCCTATCACTCTACTTTACAATAAATTCCAATAACATCATGAAAATTATTATATCTTCCTGACATGACCTTGAGATAACTCAAGTCATGGGGAGCAAAGAAGCAGCTGTCAATCTGGGGAAACGTTCAGTAAGAGTAATTGGGCTTTAATTGACTTCAGAGGCTGGATTTTTAAAGTAGGTCAGGGTCCAGATTGGATGTGGGCGGATGCGCAATTTGTTGCCACTGGACTCTGTACTGTTTCCCTGCCACAATAGGGAGGTGTCAGCTGTGGCTCAGTTCACAGCACACTCGCCTTTGAATCAGAGGGTTGTGGGTTCATGTCCCACTCCCGGAAACCAAGAATTGTTTGTACTCGAAGAGAGTTGCAATCTGTGACTGTTGGTAACTCGAAAGAGTTTCCCTGCCACAATTCCAAGCCAGTGAAAGATGCCAGCTTGGGGTTGGATTGGCTGCCTGCTGGCTCGCAATGGATAGCCAATTTAGGCCAATTAGAATGAATTGTAGAGCCCCATTACCTTGTTGACTGGGATTTCAAGCAAGGGGCCACCTCTGCCTCCAGTTGGCTGTTCCCTGGAGGGGCTACCCCTCCTGGATTATGGCCAAGCAACTGTAGCATTTTGAAAAATAAAATTAACTTATCTGTCTGCGTCCCTCACTGTCTGCATCCTCACGTTGACAACTCTCAACTGGGCCAGTGGGACTGCCAATCTAACAGTGCTGCAGGACCTCCCATTGGCCGTCGAGTCAGCAGCCCATCATTCCCGATTGGATGGCAAGTCCACTCCCTAGCCTTGAATTGACTGGAACATTGAAAAGGCAGTGGGCATGTCTAAAGCATAAAGGGGTCGGGACCTGAAACTAGCCCCCATGTCCTATTCCTCACCCTTGATTAAAAATTCAGCTCCAGAACTTATGGAGACCACTTCCCTAATGGAAGTACACAAGCAGTGGCCTTAAATAGTAATTTGACCTGCCTCTAAGTATCACTTGTGTTTCAAGACACAGGCACTCCTGATTGATTATTTTTTAAATCTCCTGTCTCATACAAAAAAATCACAACCAACACAATGGAACTATACATAGTCATTCTCAAATCTATCAATATACCGATCTGTGCTGTAATCACGATGTACCTTTAACTTTGGACTGGTGTTTATTTTTGCATTCATGTTGTTTAATTAAGGAACAGGAAGACATTATTACTGTTGTTTCCTTAAAGCTGACTCTGATGGCCCTATACATCTTTCCCATTGTTTTACTGCTAAAACCTAGCTCTCTGATCAAGTTGTTGGGCATCTATCCTGATATCTCCTCCTGTGGCTCTGCAGTTTTATTCATATAACTCTTAAGCGCCTTAGGACATTTTATGACAATAAATGTGCTATATAAATGTAATTTGTTGTTGAAAATAATCCATCGCAATAGCTTAAATCACAGCATCTGGTTAACCATATTCTTACAATTCAGTTCAGAACAGATACCCCATTACTAGGTCAGTTTGAATTGGTCACTGTGGTTTTAATATCTTGGGTTACCTTTATGTGCTCTTGTAGTTGGGCTTCATGTTGCCGTGAGAGCTGCTCATGTTGTCTCTGAAATTCTGCTATAAGAAGCTGACGTTGGATTTGCTGTTTTTGTTTTAGAGCAATCAGTTCCTGTTGTAGCTGCTGTTCTCGCACACTGGGGTCAGCAGCTGGCACTGTAAACTGATGATCAAGCCGAAGATCCATTGGCGTACTGGGCTGGACTTGAGGCGGCAATGGTGTGCTTATATCAACTATAAATGTAAAAAAAATATAATAATTAGAATCAGTAACTCATTCTGGCATTTTTAACATACCCAAAATTATAAAGAATCACTCATACAAATCTCAGGAATCAATTCAAGATCTTTATTTCTATAGATATGGGTACTGACGCACATACACAGACTTAGGAGTACAATGTAACCCCCTTATATCAGAACGATCACTGTAGACATGTTCTGTCCAGTTTACACAATATCGGCTGTAAACAGTCGAATACTTTCTTCGTTTTCCTGAGTGCCACTGCTGTCGAGGCTGTGTCAGAGAGAAGGGCAGCAAAACACAGGAATACAGACAGGAGTCCAGAACCAGAGTGAACTGGACACAAGGTGAATTTGTAAACATTGAGAGCTCCAGGTTTAGCTGGGCAAACTGAAGAAAAATTGATGCATGCGCATACATTTGGGTTGGGCAGAAGCAGTCTGTCTGTATTAAAGGATTGTTTAGACATTTTGTATGTGCTAGAAATAGATTGCAGCCTGACTGAAAAGATTGCTAAGTTCCCTTGAATGAGGTTAACCAGAAAATAATTCCATCTCCAGAGTGTTCCAGTGTTCTTTAATCTTTCTTTTAATCTTTCTGACAACTATTTCTTCGGGTTAATTTTTAAAAATCTTCATCAAATCTCACAACAACACAATGACAATAAAATAGCTTAGTTAATTATTGCTGAAAGGATATTGAAAAATTGATATTGCCATAATTCAACATAACGAAATAGTGAATTTCCTACAATGTTCATGTGGAAATGATAGATCATGTAAACTTGCTAACACTGGACATCAAAAGTGAAAGACTGTAAAAGGCAATAGGAAAAAGGTCAGCTCAATTTAGAACCCCTAAGAAAATACAAGTTGGTACATGTAGTGATCTCCAATCAAGCAGAGTTGAGGATTATCAGATCAGCCATGATCTCATTGAATGATGGAGCAGTCTTGATGGACCGAATGGCTTAGTCTTATGGAATGCAGTTACGTGGATTTGAGGAAGGATAGCATAAAGTTTGGCTAAAATATCCAGGTTAGATCATACTCTTTGGAGTTCAGAAGAATGAGAGGTGATCGTATTGAAACATAAAAGGTTCTGAGGGGACTTAAGAGGGTGGATGCTGGGAAGATGTTTCCCCATGAGGAGGAGTCTAGACGTAGATGAGGAAGAATTTCTTTTCTCAGAGGGTCATTAGACTTTGGAACTCTCCTCCCCAGAGAGCAGTGGAGGCTGGGTCATTGAATATATTCAAGGCTGCATTAGACAGATTTTTGATCAACAAGGGCATCAAGGGTAATTGGGGGCAGACAGGAAAGTGGAGAAAAGGCCATAATCAGATCAGCCATGATAGTGGAGCAGGGTCAAGGGGCCAAATGGCCTTTTCATGCTCCAATTTCTTATGGACCTTAAGGGAACTCGAATCATATCTGATTCACATGAAGGAAAGCATATTCTTTTTAAAATTATTTAAGGACAAATTCTACATTCCACCAAAACAGAATAATGTTTCTGTTCTGGGTACCTTTATCAATGGGAATATGAATGAGGGTGCTATTATGCCAAGATATTCAAGCTGTTGAACACAAGATCATAGCTTATCACACACTAACCAAGACGATGACAGCAATTCAATTCTTCGAATTTGCCTTGAAGCATAGTTAGTGTCAAGAAAAAAAAGTTTGACCTTTCAAGATCAAGTATGACTCAATACGACTGAAGACCTTCCATTCCCTCATTGGCACAAAGTATAAGCGAATCTGACAGCTGTTGAAGCTATTAATAGTGAAGAGAACTTTCCACATTTATGCAAATTCCATAGCTGCTAAGCTCTGGAGTTTGTTCATTTGCAATATTTGGTGTAACTATTGCCTATCATTCCACTGAATTGTTAGCAGGAAGCGCAGAGGCACAGACTTGCTAACACTGGATATCAAAAGTGAAAGACTAAAAGACAATAGGCCAATATGAAACAGGTCAGCTCAATTTAGGGCCCCTTAGAAAATACAAGTTGGATACATGTAGGAACCAGTGACCTCCATTCAAGTGGAATTGAGGATTATCAGATCAGCCATGATCTTATTGAATGATGGAGCAGACTTGATGGGCCGAATGGCTTACTTCTGCTCCTATGTCTTATGGAATGCGGTCACGCGGATTTCAGGAAGGATAGCATAAGGAAGCTCCTTTGTAAACTGAAATTCGCAGACAGCCTAACACTGTTGGAATGGTGGAGTATTTTGGATATTAATGAAGAGAGTTGCTATGGCAAGACTATCCTGGGTGGTGGGGCGGTGGGGGCACGAGTGTAACATTTTGTGGGCTAACCTAGAAAAATCTTTGCACGCAGAGAGCACCATTGAAGTATTTGGGCTAAAGCGTGAGAGATTGGTGTTTGTGGAGTACAATTCATCAGCAATTGTACGTCATGGGATTGTTAACCATAAGCTTGCTGTTGCTATTTGGCTAATATGTCAAGTCAGATTATATGCTAAACTCTGAAATTTTAAATGCACCAAAATGTGCATGCATGCGCCCATTTGTGTGGAAGCAGAATACTTCCTATGAAGGGAAAGAACAGTTTATTCCATTACTAATACTATAAGCCACCAGGGATATATGTCATAATGGCAATTTCCCACCATCGAATCCTTCTTAGCGTGTAGTTAATGCTGAAAAGGCGGCATTTATTGCCCATCCTTTAGTTGCTCTGAGCACATTCAGAATCAACTGTATAGTCACGCATAGATTCCTCTGTAGGTTAAACAGTGTATGGTTCTCTTTCCAAAAGGTTATTGTTTTGTTTTGACAGCAAATCCAGCGCCTTTCACAGTCATTTTTCCTGATGTCCATCCACAACCTATTAAACTTGCAACTTTCGGGTTGCTAGTCTGGTTTCAAAATCACTACATTGCTGTAGCGACTGAGGGATAAACATTTTATTTCACTATACACTAGATGGGAACAATATATTTTACATATACAGACACACACAATTTAATGTTACAGAGGTCAGTTATTAAACTGAAACAAAATGATTGGGCCCAGGTTTTGCAGCCAGTGGAGAAAGAACAAGGCTGGTCTTTTATTGGACTTACACTTGCCCGCAGACTGTGGGCTTTTACACTGCAAATTGTGGTTATCAATTCAAATAGCCCTGCAGCCTTTACAGGGGACCTGTGACCTGTGTGAGCAGAACAAGCAACAGTGTGACTCCTCAACCAGGCTCAAGAAACCTTACTAGGACAAACAGGACTGAACCTTCACTCCCAATAACAGGGGTTGGGTGAAATTTTAAAACTTTAAAAATCTCAAATCTGACCCTAACCCACCTCCAAACTTCCCACCTGTGGTTTTAAGAGGAGTGGGGCAAGGGGCGTGCAGCTAACCCAATCTGAGAAGTCAAGTTAGCCAATTAAATATTTTAATTAGGCTGGAAGATTCTTATTTAACCTGCTCTTCGAGTTTAACTCAGGCATCGAGGAACCTGGCATCTGAAGGGAGGCAAGAGCAGCTTTGGGGAGAAAGTGAGTGGTTCCTCCTTCCCCTGCCCAGGTCGAGGTTTGGACCTCACCATTATAGAGATAGAGAGGGGTGAAACCATGGAGGGATTTGATAACAAGGGTGAGAATTTTAAAATCAAGACGTTGCTTGACCGGGAGGCTAATGTAGGTTAGAGAACACAAGAGAACAGGACTTGCTGCGAGTTATGACATGGGAGGAGAGTTTTGGATGACCTCAAGCTTATGGAGGGTAGAACATGGGAGGCTAGCCAGGAGTGTGTTGCAGGAGTCGAGTCTAGAGGTAATGAAGGCATAAATGAGGGTTTCAGCAGCAGATGAGCTGAGTCAGGAGCAAAGTAGGGCGATGTAATGTTGGTGGAAATAGGCAGTCTTAGTGCTAGTGAGGATTTGTGGTCCGAAGCTCATCTTGGGCCAACCGCCATTGCCAGGGATAGGCGGCTAGGAAGCAGGGTTTACGGTGAGCACCAAAAACAATGCCTTTTTATCTTCCCAATATTAAACATGAGGGAATTTTTGCTCATCCAGTACTGGATGTCAGACATGCAGTGTGACAATTTAACTACAGTGAAGGAGTCAAGAGAGGAGATATTGAGGTAGAGTTGGGTGTTACCAATGTACAAGTGGAAATCAACAGTGCTTTTGTCAGGTGATGTCGCCAAGGAGCAGCATGACAAATAGGAGGGACCCAAGGAAAGATCCTTAAACTGCACCATAAGAACAGTGCAGGTGCAGGAAGAGGAATCATTGCAGGTGATTCTCTGGTTATGATTAGACAAATAAGAATGGAACCAGGCAAGTGCAGTCCCACTCAACTAGAGAAGGATCGATTGATCAAGTGTGTCAAAGGCTGCAGTATGTACCCACTGGCCTTATTGGATTCTTAAGCGCCAGAAAAATGGGTGATGTGACATTCAATTTTTAGGCTCTTGTCTTTGCATCAAAATTTTTTTTAAAACCCTGCATATCCACAGGGGAGGGATGACATGCACTTCTATCACCGTTAATTATGGCACAGTTGGGACTGTAAAACAATTTAGGACCTTGTTGAAGTTGCTTCTCAGGGTTGCAGATATATAGATTCGATTTTGAAGAAGAAATGCTTTGAGGTTTTGAAATTACAAAATGATACTGCTATTAGGCAGCAAGATATAGATTTGTCTAGACATAATACATAAAAGTTATAGTCATAGATGACACCCAGTAAAGATGCACTTAATAAGTTGTACAGTATACCAATACTAGGCCTACATAATGACAATGGGAATAAATATTCAAATCTTCCAAACACTAACTTACAACAATTATACAAACTCTCCAAAGATAAATGGTAAATATAAAAATAAAAACAAAAAGAATATCAAGTATGTCCCTCCAAATAGTCGAATGCTTTAAATGACTAGTGTTCAGAATAATTGAGTAATTACCTGTTTTTTATTTCCATTGGCTATTTGCTCGTCAGTTTTACAAAAAGTAAACAGGATGTGGACAACAAAGGACCGACTGTACTGAGAGTTCAAAATCAACCTCCCAGAACAAGAATTTATCACCACATGCTGAACAAATGAGTGCTTCCACATATACCAAAATATTTTCCAAATATCTAATTGAACTGATGAAATAATATACAACTTTTGGAACAGTTTTACAATCCAAATGCTCATTATCAATTTCCATTGTCATCTCATGTAAAAAGTAAGTATACTGCTACTAGATCCCTGACAGTGTCAAACCATTCTGATGGCAGTAAGCTGTCAGTAATGTCAGTAACAACAAATGAAACTCAACTAAAACAGGAATGCGTTTTGGTGGCAGTGGTTTTGGAAGGCACATCATAGCAGGAATAGGATTTATTCACATTGTACAAAGTTTTTTTTATAAATTTGTTTTTTTTTTAAATGGGATGTGGGCATCACTGGCTAGGCCAGGCATTTATTACCCATCCCTAACTGCCCTCGAGAGGGTGGTGGTGTGCTACCTTCTTGAACCACTGCACCCACAGGAACACCCACAGTGCTATTAGGAAGGGAGGGAGTTCCAGGATGTTGACCCAGCAACAGTGAAGCAACGACAATATAGCTCCAAGTCAGGATGGTGTGCAACTTGGAGGGGAACTTGCAGGTGGTGGTGTTCCCATGCGTCTGCTGCCCTTGTCCTTCTGGGTGGTAGAGGTCGTGGGTTTGGAAGGTGCTGTCGAAGGAGCCTTGATGAGTTTCTGCAGTGCATCATGTAGATGGTACACACTGCTGCCACTGTGCATTGGTGGTGGAGGGAGTGAATGTTTGTGGATGGGGTGCCAATCAAGAGGGTTGCTTTGTCCTGGGTGGGGTTGAGCTTCTTGAGTGTTGTGGGAGCTGCACTCATCCAGGCAAGTGGAGAGTATTCCATCACACTCCTGACTTGTGCCTTGTAGATGGTGGACAGGTTTTGGGGAGTCAGGTGGGGGGGTTACTCTCCACAGAATTCCCAGCCTCTGACCTGCTCTTGTAGCCAGTGTATTTATATGGCTAGTCCAGTTCAGTTTCTGGTCAATGGTAACCCCCAGGATGTTGATAGTGGGGGATTCAGTGATGGTAATGTCATTGAATGTCAAGGGGCGATGGTCAGTCTCTCTCTTGTTGGAGATGGTCATTGCCTGGCACTTGGGTGGCGCAAATGTTACTTGCCACTTGTCAACCTAAGCCTGAACATTGTCCAGGTATTGCTGAAAATAGACACAGACTGCTTCAGTAATCTGAGTTGCAAATGGTGCTGAACATTCATCAGCAAACATCTCCACTTCTGACCTTATAATGGTGGGATGATTATTGATGACGCAGCTGAGATGGTTGGGCCTAGGGCACTACCCCGAGGAACTCTGTACAAATATCTAAGGGAGGACAGATATAATTGCCATCAGTGCTTATTCATAGCATCAGCACAGGCCCACAGCAACAGCTTAAGTGTCCTACTCTTTGGAAATGATAAATCAAAGTTAGAGCAGGAAAAAATATTTCTCCTTACGGATGAGTAAAAAAATAATGAAATTATGTTGTGGGGAGGGGTGGAGAAAGACAGTTTAACATTATAATCTAACTACAGATGTTCAGAAACATTGTAACTGTTTTCTGGTTGAGATTGTCAGGCCCCTTATGCTAACTACTCCATGTGAATAATTAAATTACCAGCAATTTGTACAGTTAACATCTTGCCTCTGATATCAGAATGTTTAAATGACACCTAAATTCATTAGCAAAGAGCATCAAGTAGCAAAGAGCATCCAGTAACTCTGTAATGGTAATTCTTCAAAGGGATTGGGTACTGTAGGTGAATTACATGATCTTCTTTTACATGCTTCTGGATTTGAATGCAGCACAGAGTGTGATGAAATTGCATTTCCTCTTACTCCTTCTGACGGCTGTAAAGAGGAAGGTGAAATGAAATGAAGTTTGGCAATTTTTAATAGGTATTGCTGCATAGCACAAAACAAGCCCAAGTCCATAATTTGGCACACTCAGATGCCAGCTGTTTGATGTGAACTAAAAATCACTGGAACAATCAAGGTACAGGTACTGGAACAATAATGCAGCAGCAAAAAAGAAACTTGGTTCTGTGACTTCAACAGTTGACCCAAGGATTCCTGATTTGTTCACAAGAGTGCGAAGAATGATCCATTCCCCAATATTGACAGTTCTCATCTTAGTGAATGTATATATTCATCTTTAAATACATACCATTTGGCACAAATGTTCACTTAGATATCCACAAACATGGCTGGTGTGAGAAATGCTCATATTGCAGTGAAGCAATGGGGGTTGCTCAGGATACATTAGGTCAAGATCTGCTGAGGTGGTTGAAGCGAGGATGTTTCCAAGGAGATGTTGAACTCCCTGATGCTTGTATTTTTAAGCTAGCTTTTGTGAATAAACTGGGACATTTGGCAGCACGCCTGTCACACCATCCTAAGCCTGCGCACTTCATAGAAACAGGAGTTATCAAATGTGCATCAATCAACTCTCAGACCGACAAGACAGAATTTCCTGGAAACTTGGTATTCTATTCACAAAGCACCAGTCCATGATGTAGAAAAACAAAATAACAGCATATAATAAGGGTAATAGTTCAATTTTGAGATAAAGTGACACATTCAATGGAGCTGTTAAAAAAGCATCAAAGAAACAGTCAGTTACATAAGCTATATAGTTCAATCTGCATAAAGTTAGCAAAAATATATGTAAAATTGTTTCCAGCTCCCAGTTTTACTCCTTACAATGAGGTCTGATGCTGGAATCCAGGCCCACTATCAGTGATACTGCCCCACTTACAGTTGGGCAGCTTCTTAAGTAAGATATCTCCTCTTTAGTAACTCTATCACTTTGTTTGCTCCTCCCTTATAATAATTTATATTTTTGTATACATTAATAATTTTATTCCAATAAATACTGCAAGGAAGGAAGGAGGCAAGATTTGGGGATGACAGCAAAACTTAGTTAGAACTTGACTGCTGATTTATACCAACAGATATCCCACGGTACCTGGATGGTTCAAAACTTCCTTCTCAGAACTCAAAGGTTCGAGGAAATTACTGTAGCAAAAAGACTGGTTCTTAGCAATAACTCTCCTCATGGCACTAAAACAAAGGTAAGCTATTCATTTTAAAAATTACATTCATTCTCTGCCAGCCTGATTAAATGCCACTGGTAGTCCTAAGCAATTATGTTCAGACTTCCACTGATCACAAGTGTAAAAATAGCCATCTGAAGCAATGTAAAACAGGTCTCAACATAACAGAATGCATTGCAACCGAAAAATGATTTGTTAAAGTTTTATGCAATAAATTTCATCCTGTACTGCTGTATTGATCAGAGCTGATGAAGCACCAGATGAAGTACAGAATGGCATCAAAGTAGGAGGTCTAGTGATGAAGGGAATGAGATTTCCAGATGGCCAGGCACAACAGAAGGTCTATAGTCAAATGGATAGAACAAATGAAGTGGTAAAAGCTTACAGAATGAAAATTAATGTAAAAAAGATGAAAGTTATTAAGGCTGGAAGAAATAATGGTGGGAAAGTAGAGATCAAGGTAAATGGTCAACAGCTGGAACAGGTATCACTATTTAAGCACCTGGGAAGCATCTTGTCAGAAGACAGTTACTGCCATAAATAAATCAGAGCTAGCATAGCAATGGCAAAGAATGTATTCCCAAAATATAAAGAATTGCTCAGCATAACAATAAGCAGAAATCTTAAGAAAGAATTATCAAGATTGTGATTTGGAGGGTCTTGTTGTATGCAGCTGAAATTTGAACCTTGAGAAAAGCAGACATCTAAAGATTGGAAAGTTGTGAAATATGATTCTGAAGGATGGAGAACACGAAAACAAAGAAGAAATTCTCAGGATGGAGGAAGAGGAGGAAAGTCAATATCATCAAGAAAAGACAACAAAAGGTTGGATTGGCCATATTCTAAGGCATAAGAACTTGCTGAAGGAGGTGACTGAAGGAAGGTTACAGAGTGGAGACCAAGAAGAAGAAAGAGAATTCTGACATTATACAATTTAAAGTTGAAAATGGGAAGCTCCTACAAGCACCTGGAGAGCTAACTGCAAGGCAGCGAGGAACAGAGAAATGAGCAGAAGGTTTGTCCTTAGGCAGATCATTACCACTACAGGTGTATTCTGTACAACATCAACAGAAACAAATATAGATATGGATGGATTACAATTTACAGTAACAATTAAAATTCTCCTTTGCAAGATCTTATCCCTTACAGGTGGCATACCCTTCATTTGTGAAACATACCATATATGTCGTTTAGTTCTGTTTTGCATTTGTTTATGCAGCATGCAGGTTATTCACAAACTGTACTCCAAAAGCTTGTAAAATACAAAACCACAAAAGTACATGTTCCATTTCAAACCAACGGCTACATAGCTGACTTTGCAAGGCAGTCGCTAAACGATCTTATTTAAATGTGAGGCAGGTAAGCATTCAAACCCTTGCGGATTAACACTACTTCACATACAGCATTGTACTCCTTATCTGAAATACTACAGCAGATCGAATCAGGTCATTAGTATTCAGTATTTATGAACTCTCCAACACAAAGTACTGCAGTACACAATGTAGACATGATTTGCAACATGTATTTATTCGGCATAACAAGTACTGTATAAGTGATTACACTCTTATACAAAGACTAAAAATATATTTTAACCAATGACTCAAATTATCATGAAAGGTAGCCAATTTGTTAGCACCACAATTTGTTTCTTTAGATGCTGGCTGACCTTTATCTTTCCACTTTGTTGCTCTTATTCACTGAATTCTGCCTGCTCTATAGGGACATTGGACCTTCTGGTTTGTAACTTCTGTGGGCATGTGGCATCATGTGTGCACATTGGAAATGTGATTATCAGGCCAAGCCGTTTGACAGGTTTTCTATGAAGTGACCTTAGGCAAGACGGTGGTGTGTGAAACCACATCAAGATCCTACAGGATTCTGCATTGAAACATCTCAGGAAAGTTGAAGTTAACACATGGAAGCTCAAGCTCTGCTATGTCCTCCTCCTCTTAACATTATGAAAACATAGCAACTATTTAAAGTATAGGGTTACCACAATTTAATTGAAAAATCTAAGTAGCATTTCAACATCATACTGGTACCATTTTATGGTTTTCACAAACAAAGTAAATCAGTCATTCAACTATTCCAGAATGGTACCTTAAAGTAGCTCTATAATCCATTATTGAGTAAGTGGTTAAATCACATATATATTACTCAGTCAACATAAGTTTGTGGTGTTTGTATATTTTAATCAATATTTTAAAAGCATCCTTCTGACAGTACAATGCAATCTCAGACTTCTGACTTAGACTTGGTCTGGAAGGCATAAATACATGTCATAAGGGCCAGGTTTTACTTTTTAAACATGATCTTTTCTAAGCTTTGGCTTCACGATAAATAGAAGCATAGTTTACAGTAATATATTATTTTAAAATCATGTCACTGACCTACGTAATAATATTTGTGTCACAGCTATTTCCAAGTGTCCACAGTGTAAAAAGGACTGTAGCTCTAATAAGACCCACAATGAAATTTGCAAATCTCCCACTTTCTACCAAAGCTAATTTGGAATGGTAAGCCTCAAACATAGCATATGAGAATGTTTTTTAAAAAAGTAACCTTTCCTCTACGTAGAATAGAAGGTGAAAATGACCACATTTTCTACATTAGTCCGTGTATCTACAGTAATGCAATCTGTATTAATAAACCAAATCAATTGGGAAGGAGTTGGTTCCCATACCTCTTCTACATTAAAAGGGATGCAATGAATCATTGCTCAGACAACAGATAGCAAGCCATCTCCCAATGAGGACAGGCAAGTCTGAATGTCAATCAACACTGGATTTCATTCTCTGATTGGAAACTTAATACTCCTCTTTTGCAAACTCAGGCAAAATGACTTGTAATCTATACTCATGGTTTATTCTCATATTCCCACTCCATAACAGTTTTCATGTATTCCACACAAAGGCATGTATGCTAACACATTTTGCACATTCAGCATTTTTAGGCCAGGCTAATATGCAAGCATCAATGTTGCTCCAGGCTCCCATTATTGCTGGGAATATATTTAATATATTGGGCAATGCTGTACATTGAGAGAGATGTATTTTTGTGATATCAGGCATGCCTACTCAGACTGTTCAGTGGTGTTCATCCTCCAGTAGCAGAAAACAGATAGACTAAATCTGAAGGCGGCAGAGCAGTACTGACCAGGGTTGGGGTGGTGGGGTAGGGGTTTGGGTATGTGATGACACTGGGGGAGACTGACTCATCTGCATAACTATCAGTGCCGCATAAACAACTTTAAAATAGAGAAGGCCAGTGTATACACGCAAAAGCTGGAAATCTGTCTCCACAATGAGTAAAATCTCAATTTTTGCCATAGTCCGGAATACTGGGTACACATGCAGACCCAGTTAGAACAAACCCTTGGCCTACTGCGCTTGCAATGTAACTACATGTCACTGGGCCTATATTAATTTTTACCCTGTATTGTCAGTTTTTTTAATGCTTTCCAACTTAGCATGTTTGCAAATCTTCAGAATCAACATCAATACAATTTATATTCAGGATTCTATTAACATTGTTACTATGTAACAAATTTCAGACATATGCATAATTTGCCAATGAAGATGGTAAGCAAATGACCCGATTCCAGACACCTCTTTAATGTTTAATTTCTAGTTCGAAAAAGATGTGTGATATCAGTGCAGTTCCATTCCTATGGTTTTCCTTTCCCTCGTGAGCTTCCATGGAGATTTGAATACAGTCACACTGCCAAGACAGGATAAAATCATGAGCTATACTTGCACCTTGTACTCTGTCATTCCACATTGTTACACAATCTTTTGAACTGTGCTAAAAAAATATTCAAGTTCAGTGTGATAGACCTATGCAATTAATATGCCAAAAGATGGCACTGACATATATCCTAAGGGCAAAAAATCAGTTAGCTTCCAGTAATCTTACCTGCTGTATCGTTCCCCAAAACTTGGGGGTTGCTAATTAATCTTTCTATTCTTTGGATTTCAAATTTGCACGTTCCTTTTAATTTGAATGCCATGCTCTGTTGCTGATGCATCAGCCATGACTCGCACATTTCTATGGCACAGGAACAAGTCAAATGCCACAAGTTCCTGACAGCAACATTGATTACAACTGACCTCCTTCTGCCCTCATGAAATCTGGAAAGAAGTTTTCTACTTAATGTAAGCCACGTCAATACAAAAGGCCTGTATTTCATGAATATTTTATAGCAAAATAGAAAACTGCTTTCATACGTTTTGCCTCGAGAACTTATGAAAACAGCCTGTATTCAAGATGCTAATGAAAGCACAAAGGCTATATTCAGATTCTAATTTTCAGACAATCACTGTACGAAAAAGCAGCAGCTGAACAGCTAAAGCAAAATCAAAAGGCAATCTAGCATCAAATAAAAATGGGCACTACTTCAGTACATAATTACATGTACTTAACATAGTATCTGCTTCTGTACAATCACCAAAATGCCACATGTTGAAGAACACTATAGAAAGCATTGGATTGAAACATTTTAGACTCCCCAACCCAGGATCTGTTGGCCCACTTTGGTGCAAAGGTTCTATGCTGACGTAGCTCCTTGTAAATTTATTAACACAAGAGGAGCTAAAAGGTTCAGAAAGGAGGTTGAAGTGTAAGTCACCAGTAGTGCCAGACGTGGCTCAGTTGGTAGCACTCTCACCTGAATCACAAGGTTCCAGGTTCAAGTCCCGCTCCAGGACTTGATGCAAATATCAAGGCTTGACAATTCAGTGTAATACTGAGGGAGGGCTGCACCATCAGAGGTGCTTTCTTTGGGATGAAACATTAAAAGTTGAGGCCTCAACTGCCTCTTCAGGTGGATGTAAAAGATCCCACAGCATAATTTCAAAGAAGAGCAGAGGAGTTATCTCCAGTGCCTTGGCCAATATTTATCCCTCAAACAATATAACAAAAACAGATTATCTGGTCATTATCACATTGCTGTTTGTAGGAGTTCACTGTATGCATATTTGCTGCTGCAATTCCTGCCTTGCAACAGTGACTATACTTAGATGTAAGTGCTTTGAGGCATCCAGTGGTTGCAAAAAGTGCTATATAAATGCAAGTCTTTCTTTTTTACAGTGTGAATAGTAACAGCTGAGGTCCTTTATTCCAACATGAGATCTGCACCTTTGCTGTGTGTGCAGCTTGAATTTGAGCTTGATTCTATACAATATATTACTACCCAAAAGCACTGTTGAATTCCAGCTGTAATTGGTGCCCAACTACCTTTCAATTTTATTATGGAATTTTTAACATTTGACTTCTGGCACAAATTTCCAGACCTTACAGGTTGTAT
Source organism: Cetorhinus maximus (assembly GCF_964194155.1). Lineage (NCBI taxonomy): Eukaryota > Metazoa > Chordata > Chondrichthyes > Lamniformes > Cetorhinidae > Cetorhinus > Cetorhinus maximus. The sequence goes on along the minus strand of NC_135889.1, from coordinate 5,366,423 downwards.
ATATTACGATCATGCATCAAAAGCTCTGGGGTCTTTATTTATTTTTGCTCCCATTAACCCTCATTCTACAAAACGTTAGTTTATTAAGGATGTGTCTTGATTGTGGAGGCTTAACCTGGACTTCCTTTGGCTTCTCTTTTTAAATAATTCCTATGGCAACTTCTAAAATTATATGGAGATGGTCAATTTTGGAAAAAAATTATTTTGCAGAGTGTGATTACATCAAGATTACTTCTAGTATGCCTTTTCAATTTTTATTTAATTTCTTTTGTTAAACATTCCCCCTTTTAGTCTATTAATTTCCCATGTTGCGGCTTTTTCATTCCATGATTTATTTTTATTTTGCTATATTGTCAACTCTCAAGTTTACATTTTTCCTATAAATTTTACATTTCTTCAGTAGACTCATTTCTCAAGTTCCACTCAACTTCCTTCCTAAGCATCATGCATAATATTTTGTTTTTCAGCAGCAGTTACATTTTGCTTTCACCAGTCTCTTCCCTTAACTTGAAAATTGACCATGAAGATAACACAAGATATCTGATCATAGAAGTACAAATCTGCCACACAGCTAAGATGCATAATTGTTGACTCCAGTCCAGACATATGCTCAGAATTAAACATTAAATGGAAGTCCAGGATTAAAAACATTATGAAAACTGTAGTTCCAATTTTGCACAGTCTTTACATTAATTTATATGCTTTTTTCACACAACTTATGCTCCAAAATATGACGTTATCTAGTTTTAAATAAATTATGCTATGAGGTATACCCATCAGATGTATGGACCTGGAGGATTTCAGCAACAGAATTGCAAAAAGGCAACCTCTCTGATAAGTATTTAAAATCTGAATTGCAGGAAAACACCTCGCTGAATTCAGAGAGGCCAGTTATCTAGATACCATTATATATTGATGGCTAATGATGACTGAGGGAGGACGTACAAACTTGGTGCCAGTACAGCTCGTGATAGAAGCTTAAATAGGGGAACTTCAGAGCATGTTGTAATTTGACACTCCCCATGGATAAAAGTCTATACATCTGCGAACAGTGCCTTCAAAATCAATGCATTTCAACTTAAACCGGCTGTGCTTTCCTAAATTATGCAATCAGTCCCCACTCTTTTTTCCCCCACTCGACCTTCTTGACCAATGGTTTTGGCCTATTATCAATACACTCCCTCAGTGATGACACCTTTGATTAATGCTGCCCATTACTGCAACAGGCTTCAATAACATCTTAGCTAATAGTAAAGAAGCAGTGTTACAACACTGGTTTTAGCAGTACATTATACCTTGTATAGCTGACACTCTTGTGGGAGTCATTGGTACCATCTCAATATTAACAAATAGCTACGACTGAAAAGCTAGACAAGCAAACACCACTGAACTACTGAAGCCAGATAACAAGACAGGCTTTAACACAACAGATGATAAGGCCATAAGTTCAGTATAACCAACCCCAGAGTCCTGGAGTCAGAAATGGAGCTAAAAATAAATATTGCTTTGTACTTTCCTTCACCTTGCGCTTCAGTGCTCCTCCCATACTGTGCAACAGCACTAAGCACTCAACAATACACAAAGCAGTGACTAGATAATTAAACCATCTACTTGAAATCTTTCTCTGCCTGTTTTAGATAAACACCTCTCTAAATTGACAATACACGTGAAAATCTATTAATTGTACAACATACAGCTGAGCATCTATAGCAGGACCACCCCCAATTATCTGCTTTTTGTTAAAATAAGATATTGATTTTTTTCAGGAGTGGTCATCTTTTATATGTATCACACACTTTGAGAACAAGACTGATGCACATTTTATATCCAATGTCAGTGTCAAGGCACAGCTCAAATACCAGGCAATTACTGACTGATATTTCTTCTTCTATTGCCACTCCTTTCTGTCAAGTATTAATTCACTGATTCTGGCAAATAAAATTCAACTTAAGCTACAATTCAGTTCCCAATTACAAGTGTGACAATTCTGTGAGATCTTCAGTTTTGGAAACCAGCCATTCTGGTAAGTTTCCAAATGTTGCAGGTGTAAAAGAAGCTGCTCTCTGGACTACTCCAAAATCAAAAGTAGGTGTGAAAGAATCATCAGAGTACTTCAAACCAACTCGCTTCCTTCTTGCTGCTATTTAACTACTCAAAGTAACAGGTCATATGTAGCTCGGGATGAGTCAAAATTAAGTGGGGAAATAAAACACAAAATTATGCATAAATTTTTTTTAGAAAAAGTAGTAACTTCTATAGTTGGAGCAGTAAGTAAAGTAACCATAATGCACTGTTTCCAATGCTGAAAGGTGGGTTTATATACAGAAAGCAAAAAGACCACTTAAGGCCCATTAATTGGATCAAACTCAAGGAGCAATGAAATAATCTGCTCACTTTTCACCAAGGAATCATAGAATTGTGATGGTGCAGGAAGAGGCCATTCAGCACATTATGTCTGCACCAGCTCTCCGAATTGAGCATTATAATTCAGTGCCATTCTCCTGCCTTTTCCCTATAATCCTGCACATTGTTTTTATTTAAATCATCATCTAATGCCCTCTTGAATGCCTCGATTGAACATTCCTCCACCACACTTCCAGGCAGGGCATTCCAGACCCGAACCACCTTTTTCTCACATCGCATTTACTTCTTTTGCAAATCACTTGAAATCTGTGCCCACTGGTTTTCGATTATTTTACAAGCAGGAAGTTTCTCCTGATCTACTCTATCTAGCCCCCTTCATGATATTGAACACCTCTATCAAATCTCCACTTAGCCTACTTCTCTCCAATGAGAACAGTCCCAGCTTCTCCAATCTATCTTCATAACTGAAGTTTCTCATCCCTGGAACCATTTTTGTAAACTACATGAATGGATAGTAAGATAGAGATTTAAAGATAAATATAGATAAAACTAACGTGAAGAATTAAGAAACATTAAAAGAACAGGCTACATGTTGTGGTTAATTTTTGATCTATTTGGGGAAATTTCAATGCAAGAATCACAGAAACTGGTCAGCAATGGGAATAGGCTATGAGACCTCAACAAATCAGCCCTCTTTAATAGTTCAGCCCTACCTAGCAACCAAACCATTAGCCTCAATCCCTCCTCTCTCCGGAGATGCATCGAATTGCCTCTTGAACCCATTCATGCTATTTACTTTTATTCAATCATTACCGAAAAGGACGTTCCACAAGTCAGTGACCCTTGAAAGAAAATGCTATGTCTGACTCACATTTATCCTCCGAATCTCTTTTTAATTCATGTTCCTAGCATTTGAACCCTGCATAATCAAACAACTTTCCTTGGCCAACCTTAATTAGGTCATTGTGAAGTCTAAGAAAAGCACAACTTTCCTAAATTCCCAATACCCAGAATGGTCTGTTGTTCACCCGCAGACGTGCCTGTGCACTATCAAGGAAACTGTACATATGAAGAATACTCAAAATAGAAACTACCCAGTAAATTGTTTGGCAACGTGGTACCTTTAAATTTCTATTGTGTCCCTATGGTAATAAAACTCATTCCCTCGTTTACCTTTTAACTGTAACCAAGTACTGGGCTGAAGGTTTATGAACGTGACTACAATAACCCCAAAGCTTGCTTTCTATGAGAGGGCAGGATGTTGGAAGAGTTCTATTCAATACATATTTCTCCTTTTGATTCTTATCTCATGCTAATTATTTTACACTAATCAACATTAAATTTCATCAGCTATCTGCTGGCCTGGTCCCAGATCTTTCTGAATCTACAGCAATTATCCTCATGGTTCTGCTTTCTATTTTTATATACTAAATAAACTTGGACTTTTTATTGACAGCACACAATGGGCCCTTGAAGCCCATACAAACATACAAACTAGGAGCTGGAGCAGGCCTCAAGCCTGCTCTGCCATTTGATAAGGTCAACTCTGCTTTCCTGTCTATCTTTTATTCCCTTGTCAATCAAGAATTGCATTTACTTCTTTTGCGAATCACTTGAAATCTGTGCCCCCTGGTTTTCGATCCTTTTACAAGCAGGAACAGTGTGTCCTGATCTACTCTGTCCAGCCCTCTCATGATATTGAACACCTCTATCGAATCTCCAATTAGGCGCCTCCTCTCCAAGGAGAACACTCCCAGCTTCTCCAATCTATCTTCATTACTGAAGTTTCTCATCCCTGAAACCATTTTTGCAAACTACATGTCTAACTCAGCCTTAAAAATATCCAATGACCTAGCCTCATTGCTCTCTGGGGAAGAGAATTCCACAGACTAATGGCCCTCAGAGAAAAGATTTCCCCTGATCGGCATTTTAAATGGGAGACCCCTTATTTTTAAGCTGTGTCCCCTAGTTCTAGTTTTGCCCACAAGGAGAAACATCCTTTCAGCATATAGGTCAGACCAGGTAAGGATGGCATTTTTCCTTCCCTAAAGGACATTAGTAAATCTGGTGGGTTTTTACAACAATCGGCAACCCTGTGGTCATCATCAGACGTTTTATTCCTGGTTTTATTTACTGAATTCCAACTTCACCATCTGCCATGGTGGGATTCGAACCCCGGTCCCCAGAGCATTACCCTGGGTCTGTGGGATATTAGTCCAGTGAAAGTGCCACTATGCCACCAGCTCCCCCCATTTTTCTAAACGCCAATGCATTACCCCAAAATCTACTTTGTCAGCAGTGGCTCTCCTTCCTGCCTAGGAAAAGGACAAAATCTTTGTCAGATAGCCGCTCTCATGAATTGGTAGATCACTACCAATCACCTTGAAAAATTAGAGCGGTTAAACACACAGCTAAGATAAAGCTATTGTAAAAAAAATAAATTCAAAATCCTTAATTCTGTCAATGGCTCAGTGCAGAATGCACTACATTAGCTTGTTACCGAGCCACACAGGTAATGAAACTTGCAGGTTTTATTCCTGGTCTGTGCTCAGTTAGCTACTCCCAGTTGGAGGCACAGAAAGACCATCTCAATGGGGAAAAAACAAAGCAGTCAGGCTTCTTTCTTGATCCTGGAATTGTTATCTAGTGACCCCTACCAAAAAAGTGCATGAGATTAGATGAGATGAGGTCTGCTGATCCCCATGAAGTCACCATCTCCAGGAAAGAATAGGACAAAAGGTGAAGGGGAAGGTAGAAAAATAGAACATGCATGGACTTGGCAGCCATGCACTACCTTTCAAACCATTAACAAAAAGCAATGGAGCACAGAAGCGCACAAGCCTGTAGCACTCACCAGGACGTTGATAATATGTGCAGAACGTAGCAAAGTGTCCTGCTGTTCAAGAACAATCTACTGGAGCTCAGGAACATTTACCTCAACTTCACTCCCATCCTATCCTACTTCTGGCAATTTAACAGAGTTGCTGTGAGGTGGTACTTTCCTTTCCAACAGTGCATCTTTTAAATTTATCAGCATGACAGAGCGCAAGCCCTGACTTCATATTAATACCGCAATTACAGCAAAATTATGTTGGTCGAATTTGCCATTATGAAAAGCCCATACGCAAGCAAAATCAGAAAGTAAAGAAGTCACACTTTGGCAAGAATGGCCAAATTCTCAACTTAATTAAGGAGGTGAAATCTTCTGAGATGGATATTGTGCAACAAATTAAGACATTAAACTACTGAAGCACTAATTTATCAGCACTTCAGCATAGTCCCACAATTCAAATTTCACATTGGTATGTCAAAGTAGGTATGCAATGTAAAAGATGGCCGCTTACTTGATTCATTTAAGTACTGGGCACAGCAAGGTGGCTAGAACTCCTGCCTGGACAAGTGGACAAAGAGGTCAGGACTTGTGGCAATCTAATACACGGAACCGACTGCCATACTAGAAACATAGCCCCAGAATATTCATGCTGTGGTAAAGGTGCAGGTTTTACTCAGAATTTCAAATATGTTGGATTTTCAATCAGAGAACATTGCCCACCACATCAAACACATGATCCAGAGAAAAGACCAAATTTTACCTCACTCCCTACTGTACATATTTATGATTTTTACATTGTTTCGTTACTGTCCTCCCAAACAGTCTACCAATGTAGAAAAGATAAAAGTTAAAAGCAACAGCAACAATTTGGGTGTGTTAAAATAAAGTCTACGTTGCAATAAATGTCAATAACTGCCTCGGAATGAGATCACGGTTATTTTTAGCTACAGGTTCTTCTTACAGCTCCTGCAGCACCTGACTGCGACACCCACACAAAACAGACAGACGATAATCAGAGATAAAACTAAAAAAGAACATGGACTTGCAAATATCTACTAGGAACCATACACCATGCTGAGAAAACAAATTTAAAGCACCTTTCCAGTTTTTTAAATAAAGGCAGCATTATACAAAAATACACAGTGCTTTAAATTCTTACCATGTAAATTATCACTATTTTTAAAAAAAAAACTGAAAAAATTGTTTTAGCTATGAAATATTTTACTCAAAGCTCACAGCATTAAGCAGACTGCAGCTTCCATAATAAACCAGTTAATCTAAATGATTAATCCATTTTTTTGCTGTTGCCTAGCAGCCTTAATAGAAGGAGGTCGGGGGGGGGGGGGGGGGTAGAAATAGTATCTTACTATTGGAAATTAATAGGACAGTCCTCTCTTACCATCAAAATATCAATGACCACAACTTCATGCTGTAAAAGGAGAACCTCGGGAAGCCACACTGAGCAACATTCCACTGCAGTAAAGAACAGAAAATGAGGCTGTAATCCAGGACGCTCCCTGCTAACATCTGATGTCTACAAGCTGCAAATGGTTTCTTCAGCTTTTCCTTCGTACAATAGTTACAATTCTCTCCCAGCTAATACAAGCCAAGACAAATCACTCATTCAGCGTATGAGGCAGACTGTACCCATGGTTACCTTACCCATTTACTGCAGTTCAAAACTTGAGGTAATTGTTAATGGGAAAGAAATTAAGTTTCAGTCAGAACAAGCCAGCTTTGGCCCGTGTTACTTGCTTCTTTAGTGATGATGACATCAGAACACTCTCTCAAGCATACTGAGCACTTACTGCACAGTCGCCCATTTCCTGGAAACTCGGTGAATACATTTAGTCCCAGAGCAGCCGTACCCCCAGTGCAGCTTTGCCAGCATCATTAAATCTAGCCACCCACTGGTTAACACTTCTATAATACAACCAATCAAATTTCACTGCTTGGAAAATAATCTTTTGACATGCATGTATACCGCATTTTAAGGTGAATGATAAACTGCAACTTTCCAAAACACTTAAAATCTCATCAATAATTTGTCAAAGAACATTTTAGGATATTCCGAAACAGATGGATATAATTGAACTAATCTGTGCTTTCTAGTATATTGATACTTTGGAATTGTGATGCTCCAATGCATTTCCTAAAATTTACTCTGAAGATAAATGCAGCTTTTATGGGTGGTTTTCCAAACAAAACAAACAAATCAAAGTGCAACAATGTTATTGACACAAACAGCCAAACAAAACTCTCTCCAGAATAATAGCAAGGTAAACAAATGTTTCAACCAATCTCAAGGTGGGTATTACATGATTCACTTTTATTCTTATTAAATCACCTGAACCAAATATTAGATTGCTGGATGTGTAATACCACACCCCATATTGGAAAAATGCAGAATCTGCAGAGTTCTACTTTACTGCATAGGGTGAAGATAAGCAAAGATTAAGAGATACCAGAATGCATCACAAGTTGCTGCAAGTTATCTTTCCAAGCGCTGCACAGCATAAAGTGAATGCATTCCTTACAACTGTTGGAATGAATACAAAGAACAAGCTTCTAGTGACAAGTTTTCATATAGGAAGACAAAAATGTTACAGCGCATATTTGTTGAAAAGTGCACTTGCTGGAGCTGGCAATTATGTTTTTAAATGTTGACTACAGTGGAATGGCAGGGTAGTAGCAATGCTAAATAATACAGAAGTCTCAGATGCAACAAAACGGACATCATTATTGAACTTTACGAGGCTATTTAACTCTTGTGTTTATGCCAGCTCTTTGTTAGGACAATCCAAAACTATTCTCGCTGTGTTGATCACTTCCTTATAGTACTTTAACTTCACCTGCCATAGTGCTTTAACTTCATCTGCTACAAATAGTTACTCATTTTTCCCTGAAAGGATGGAATGGTCTCTGGGAATACCACTCCTTGAGACAAAAGCATTCTATGCATCAACATGAAGAAATTTCTCCCTAATCTCTCACGCAGCAACACAATGCTATAAACTGGTGCATTTGAGGTTCTTTTATATATCCAGTGAACCAGTGACTGGGATTTTGAATACATGATAATAAGCAACTAAGAATGGTTGCAAAGTAACTTGGTTTAGATGTACAAAATAAGCAGAGAAGTGGGCACTAAAACATAGTGTTTCAATCTGTTCAAACGAGACTGAGTCCAGCCCAGGCTTAATGGGCAGGAAAAGTTACCAGCTGATCCTGTGTGAAAGTCTTGAACTAATTCTTAGAGGATGCAAGCTCACAGCTGCAGTTGCAACAGGAAATTGAACTTATATTTATTGTATAAAAATGTCATGAGCTTGAAGGTGGTGGGTGTTGGTGGAGAAAGGTAGAGTAGAAACTAGAAAGAGTTGGGGATTTTGGGCACGCATGGCTCATTGGGTAGGGCAAAGGTGAAGTAGCAGCAATGGCTTCCGTCTTGAAAGCAAATCCAATACCTCCTCACACCTGTTGTTAAAGGCAAAAGTGGAAGGTAATCCAGAGTTCTGGAGGCACTTGGTAGTAGAATAGAGAAGCTTCAGGTTACCTTTGCTCTACAGGATGATCAAAAGAGCAACAGGCAGTTTTGGCAGAGGTGAACAAAGCTAGGGAAAACTTGACACCATGGTGACAGATCTGGCAATGGATGACTACATCAATTTTGCATCAAGCACACTCAAAATTGCGTCACATTGACTTAAGGTAGCAAAGAGGTTTAGGTAGGGAATCCCAGAGTATGGGGTCCTGGTAGCTGAAATTTCAAAATATCTCCACCAACAGCAGAGTGATTAAAATGGGGATTCGCAAGCGGTCAGGATTAGAGGGGTTCAGAAGGAAGGGCAAGATCATGGAAGGATTTATAAACAAGGCTAAGAATTTTAAAGTCGAGACTTCTAGTTCAAGGCATAAAGTTTATAGGAGAGACGGTTAAATGGGCGAAATCACAGAGAATGATTCTCAGTGCAGACTGAGGGAAAAAGAAAGGCTATCTCCAGAAAAAAACTCTTATGTTGGAGGGGTGCTAGACAAAGATTTTAAAGATGATAAGAAGCCAGGAAAAGGATGAGGTGGCTAATGAAGGAAAAGTTGTCAGGGAAATAGTGGAAGAGGTCAAAACACTGCAGTGGCTCAGGCAGTACATGTGGTGGAAATTAGCACCAAGATACAGAGACTTCAGTTAAGGTGCAAGTCAGGGGTGCCCAAACCATGGGTCAGAATGACCATCTGGGGTCATTAACTCCGAAGCAGCAATGGCAACTGTTGAGCAGACTCTGGTGGGACAGTCCTGGGATTGGCGCCGAGACTCCATTACATGTGTGCACACAATTCTTAGCTTCGAGGCTGCAGAGTCCTCAAATCGACTGTGGACAAAGCCACTGGCCCATGCTCAGTAACTCCACCCCCCACTCTGCACAACAAATCTTTCTCCCTCAGCCCTTCCCCCACCGGTATCTGGGATCACATGAATTTTCAAGCATTAAAATGGGGTCACAGTGGGAAAATGTTTGGGAAACAACAATTGCCACCATTGGTTACTATCAAAGCTAAGATACCAATTTGATTTCTTACATTAAGAAGCAAAACGCTCAGGCATTCTGAAGGGAAATGTCATTGCTACCCTTTAGGAGACTGGTGATGGCGGAGTCAGTGGGGCAGAAAGGAAGTTGTGCTGGGCAGCCAAGTTTATTGATGCAACAATGGGTCCCATGATGGGTCGAGAAAGGAACAATAAGGCCATGGGCTTGTTTGGGTGCGGGGTGGGGTGCATGAAGGGAGAGAATTCAAGCTTGGGTGACAACAGGAGCGAAGGGAAGCTGAAGTGTTGAGATGGGCTGGGGTAAAAATTGGAGTGTGGAGGTAAAAAGCTGGCTTAGATACACAGTACATGTAGAGATGTACTACCGCGGGGCTTCTTTAGTTGAACAGCTTTATTTACAGAGCTGCTGGATTCGCTGCAGACCTGTGTCAAGGCTACAATACACACTCTAGACTAGGAAAACTCCGTCCCTTATAAACTTTCCTGTGCTCAGTGCTGATTGGTTGTTCTGACCACGTGACCCTTATTCTGAAAGGCTGGCCTTAAAGCAGCAATCACCAAGTAGTCATAAACTGAAAACAGAGAAGAAACAATATTAAACAATCCAGGATTGAATTCTGAGAATCAGGTGTCTGTGGTTGGATAAAGCCCATGAATACACAGCCTGGGGTCAGCTACCAACCACTGCCAAACCTGGAGCCAGTAACAGAGAGGGGTGGATCCGAAAGCCAAAATGTGGGAAAGCAAAGTAGTATCCGAGACACAACATTGTCCATAATTTGCCATTAAAGTATAGAGGCCAAAACAAAACTCACACGAGAATTTATCTCTCAGGTTTATTGTCTTTTCTGATCATCCAAGGCACATTTTTGGCACACAGGCAGGAAGTTTTATTCTGCATCACCTCTCCTACTGCTTCACAGAGGGATTTAAAGCCAAAAAATTCTTTCATTCTCCAGTGACATAGTTCACCTTGAGGTTCAAAAAATGAACCAAGTTGGGGGGAAAAAAAAAGAGGTGAGCATATTCCCCCATCGAACATTTGCAAACAAAGGCTGCAATAATTTGTTCAGATTCTATGCAATCAGACCGATCCCATGAAAGACAGGTCTTAAAAATAAATATAAGGTTAGCAGAAACTCACCACAAAAAACAGAAGCAAAATACTGCGGATGCTGGAAATCTGAAATAAAAAGCAACATGCTGGAAACACTCAGTTCAGGCAGCAAACCCCCTGTAACCCTTCACACTCTTGTTTATCGAGGAACTATCTACCTCAGCCTTGAAAATATTCAAAGACTGCTTCAGAGGAAGAGAATTCCAAAGACTCACTGCCTCAGAGGAAAGATTTCTCCTCATCTCAGTCTTAATTGAGCAACCCCTTATTTTTAAACAGTGACCCCTAGTTCTAGATTCTCCCACAAGAGGGAACATCCTCTTCACATCCACCCTGTCAAGACCCCTCAAGATCTTAGAAGTTTCAATTAAGTCGCCTCTGACTCTTCTAAACTCCAGCAGATAACAAGCCTAGCCTGTCAGAATTGAAGACAGATAGAAATGTATTCATGCCTCATCAGAACACAACTGTTGTTTCTTTACTATATCCATAAACACCCCCCCACCCCCCTCCCCCGCTTTGGCCTTTGCATCATGAAATCTTTTGTTAGTTGGGGGTGGGGGTGGGCCAGACATTCGTGGGGGTGGGGGGGAGGGTCGAACATCGGGAGGGGGTTGAGTGGGCCAAACATTCTTGGGGACAGCGGGGGGGTGCTGGTGTAGGAGGTTAGGGAGTGGTGTCAGGTGAGGAGTCCTGTGCAGGTGAAGGGAATCCCATGGGGGTCAGGGCTGTGTGGAATTGGTCTGGGTCTTTTCAATAGTTACCCAGAAGTTAGAAGAGGATTTAATTCTTCTAGCTTTTTCTGGGTAACTATCGGTATAACCCTGGTGGAACCATCTGAAGTTTGCCCTTTAAACCACATTTTCAGATGGTTCCATGTGCAGTGCAATTGTCCAGAGGAAGTGTGCACTTCTGAGCAATTGCTGTGCAAATCCTTACCTGGGAACTTCCCAGAGGGATTCCCCAGCGCTACTTTGGGATGCCTCCCAGATCAGACGCTGTCGAGCTCGGAGATTACGGCCCTATATCTCACCACAAAAAACACTGGCAAAAATGTATCGATGACCTAACAATATTAAGAACGATTAATTTTGCAGTGCAGCGCCCTTCACTCATTCTGACAGGCACGGCTGACCAGTAAGCCTATTGAGATAGGTACTGCTTTATCTGTATTGACCTCAGAATGATGAAATGAAAAAGACAATATGTCAGAGCAGGGGGAAAACCTTAGACTTGGCTTCATTACTCAACTTAGCACAGCCAGGACCAACATCTTCTCCTACTCAAACAGTTTGAACAGATAGTTTGAGGATTTAGTGGAATTCAGAGATGGGGTGTGGGTGTGGAGGGGTAGGGGGTGCATTGAGGAAGAAAGCAAGAGAATGAATTAGAGGCCGACGTTGGCGAATGAACCAATGTTGGGGCCATGCTGTTTTATTATATAAATTCCGGAATAGAGGTTACACAAGTAGATTAAACAGTAAATGATGGAAACGTTTTTGAAGCTAAATAATTATTTAGTAGATACTACATTGTTAAACATAACACAATACTAGTTTTACAAAAAGTATATCTACAATTTATAACATTAATAAACCAGTAGTAGCTATTCTCCAGAGACATTCTGATATGCCAAAGTGATTAAAACTTTTGATGGAGCTGAATTTGGTGAACAGTAGCTTGTGTAAATTACTTAGTTATCAGAACAAACTTGTCTTTATGCAGTGTCTTTCACTACCTCAGGGTCTCCAAAGCTCCTTACACAGTAATATGCATCCTCTACTTCGAATAGGCCATGGGATCTTTTATTCCCACCTAAGAGGGAACATCTCAGCAGAAGGGTGATACCTTCCTCAGTATTGAAGCGTCAGCCTAAATCATTGCTCAAGTTTTTGGAGTAGGGCTTGAAAGAATGAACACCTCATTAATTCAGAGGTAACCGTTACACTAAGCCAGGTCTGACTTATGGAACTGCTACGTAGTTTAGTAGTAAACTATCTAATCAACACACTGCAGGAAAAAGTTAACACTATTTATCACCTTTTGTTTTTTTTAAATTGTAGTCCACACTTAAATCAGTAGTTTGTCCTTTCTTGTCAAAGGTCAAAAAGCTTGATCAAAATTCAGTAAAAAAGGCCAAATTATTTATTACACAGTTCTTATTATATTACATACCTATACAAACAGCCAATTACCATAACAGATGGCTCTCTCAATCAGGTCATTTGATTTGTGTTCATTTGCTGCTATACTACACAATTTGACTGAAGCATCAGGGTTTTTCACCACATACTGGTGGTATTCTGTACTTTACAATAATGTTCTATGTGGATAGAGGCAGATCTGCACAGCCCTAAACCAAGGCTGAGTCTGAATGCAATCTAATCTAAACAACCAATGCAGGCATTTAGAATTGACACAAACCGATCTGAATAATGTGAGTTACAAAAACAATCTTGTATGAACTGTAATTTCTCTACATATAAAACCACAATTTTAGTCCTTTAGCAAGAGATGAGACTGGTGCACTACTTAACTAATCAAAATAATACATCTCTGCTTAATCAAAATAACCCCACAAAATTCCCCGCCCTCCTTACATGATCTGACTGTAGCTGAGCAAAAATATTGCAAACTTCACACAAATGCTAACCTTTCCTGGCTTTACTCAAAATAACTTAAAATAAATTTCATTTATATCTAAATGGTATAAAGGCCACAAATCTTGTAGGTGAGGCATCAGGTTTGAGAATCAGGCCATCCCTGATTTTGTAGGCTAGCCTCACTCAGAAGATGCACATTATGAAAAGTTCCCGTGAACAAATTGCAAGCAAATTCAGACGACTAATCACCTTTTCACCTATTTTTTTTAAACAGAATAATGCATGGAATGCAAATGGTGAAGAATGATTGGCAATAATTCTGACCATGCTGAAATCAACATAGCACCAAGTTCAAGCTATGATATCCTAGGATCAATGTGTTTGTTCCGAGACCAAGTTTGAACACTCTCCTGAATAAATAATCAGTGATTCACTGGCGTGTCATGTTCGATGACCTTGGGGAAACCCCAACAGTATTATCATCTTTCCTGCTAGATACCATACACCTCTGGACAGGTGCTCCAATCTAGACCTTGAAAGAAATTTCCAATGCGGTCAGTTTTTGAAAGACAATAAAAAGGTTACTCTCGATCAGCTGTCTAATGTTCAAACATTATTTCTCTTGACAATTTCACTATTTAAAAAAATTCAAAAGCACCTCATATAGCATGGGATGTTTTGTCAATTTGTATGTATTGTGGCAAAACTGACAATGGGTTTTGCCAACAGCTCTTTCAACCCACCTCTGGCATCCCAACTCTCCCTGAATCTCAGGCTCAAATGAATTTTGCCATAAGAGATTGATTAGGTTTATGGAAAACAGACTGTGAGACAATGGGTTGAACTATCTCATGGGGAAGCTGGCATAAAAAACTTATCATTGCACCCAGGAAACATATAGTAAGCAGGTAGGTGGGTGCAAAAGAAAAGGCACTAAAAACAGTATTAAAAAGGCATGTGCCATCAAATCAGTCTGCATTAAAGGCAACACACAGGGATTCAGAGATTGCCTGAAGCTAAAAGTTGTGTAATGATTTTGAAAGACACGAAATAGCAACATTTACACATGAACAGAAAAATACCCTAAATACCTAATACCAAAAACCTGATCAGTGCTCGAGGTAACTGAGCAGAACATAGAAGCGAACAAAATTACATGTGGGGTCAGGAGATTTAAACTGATGTGATGTCAACCAATGTACTGTGTGCCGTTCAATTCCCAATATTTTATATACTGCCAAAATAAACAGGAGATGGTAACACAACAGGCCTTAAAGCGTTTCTGCCTACGTCATGTAAACTCGAAGCTTACTACCTTCTTTAATGGCAAGCAATCTTTAGCTGGCTTTGTAAACTTCAAATTCGTTCTTGAAAATGGTTACTACACATTTCACAATCAACTGTCTAACTGAAAGCTTATGAAAGATTCTGGCAATATAGGACACTTTGAAAAAAAGTCAATAGTGTTTCATATTGACTGACAGCCATCCAGTCATGAGACAGTTTGAAATCAGGAATTACATCATGTTGCATGTACACAATACCATTTTGGTTTATATGAATGCTGGCAAATTAATTTAAAGAACTACATGGAAAATGTTAAAAAAACTTACTCTCCACAAAATTTAATTCACAATGCTTATGCTCCAATGAAATGATGAAAGAACCATTTTACACTTCAGAATTACTGTCATTAAGAGTATTCAATATTTTATTCAGTGAGACTAAACAAATATAATTACAAGAATATCTGATGTATAATGGTAGTGTATCCCTGCATTCATACTCCCTTCCAAAGAGACAGACTACCACAAACAGGTTTATCAGTCCCTCCCATTATCTACCTGGGAGGATGACTGCCATTACATTCTTTAAAGTGCCTTCAATGATATAATGATAGGCGATACGCTCTTGGGAAGTACTGGCCTGGACCAATCATTAAACAGAGAGCAAAGAATTTTATGGATTAACTGTAGTGCTCACATTTTGCACAAAGGATAAAATAAATCAAGGTTAAAAAATACTGCAGTGTGTATCTTTCAAAAATATGTATGCGTGGAAAATTGTCACCCATGGCAAGTTGCCCTGCAAACAAATATCAATTTATTATTGTTACCTGCTACAGGGAATGTGTTTCATTCTTTTCCCACGCCAAAGCAATTTACAGGAGACAATAATGGCACAGCCTCGATAAACAACAATATACTCATTCACTAATTTACTTGTTGCAGATTATAGATTCAACCAGTATAGGTAGGTAACATCGCAACTACTGATCTCAGTTCACAGAGCCAGCTCACCATGAAGGCAATGGTAATTGAACCACAAGCACCCAGGTTATCCAGCACACTTAAAAAGTTCACAGAATAAGTTATTTAAGACCTCAAACAGGTTTTTTTTTTTACAGAGAACAGTTGCCAATTATGATCTCTGCACTAATGGCATTCAAAAAAAAAAGGATAAAAATAGTTGCGTAAATTATATTCAGGATGTTGCAGTGTTCACATAAAGAGCAAAAACGCCAGCAAATTTTGAAAGTTATTACATGAGAGCTATAGCAAAAAAATGTTTACTTTTCACATTTGGGTGGAATTTTAAATTCCAAATAAAATTACTTTAAGCTTTGTTTGTCAGGAAATGGGGTTAGTCACTCAAAATAAAAAAAATGTTTAGTACTGCTTTCATTGCAGTCACTGGACCCAGCAAGGATTATTATACATGCATGCTCTACGTGCACAAGCATAGCCAGCATCAACACAGTCATCTGATTTTTATTACAAGTTTTTTTGAAACCATGAAATTATTCTGGCTGACATTTCAAATTAATTGAAACCAGTTTTTGTTTCACAATGCCACCAAAGTTGCAGCAAAAATCCTGATTCAAGGTCCAGCCTGACCCCAGAGAGAGTGGTTAGAGACTTCCTGGAAAAGGGAATCTAGCACACATCCACTTGAGATTGCTAAGAGAGAGAGTAAATCCTGTGCAATGTCAAATTAGGTGTGAAAATTGCCCAGACCTTATGGACCTCAGGCACGTCATTACACTAGCCTGCAATTAATTTATATTGTCCTGACAGCATGGATGATGTTTAATCATTTAAAACTGAACTGTTGCTAAATGGGTGCAGGCAAGTGTATATGTGGAGCTTTTTTCTGAGCAGTGGAATTCAAATTCACCCAGGTAATAGACGAGTCTGCAATCTCATGGTACGCTGTAAATTCCTGGTTTATTCTAAGATGGTTTTTTGCTTTTGTAGAATGGAATCGAGCTTCTTAGATGAGGTTTATAGGACTCTGTCTGCTAGGGAAAACAGGCCGCAGCCTATATACTAGACTCAAGGAACATCAAAAATCATGAATTGGACAAGTCAGCTATTGTCAAACACGCTTAACTTAACAATCGCCACATCCAATGGTCCAACTCTAAACTTATCTCATCCAAACTTATCTCATCCATCACACACTGGCATACAAGGTGCATCAGGGAGACTATGGAGATCGACCAACACAACACCGTTTCCAAAGACAGTAACCTTCTCATCAGTGACACCTGGCTATCCTTAATCAAGGAACACACTACCATCCATTCTACAAATTCGACCAATCAGCAGCTAGAATGTTAACAAGTACTGACCAATCAGCAATAGGAATGTTAACTGTACCACCCTATTACAAACACAATAGCCTTACCAATTAGCAGTAAGATCCTGCCCATAGTCCCATCCCCCATTATATTATATATGACGATGGGCAAGAGTACTTTGTTTGAAATGTCAAGGGCCACCAGTTCGACTAAGGAACTCTCTTATGGTAACTACTCTTTTCAGAGCAAAATTTTACATAGTGGAACTGTAAATTTGTCTTTCTCAATGTAATTAATTATAATTAAAAGATCATGAAATAATCATTTTGATAGACTGAAGCTCTTAAAGCAAATATATAGTTCATGTTGGTAATAAAGAACTTGTAATGTCGAAGTCCTACTGAGATTGTAGTTGATTCCATAAAGTCTGTAGCCTGGACATAAAATTATGCATTCTACAGGCGAGAATCCTTGAGCGCTGGAGACTTTTTATTGAAATAGGCAAACCATTTTATTGTAGCGGCTATCTTCAACACAACAATTCAACTCTAGATCTACCCTATCTTTTAAAAAAAGGACACACTTTGAATCATACCTTTGTTGAAATATTTTTCAATAAACTTAGAATGCCATAACATTTCAGTTGAAGATCTACTCACCAGTGCTGGAGGGGGAAAGAAAATTACTTCTTCAATGTCACATTTCAACGCCACATTTTATGAAAAACAAGGATCATAAATTAAGCAGCCATATAGCACACGCAAGAGGGATTTCCCTCCTTGAGGAAATCACTGGGTTAAAAAGTCCCAATGGTAGAAATTGTCCTCTTCAACCACACCTAAATGGCTATAATCACTATATTTTAAGCTATTTGACAACGAAGATATCACAGCTGAGGCTGATCCCATTCTCATCCAATTCCAGCTTTACATAAATGCATTGCCAATACAGGGTGTCACCATGGGAAAAACCAGGTAGAAACCCAGAGTGATTTCCCTTCACTATCTTGGGGCTCTGCAGTTAACTGTAGTGATCCTAATGCTACCCTAGTTGAAATTGAACTTGGGACTTGCTTCATTGATATGGGTCAGAAATTAGAACTTGACCACTCAGCCATTAATTAAGACAATGTAAGTTCTTAATGCTTTCTGTTATATCAAATACAACAATGCTACATGTAACTTTTCAATACTAACTGAATGAAGAACATGTCATATCAGGGTCTGCAAGGAACATCCAAAACAAGTAGCTGCAAATCGTAACGCATTCTGTAATATTTCAAAACACAAGCACCATATCATAAGAACAACAGTAGAATGCTGCATGTTCTGCTGGCTATGCTTTTACCATTATAACTTTCTACCAAATTTAAGTACTTAGAATGATAGAAATGCATATACTACTACTCTAAAGCTTTGCAACCACAGATAAATGAATCTCCGTAGAAAGGAGGTTACAAGAGCTATTGCAGATAAGCACTGATCCATTAACACTCTTGACTCTCCTTAATTACCTTGTGGAAAAGCCAAATGTTTTAGGCCTATTTATAGGTCAAAAGTCATGGGGTTGACTTTTACATGGGTAATGTTGTTGCGAGATTGACATGCATGTTTGATTTAGGCCCAAAAAAGACTGGTGCAATAGAATAAAGTATAAACCAAGAACACCAAAGAATCCATATTAAGATTTCAACCAACACAATGTCCTTTAGGGAAGGAAATCTGCTGTTTCACCTGGTCTGGCCTACATGTGACTCCAGATCCACAGCAATGTGGTTGACTCTTAAAAGCCCTCTGAACTGGCCTAACAAGCCAGTCAGTTGTATCAAACTACTAAAAAGTCAATAAAAAGGAATGAAATTGGATGGACCACCCAGTATCAACCTAGGCACCAGAAACGACAATGGCAAACCCAGCCCTGTTAAGTCCTCCTTCTTAACCTCTGGTGGCTTGCGCCAAAAATTGGAAGAGCTGTCTTTCAGACCAGTCAAGCAGCAGCCTGACAAAGTCACACTCATGAAATCATACCTTACAGATCATATCTCAGACACCACCATCACCATCCGTGGGTATGTCCTGTCCCACCAGCAGGACAGACCGAGCAGAGGTGGCGGCACAGTGGTATACAGTCAGGAGGGAGTTGCCCTTGGAGTCCTCAACATTGACTCCAGACCCCACGAAGTCTCGTAGCATCAGGTCAAACATGGGCAAGGAAGCCCCCTGCTGATTACCATGTACTGTCCCCCCTCAGCTGATGAATCAGTGCTCCTCCAACTTGAACACACTTGGAGGAAGCACTTAAGGGTGGCAAGGGCACAGAATGTACTCTGGGTGGGGTACTTCAATGTCCATCATAAAGAATGGCTCAGTAGCACCGCCACAAACCGAGCTGGCCGAGTCCTAAAGGACATAGCTGCTAGACTGGGTCTGCAGCTGGTGGTGAGGGAATCAACAAGAGGGAAAGACATTCTTGAACTCATCCTCACCAACCTGCCTGCCACGGATGCATCTGTCCATGACAGTGTCGCTAGGAGTGAACAACACACAGTCCTTCTGGAGACAAAGTCCCATCTTCACATTGAGGATACCTTCCATCGTGTTGTGTGGCGCTACCACCGTGCTAAATGGGATAGATTTCAAACAGATCTAGCAACTCAAGACTGGTCATCTATGAGGCGCTGTGGCCCATCAGCAGCAGCAATATTGTACTCAACCACAATCTGTAACCTCATGGCCTGGTATATCCCCACTCCAACATTACCACTAAGCCAGGGGATCAACCCTGGTTCAATGAAAGGTGCAGGAGGGCATGCCAGGAGCAGCACCAGGCATACCTAAAAATGGGGTGTCAACTTGGTGAAGCTACAATACAGGACTACTTACGTGCCATACAGCATAAGCAGCAAGTGATAGACAGAGCTAAGCGATCCCACAACCAACAGATGAGATCTAAGCTCTGCAGTCCTGTCACATCCAGCCATCAATGGTGGTGAACAGTTAAACAACTCACTAGAGGAGGAGGCTCCACAAATATCCCCATTCTCAATGATGGAGGAGCCCAGCATATCAGTGCAAAACATAAGGCTGAAGCATTCGCAACAATCTTCAGCCAGAAGTGCCGAGTGGATGATCCATCTTGGCCACCTCCAGAGGACCCCAGCATCACAGATGCTAGTCTTCAACCAATTCGATTCACTTCACGATATCAAGAAATGGGTGAAGGCACTGATTACTTCAAAGGCTATGGGCCCTGACAATATTCCGGCAATAGTACGGAAGACTTGTGCACCAGAACTTGCTGCGCCCTTAGCCAAGCCATTCCAGTACAGCTACAATACTGATATCCACCCAGCTATGTGGTAAATTGCCCAGGTATGTCCTGTACACAAAAAGCAGCACAAATCCAACTCAGCCAATTACTGCTCATCATCATTGAAGTGTTGGAAGGGGTCATCAACAGTGCTATCAAGCGGCACTTGTTTAGCAATAACCTGCTCACTGATGCTCAGTTTGGGTTCTGCCAGGGCCACTCAACTTCTGACCTCATTATACCCTTAGTCCAAACATGGACAAAAAGTGCTGAACTCCAGAGGGGAGGTGACAGTGACTGCCCTTGACATCAAGGCAGCATTTGACCAAGTGTAGCATCAAGGAGCCCATCAACACTAGAGTCAATGGGAATCAGGGGGGAAACTCTCCGCTGGTTGGAGTCATACCGAGCACAAAGGAAGGTGGCTGTGGTTGTTGGAAGTCAATCATCTTAGTTCCAGGACATCACTGCAGGAGTTCCTCAGGGTAGTTTCCCAGGCCCAACCATCTTCAGCTGCTTCATCAATGGCTATTATGATATTATTACAGCTGATTGTGAAGGCTGAGTTGTTCAAATCCCTGAAGGAAAATTGAAACAACTGTCATATCCCATTTTTGCAATTTGTATGTTTCGAGATGCAGGCTTTGAATTCAGTAGTGATAAGACCACCAAGTCTCGAGAAGGTTTTTTTTATAAAACTAAATTAAACATTTATTAATACAAACAAGATTGTAAACACATACATACACAAAATTATTACTATAATAACTACAAAAATCCCCTACTTAATCTAACTCTCAGTTCGACCCCCGCTCAGGCAACAGTAAATCTTATAGATTTAAAGGGACACCTGGCAGAGCACACCCTGGACAGTCGCATTCAAAATGAGTTTATTTCAGTTCTGGGTCCTTGCAGACAGCAGCTTGAGGCTTCTCACACTTGTTGGATCTTAAAATGCCTCTACCTTACACACAATCTCCTTTCTCCTTTATACATATCTTTCTCTTTGAATGTAAGTTTTCTGTTGTATCACTAGGCTTTTAACTTTACCTCTTCTAACAATCATCCCACCAATTTTATTAGTAAGCTGAAAAAAATAAACACTGCTTGCTGTCTTCTAGCTAGGTGCAAGATTTTACCCGCATTCTTGAATAGTTTATTCAACAAATGCAAAGGGACACTTTACCTTTTAACTTCCTTACTGTTTCCTCAATTAACATCTCAAAACTAAGCATCAAAGCACCCAGACTAGCTGGCTTTAATCCAATTAAGACACACACACAGACAGACCCCACTGGAACTCTATTTAAAAAATTAATTTCCAATACCACGATAGATGCTCCAACTTTCGGTTTAAGTTGAGCTACTAGTTGTTATTCTTTCTCAAAAGCATCGTGTGGTACACATTAGTCTTGTTGGCTGGCTGGGAGATTGCCGCTAGAATTGGTGGAGAGAAAAATCTAAAGATTCCAACCTGTACCTTTAAATGAACTGTAGTAATTACCAGTTATAATTCATAATCACAACATGGCTTGATCCCAGAAAAACAAAAGTTGCTTTTTACATGAGGTATACAAGAAGTTCAGAGGGTTTTTTTTCGGTCAAAAGTCATGTGATCGACTTTTACATAAGACAGATGTTATGAGTATTTACGGTAAATGTTGATACACAAGAATTAATGGAAACTATATAAACGTATCATACAAGACACCACAAATGTGTACACTTGGTTTACAACTAAGAGCAGCCAAGGTATTGGGAAGTAAATCTTTGGTCAGTTTCAATAATGTCTGTTTGCAAGTGTTTGGTTAAATTTCAGACTCAAGCCATACAATGAAGAACTGTAACAGGAATTTTTTAAATTGTGTAAAAAAAAAAATTAGGCATTCATCCATAACAGAGGATTTTTTAAACCTTCTATTTAGGCACGGTAGGGGAGGTATGGGATTGCTGCAGAGTTTCTACTAAAAATTTCAAAGGACAAGACGCTTGTGATTTGGGGCCTACTGTCTGAGGAATTCACAATCAGAGGGTCCGCCAGGAGGTTTCAAGGGGCCCGCCAAAACACATCGCCTTGTCAGAAGGACAAAGATTACTGCCAATTAAAAACGCTTCAACTGGCGTATTACGACTGTGAGGCTCTTTCAACTGAAATAATCTCTGTAACCCTGCCTTCCTGAGGCATTGATTAGTCAATTTTTGGCCTGTTGAGGAGCTCCTCAGGAAGTACTTTGAAAAACACTTAGATATGCATTTGAGGTAACCTTACAGGTTTACAGACCAAGAGCTGAAAGATAGGGTTAAGCTGGACAACCTTTTCAGCTGGCACAGGTATGACAGGCCAAATGGCCACCTCCTGTACCATACATTTTTTGGTGTCTAAGTGGAGTGGCCAGAGCGACGGTCACTCAGTGATTGAGGCAGATTTCCACTAAAAAGCTACGAGGAGCTAGATTGGATGGAGCTCCTGTCACTCAGAGGAATGAAGGCAGGTTTTTCCCTTAGGCGCACCTGGGGATTCAGTTTGGTCAGTTTTCCTGTCACTCAGTCACCAGAGTTGCATTGAGTAGCAGCATTGAATCCGAGATCTCAGGGAACAAGTGTGGATAATTCTAAACACAATGGAGGAAAATTTGAAGATTTGAAACACAACATTCTTAAAGGAATTTAAACTCTCTTGAATTTCTCAAACTTACAGAAACAGGATCGTACTTAACATAATTTTCCTTTTAAAACTGAACCAATTACGACTCAAACTAACACATGGATATCAACTATAAATGGTTCAACTATCAATACTAAGTTATGATAAAAAATGTTTTTCAGCAGGCTGCAGAGATACCCAATATAACCTGTACAACCACAAAAGCCCCGTTTGGCAACCACAATGTTTACAATGTACCAATCTGTTTGCTTTTTTAGCTGCAGCTATATTATACAATAAGGAAACCTATGACCAAGCACATGCCAATAATACATCCTGCTTTGAGTGCAGAGGTGCAATAGAGCTGTGCAAAATAGGAAACAGGTCCCACACAACCTAGTAACAGTATGCACATTACAAGTTAGTGAAGAGTTTCAATAGACTTTGAATAAATCAAGATTATTCCAGGATGATGTTAAGTATCACTCCTTAAAAGGACCTAAACCTAAATCACCACTTTTTGGATTTTTTTTTCCTGCTACCTTTGCATTTACATTTCTAATGTTTTACATCTGTAATTTTAAAGTACAGTGTAGTAGTAAGATCCATAAATGCAATACAAAATTACAGGTTATAAACCAATATGAATGTACCTGCATTTCTTAAACTGGAAGTAAGTACAAATAACTGTATCCCAGTGGAGCACAAAAAAAATATTGAATGGTACATACATTCCAGTACTATTTAATTCAGCCTTATCAAGTGACTCCATTAGAGGGCACTCTGCAACAGAAAATGCATCAAACTCAAAAACAGAAATATATTGTATACATTTATAATAAACGCAAAGTAAATGTCCTCAACAATTCTCTACATCAGATAGTATATTTACAATCTGAGGCAATCTCTCCCTCCTCTGCCTCTGCCCTTTACTCCAAATCAAAATGTAGTCTTTCCCCAATAAATTTTGCCTCCACTTTGAGAAGTGCTGAGGCTTGCCACTGAAAAGCTCCCATCCTAGATCCTCCATTTTTTAGTTGAAGAGCAACAGCATGACTATAGAGAATTCAAGATCAAAGTAAAATAATTTCAGAACAAGATTGGAAAACATTGACTTTACAAATATAGGAAATTATACTGTAAAAGCCTACATTATTTACTTGTTAAGACTGAACTATTCAAGTTTGATTCTTGCTTTTGAAGGCTACCCAGCTGCTTACAATTTACAGTGAGATTATAGTGAATAAGATCGACTAGTGAAGGCCAGAAATATCAAATAAGGTATCCCAGCATTTAAAAATCAAGAAATCGATTCACAAATTCTTTCACATTTTTGTAAACAAGCTTGCAATGTTTTTAAAGTTATATAAATTAAATTCCTTGAAATAAGCCACATTTAATAAATACTTGTAGGAAATAAGAACAGCTGGTAAACCTGAAAGAATGGGAATCACCCAACAATGCTCAGACCTACTTGCCCCAGTCAAAGGTTTTAAAGTTTCACAAAGCCAATTTCCAATCGGGATGTGTTCTTTTTGTAAGATTACAGGTTGCTCTTGGATTTAGTATAACACAAAAGTCATGTATATGAATCAATCTGACGAGAACTTACTGTAGAGAATGAATTCTGGCACTGTATCAGAGATGTGGCCAGGTTACGTCTGTTCCAAGATTGCATCTAGAGTATCATAACAATGTTAGCAATGTCTACCACATGTATGTCAACCATCACAGCAGCTACACCTTAACATTTTGCACAAGCCAACAAGTCAGAATGCCAGAGCTGAAGTTTCATTCATACTTTCTCTTGCTTGTGGAACTCTTCTCACACACTACTGTCACCAGGATCTCAATTCAATTGTAGGGTAAACTATCATTTGCTGAACCAAAGCTACAGCATCGTACTGGGCATGCCCACTTGTACCTACACTATATTCCTTGTCTTTCTGTGTTCCCATCACTAAAATCCATCCTTCTTGTTAATCCATCCTTCCAAAATCACAGCCTTTATTGCCTAAAAGGAAGGCAGCAAGCACATGAAGCCACCATCGCCTGCAAGTTCCTCTTCAAAACACACATCATCCTGACTTGGAAATATATTGCAGTTTGTTCATTGTTGCAGGGTCAAAATCCTGAAACCCCCTCCCTAACAGTATGGTGAATGTACCTAAATCTCACAGATTGCAGCGGTTCAAGTAAGCGACTCACCACCAGCTTCTCAAGGGCAGTTAGGAATGGGCAACAAATGGTGGTTTTGCCAGTGATGTACAACAACTCAAAGCCACCTACAAGAAATGCCTCGATTTGGAGGTTTAGTTTTGCTTAGATTCCTCTTTTCAGTACCTGAAATTTACAGCATAGATGTCACTAACTTCATTATGTGCACAAAGTCTGACACACCACATCTTCATTGCACAAACCTGATAGAACGCAAACCATTATGCAGCACACTCACCTGCACCATCAATACTAGTTGAGAAACATCAGATTTAAGTCACCAGCAGTACAGCTTACCCACAGTGTTAAGAAAAAATGGAACTGCTCTAAAAGGCATAATGATTTTATTCATACTGCTCAACAAGGGGAGGCCAAGAGCTGCCTTGAGTGCTACTGACTTAAGCTGCAGATGTCAGAGGGGCACAAATGAGCGAAACTAAGTAAATGGGAAACCAACTAGATACTTACACAAATATTTGAGGTGGCCAGCCAAGTGAGAAGGCTGTTTTTGAAGAAAAAGTACATGGGATCCTTGGTTTTACAGGAATTGAGTACTAAAACAAAGAAGTTATATGAAACCTTTGTAAAATATTGGTTAAATCTCAGCTGTATTATTGTGTATCACATTTTACGAAGGATGTCAAGGCCTTTAACAGGATGCAGAAGTAGTTTTCTAGGATGGCACCAGGGATGAGAAATTTCAGTTATGTGGAGAGGCAGCACAAACAGGGGTTGCTCTCCTTGGAGCGGAGAAGGTTAACTGAAGTTTGATTGAAGTGTTCAAAATCATAAATAGCTTTGAAAAAGTAAATGAGGAACTGTTTCCAGTGAGAGAAAGGTCAGTAACCAGAGGTTACCATACATTTCAGGTGATTAGCAAAAGAACCAGAAGTGACATGAGGAAACTCCTATTTTTGCACAGCAAGTTGTTGTCATGTGACATGCACTACCTTAAAAGTTGGTGGACGCAGATTCAATAGTACCATTCCAGGGGAAGCTGGATAAATACCTGGAGCGCATTTTTATAACACTATGGGGAAAAAAACAGGAGCGTGGGATTAATTGGATAGCTGTACTAAAAAGCCAGCACAGGCTGAAGGGCCTCCTTCTGTGCTGTATCATTCTATTGCACATGGTTAACAACATAGCAATAGCCACCAGTAAGCTTCGCCAAGTCTTAGAGATTACCCTGTGCAATAATATATACAGAAAGCATAAACTTCTGCGAAGGAGGGAGGGAATCAGCAAGAAAAAAAACAACCTCCTTTGAGATTTTTGATTCCAAAATAACAATTATTTGTTTTAACTGTCACTGCTAGTAAAAAGAAAAGCCCTAAAGCCCAACAGCTTCATCACCATTTCCATTGTAGTTTAAGAGAAATTAACTAAGTATCACCTGGAGCATGTACACTACATAGCAGGAAATTGGAATCATAGGTGTAGGTCTGGGATGGTGTTTGGGTTTGCTGGATTTTGATTTTAAATGAAGTTGTAATTGACAATTTACATAACTGCAGTTTCAGGAACTAATGACTTTTACACTTGGGAGGCTACTTCAAACTTGAATTTAGCAGCAAACACTGCAAATGCTCAGCCGGTCCGGTAGTATCCATATAGGCAGAAACTGAGAGTTAACATTTCAAGTCGACAGCTCCATCATCAGAACTGATGAAGGGGCATCAACCTGAAATGTTAAAGCTGTTTCTCTCTCCAGAGATGCTGCCAGACCTGATGAGTTTTCATTTCAGATTTCCAGCAACTGCAGTATTTTGCTCTTGAATTTATCAGAGCATGACTTTGAAATTCAATCCCTTGATCATATCCCACTCGGACCGCCCACAGGACTAACCCACCCTCTCCGACTGTCCATGGGATTCACCCCACCCAACCTCCCATGCGACTTCCTCCATCCTCCCCACGGGTCTCCCGCCATGCATCTCCTCGGCTCCCCCACGGAGCTCCCATTACCCCCAGCTCAAGCTACCCACGGGATTCCTACTAGCCCTCCAACTCCAGTGGGATTCCCACTAACCCTTTATGCCACACGGGACTCTCTCT
Source organism: Cetorhinus maximus (assembly GCF_964194155.1). Classification (NCBI taxonomy): domain Eukaryota; kingdom Metazoa; phylum Chordata; class Chondrichthyes; order Lamniformes; family Cetorhinidae; genus Cetorhinus; species Cetorhinus maximus. Next base: position 5,339,149 of record NC_135889.1, on the reverse strand, counting down.
CTCCCCCCACCCCCCCGACCACCCACAGGACTCCTACTACCCTTCCCCCCATCGAGGGCCCCCCCAACTAACTCCAGGCCCCCCACCAGCCCGACCCTAACGCAGCAAGTGCCATAAAAAAAGGGAACGTGGCTTACTTATCTTCGACTCTCCTGGAATTGACAGTAGGCCATGGGAACCCGCTGCATAGACCAATCTCGCCTGGCCTGAGTCAGAAGATCAGGCGTGATAGAGTGGCTTCATTTTAAGGTCTGAAATTAGGAGCGGAGCAGCCATCCTCTTCAATTGCCATTCAACTAAAAGTTACGGGACTCTGTTTCTCTCCACAGATGGTTTGATCTGTTGAGTATTTCCTGCATTGTTTTTTATTACAGAAAGTTAACATGCAGGTATAGCAAGCAATTAGGAAGGCAAGTGGTATGTTGGCCTTTATTCCAAAGGGATTGGGGTTTAAGAATAAGGATGTCTTACTACAATTGTACAGAGCTATGGTGAGACTATTCCTGGAGTACTGTTCACAGTTTTGGTCTCCATATCGAAGAAAAGATATGCTTGCATTGGAAGTGATACAGTAAATGGTCACGATTGGTTCCTGGGATGACAGGGTTGCCCAATGATGAGAGGATGGGTAATATTGGGTCTACACTCTCTGGAGTTTAGAAGAATGAGAAAAGATCTCATTGAAACATACAAGATTTTGAAGGGGCTTGACAGGGTAGACACGGAAAGGTTGGTTTCCCTGGCTGGGGTAGCTAGAATGTGGGAGCACAGTCTCAGGATAAGGGGCCGGTCATTTTAGACTGAGATGAGGAGAAATTATTTCACTCAAAGGGTTGTGAATCCTTGGGATTGTCTACCACAGAGGATTGTGGATGCTTCATCATTGAATATTTTTAATTTTTGGTCCCTCAGGGAATCAAGGGATATGGGGAGCAGGCAGAAAAGTGGAGCTGAAAGAGAAGCTCAACCATGATCCTACTGAATGGCGGGTCAGGTTCAAAGGGCCTTAAGGTCTACTCCTGCTCCTATTTCTTATGCTCTTAAATTATGAAACAATGACCAATGATTGTAGTTAATTAACTGGTGACACTAAACAATGACAAAAAAATACTAAGCTCCCATACATAACTGGAGGTCACAATGATCCAAATCTGCTTAGGGTTGTAAAACCAGTTTGACATGCATCTGTAACAATGCATGTTCCATAAAACTCTGGAAGGAGTACCTATAGGGGCCATATTCTACTAATTATTACTAGCAACTGCACAACACATACCCCCATATACTGCAGCAAATGGATTAGAATTTGGCACCAAATTTATTTATTAAATACTGGTTACAATCAAGCTTCAAAAAAATTTCACTTCAAGATGGCCCCCTTCCAAAAAAAATTCTCAACCCTCCCCCTCTACAATAATACATTACTTGTAAATGAAAACCATTTTGCATATCAAAAACATGACAAATTTATATCATTTTGCTTTCAGACATGCATAAAGAATTCATTAAAAATAATTAAGAGAAATCTAGCCAGGGCTGCAATTTTTTTTAAAAGTGAAAAAGAGCTCTTTAGCCAGCACAGAAAGTACAAAGATTTCTAGGAGTCAGCCTGACCTTCCTTTTCGGAGCTAAGTCCAAGGGACGTACTAAATTCTGGTAGTCTGCAGAAGATAACTGTTTAGATTGTTACTGCTTCATTTCACAGCCCTCCATAAGCTGATATGTAGAGTAACTTGGGAACAGGAGTAAGCCAGCCATTCAGCCCCTCGATCCAGCTTCGCCACTCAATTAAGATCATGGCTGATATATAGTTCAACTCCATTGTTTGGTATCTTTATTTAACAATCTCAAAGTTGAAAACTCCAATTGTCCCATGTCCTCTTGGAGGAGAATTCCATGTTTCTACCATAAAGTGTGAAAAAGTGCTTCTAGCTGCTAAATGGTCAAGGCCTAATATTAAAATTATGTCCCTTCTTCTTGATTCCTCCATTTGAGGAAAGAGTTTATCTGTACCTAACTGTCCCAAGACATTGCTGCAGGTGTTTCTCAGGGTCCTAGGCCCAACCATCTTCAGCTGCTTCATCAATAACCTTCCCTCCTGGGGATGTTCGTTGATGATTGGACAGTGTTCAGTACTGTTCACAACTTCTCAGATAATGAAGCAGTCCATGTCCACACGCAGCAACACCTGAATAATATTCAGGCTTGGGCTGATCAGTGGCCAAGTAACTCTTTCGAGTTATCAACAGTCACAGATTGTAACTCTTTCGAGTACATTCACAGTTCTTGGTTTCCGGGAGTGGGACATGAACCCACAACCTTCTGATTCAAAGGCGAGGGTGCTATGAACTGAGCCACAGCTGACACCTCTCAGTGGCCAAGTACATGCACACCACACAACTGCTAGGCAATGACCACCTCCAACAAGAGAGAACCTAACCATCTCACCTTGATGTTCAACAACATTACCATCGCTGAATCCCCTACCATCAACATCCTAGGAGTTACCATTGACCAGAACCTGAACTGGACCAACCAATAGTAGGTCAAGAGGTTGGGAATTCTGCAGCGAGTGACTCATCACTCGACTTTCCAAAGCCTGTCCACCATCTACAAAGCACAAGTCAGGGGTGATGGAATATTCCCCGCTTGCCTGGACGAGTGCAACTCTAACACTCAAGAAGCTCGACGCCATCCAGGACAGAGCAGCCTGCTTTAATGGCAACCTGCCCAGCACCTTAAACATTCACTCCCTCCACCACCAATGAACAATGGTAACAGTCTGTACCATCTACAGGATGCATTGCAGCAAATTGCCAAAGCTCCTTCGACAGCACCTTCCGTGATCTCTACCACCTAGAATGACAAGGACTGTAGATGCATGGGAATATCACTGCAAGTTCCCTTCCAAGTGACACACCATCCTGACTTGGAGCTATATCACCATTTCTTCACTGTTAATGGGTCAAATTCTTGGAACTCCCTCCCTAACAGTGCTGTTAGTGTACCCACAACATATGGACCGCAGCGGCTCATGAAGTCCACTCAGCTTGTCAAGGGCTATTAAGGGTGGTCAATGAATGCCAGTTTTATGAGCGATGCTAATATCCCTGGTTAATTTTTAAACACCTATTGAATCCTTTAACATTTTAAGTACCACAAGCCTAGTCAATGCAAACTGCCCTCAATTTTGGGTACTCGTTCAATGTATGTGGGCATCGCTGGCAATGCCAGCTTGTGTACTCAGACTGAGTTAACTGCGAACTCATTCAAGGACTAGGGCCTCAAACCTGGGACTGAGATTATGGTTTCCCAGGTAGCAGTGATGCCCGCGCTCCTATATGCTTTGGAGGCTTGAACAATCTACAGCAGCCACCTCAAGGCATTGAAGTAATACCACCAATGTGGTTTCCACAAAATCCTTCATATCCATTGGCAATGTAATGTCAGCATCCTCTTCCAAGCCAAAAGGTCTAGCATCAAGGCGTTAATCACCCAAAACTAGCCTTGGGCAAGTCACATTGTTCGCATGCCTGACACCAGGAACCGAAACAATTACTCTACACTAAATCGTTACAGCAAGAGACTCCCATGAGGACAGAGCATTCCTAAAGAGATCCAACATAACCACTGAGTTATGGGAAGCCCTGGCCCACAACCACCCAAAATTGAGATGGAGCATTCCAATAGGCACAAAGCGCCGAGACCTCAACGGGAGCACACGCAAGCAAAATGTAGGCATCAGAAGGAACACATAGCTCCCTAAGCAACTCATCTACTCAATCCTTCAAACACCACCTGCTCCATGTGGTAGAGTCTACACATGGACTCATTAGCCATTTTATAACGCACTGAACCGGAGCAGAGGCAAGTCATCCTTGATTCCGAGGGTCTACCTAAGTAGTAGTTTAACTTGCCTATTAAAATATTTAAGGCTATTATCTTGTGCACCCCTCTTCCCAATCATCTAGTGGTTGCAGTTGAGTCTAGTGATGCACAAGCCATATAATTCAAGATGGTCCCAAGTTCGGTTCTGAGCATATGTGGAATTAGCTAATTGAATCCAGGGCTACATCTGGAATGCTACATTAGCCTAGGGATTCTGGGATCTAATGGAAGAAGGAAAAGAAAAACCAAAATCAGCCAGGTCTGCTGTTGCTAATTGCTAAACGGCAACTAATAAGAAGATGACAAAAATAAAAATACCTGGAAAAACTCAGCAGGTCCGGCAGCATCTGCGGAGAGGAACACAGTCAACGCTTCGAGTCCGCATGACTCTTCAACAGAAGAGTCATGCAGACTCGAAGCGTTGACTGTGTTCCTCTCCGCAGATGGTGCCGGACCTGCTGAGTTTTTCCAGGTATTTTTATTTTTATTTTGGATTTCCAGCATCCGCAGTTTTTTGCTTTTATAATAAGAAAAATATCTTGTGCAAGCAATTCAATGAAAATAGGATTAACCTGGGCTTTAATCTGCAAATAGCCTGCAGATACTCATCATTGTGGCCATGACAAACGAAAGATAAAACACCAGAGGACCCCCATCTAGTGTGCATGCCTATGGAAAGGAGGGGAGAATACCGGATCTCTAAAAATTGGGTAATTGTCTTGAGGTGCTGACAAACATTAACTGTGTCACAAAATGAACACTTGGCAATCCAATCATACTCCAAACATTACAAGCTTTTTATGAAGGAATCATACCTCACACAGTGAATCACTCAAGTTTGCTGAGAGTTTGGAGAGTGGATTTATATTGCCTCTTCCAAACCCGTTCTCACTTCCTCTTTCAAAAGAAAATTTTCAAGTCCTGCGACATTTGCTCATCATGACATTACAATGCAAGGAGGAAGGATTCAGAACCCAAATTAAACACCATAGTTCTGAATGTAATCGGGAATCAGATCTTTTATCTTAAACAAAAACAGAATTACCTGGAAAAACTCAGCAGGTCTGGCAGCATCGGCGGAGAAGAAAAGAGTTGACGTTTCGAGTCCTCATGACCCTTCAGCAGAACTGAGTATAGTTAGGAGAGGGGTGAAATATAAGCTGGTTTAAGGTGGGGGGAGGTGGGTGGAGAGAAGTTGGGGGGGGAGGTGTGGTTGTCGGGACAAGCAAGCAGTGATAGGAGCAGATAATCAAAAGATGTCACAGACAAAAAGAACAAAGGGGTGTTGAAGGTGGTGATATTATCTAAGAAAATGTGCTAATTAAGAATGGATGGCAGGACACTCAAGGTACAGCTCTAGTGGGGGTGGGGTGGAAAGACTGACAAGGTATTACAGTTGTAGATTTAAAAATAATGGAAATAGGTGGGAAAAGAAAAATCTATATAAATTATTGAAAAAAACAAAAGGGAGGGGAAAGAAACGGGGGAGGGAGTTTAAGATCTAGTTGTTGAATTCAATATTCAGCCCGGAAGGCCATAAAGTGCCTTGTCGGAAGATGAGGTGCTGTTCCTCCAGTTTGCGTTGGGCTTCACTGGAACAATGCAGCAAGCCAAGGACAGACATGTGGGCAAGAGAGCAGGGTGGAGTGTTAAAATGGCAAGTGACAGGGAGGTTTGGGTCTTTCTTGCGGACAGACCGCAGGTGTTCTGCAAAGCGGTCGCCCAGTTTGCGTTTAGTCTCTCCAATGTAGAGGAGACCGCATTGGGAGCAACGAATGCAGTAGACTAAGTTAGGGGAAATGCAAGTGAAATGCTGCTTCACTTGAAAGGAGTGTTTGGGGCCTTGGACGGTGAGGAGAGAGGAAGTGAAGGGGCAGGTGTTGCATCTTCTGCGTGGGCATGGGGAGGTGCCATAGGTGGGGGTTCTTTTATCTTGCTCAGTGTTTACATTCCAAGTTTAGCAGTGAAGCAGAAAGCATGTCAAAGTTAGTGTATCAATGCACCTTTATTCTAACTGCTCCAACCAAATTCTGTTAAGTTTTATCCATAATATAAAACTTATCCTGATAATTAGCTTGCAACATAAAGTTCAATGACAAAGGTAAGAGTTCAGAAACGTAATTCTGACCATATCTTCTGAATGTTAGCATTAGCATTTTCCCAAATTTTGTAATTTAATTCACATTTAAGTAACATTTTAATCTTTCAATCCATTGTCATTGGGAGTCCTGAAAACTAATTTTGGCTGGGGTGAAAGACCTAAAATCTCTTGAAACTTTCTCAATTGCAGAGCTGGGAATAAGTCACCGGGAAGAAGACAGAGTTTTTATGTACTGAAAGCAGTATTCAAGGGTAATTAGTCTTCAAGACAGCAGAGGTAAATGTATAGAAAGCGATTGGAATCTACTTCGTCAGGATTTGGACAAAGACAAAAAGCCGTAATGCCAAACAATCAACGTAGCTGATGGCTAAAAGTCCCAATAACAAATAGCACACATTCATTGCCCTGGACTTAAATGCAACACTTCATTTCCTCCTAAAAGCAAATGAAAAAATACAATTATTAAAAATAATTTCTAACTTAAAATGAGGCCCACTATTTTGGATTTCCTTCCTTCTGCTGTTTAGAATTGGCAACATCCATTCCCAAGAAACCTGACTCTTTGTAATAATCAACTTCTGAAAGTGTTTTTTTTTTAAGGCAGGCTGATTGTATTAGAAAGTGTTTTAAAAATTACATGGATCTCGACTGGAAAACCAAAATAACAGAGTAACTAGATCATCAGTATACATAAAAATAGTCTTTAGCACAATTTAGCATACCTACAATTCTAAAGCAGCTCATGTTGGCTTCTAGACACTAACTCCCTTATAGTGGGATTTGTGCAGCTGTAGGCAAAATGGGAGATATACTTCACCATATTTGTACTTCTCTTTAGCTCTGAAGAAGAGTCATACGGACTTGAAACGTTAACTCTGTCTTTCTCCCCACAGATGCTGTCAGACCTGCTGAGTTTTTCCAGCATTTTTTGTTTTTGTTTCAGATTTCCAGCAACCGTAGGATTTTGCTTTTATAAAATATATATATATATATATCTCATGAAGAATGCTTTTAGTTTGGAATCCCCAGATTGTCACCAGTTTCCCTGGAACCAGTAAATCCGCTGCTCCACAGCAGCTACATCATCACCTTACACATATGTGGCTGCTTTGCCTCAGCATCATAACTTTATTACATGCATGCACCAGCTAAATGTCACAATTTTCACACACGCGGAATAACAATCTCACAACACAGAAAGATCGGCTGCAGGATCTACCAATTAATGATGGAGTATGACAATTAGTTTGTTCTCTCAAAAGCAGCTCGAGCAGCAGGTTCGAGGGGCCAAATGGTCTACTCCCACTTATATTTCTTATGTTATGAACTCAATGAGAAGATGGTTATTGATCACTCTTAATAAATATAACCTCACACTTTTTTTAAAAGTAGGATATGTGAATAGATGAGAGAATTGTTAACTGAAAACTAAACTGAAAGCACTTTTCCACCATCTATCAAGATGAACACAAATATATAACTTGAGTCAATGCATTAATTTGAGATATATATCCCATATTGGAGGTGGTCTTGTGGCGCAGTAGGTAGCATCCCTGCCTGTGTGCCAGAAGCTCTGGGTTCCAGTCCCACTCTGGGACTTGATGGCCATGGAAGGCGTGTTCATAATGTGGCCAAACAGGTTGATTATCAGCCTGTAAATCCTTCCAAAAAGCCTGATGGCAGGAGGTAAGAGTGGGAGAGCTTCCTGATCAGCCATACTGCAGAAGGCAATGGCAAACCACTGCAGTACTTTGCCAAGCATAATCATGGACCAATCTAATGGATGTTCATAGTCACCAACATCGTCTGTGGGCATGGTACCTGAAGGGGAGGAGGATCTCATAATGAATTAGGAACATTAAGATCCAAGAATGAACATAAATACCATCATTGTAAACCGTAAATGTCACATTTAATGGAAATCTGGCTTAATGGCCTGGATTCTATATTTTCATTTCCTTTCTACAGAAGTGATGTTAAGAACATAAAACTGCTCCCAAAGATGCTACATGGATAATTCTTTCACTTTCCTTCCAAGTGTAGCAAGGTCAAATATAAGAATGCAACTATTTTGCATATAATAAATTGCATTCTAGTTACACCAAAAGTGCTTTACAAATTTGTAAAAATGTGAATTAATAGCAAACTTCAAACTCATAAGAATGCACATTAATCTAGGACCATGATCACTCTCAGAAAACACGCACAGAAATTGGTAACTGACCTAAATTTGGTTTCCTAAAAGCTAACAATAGCAAACCTACGGTTGATTCAATACAACTTCAAATGTCTCATGTAATTAGCATCAATAAAAGGGTATTAAAAGCTGCAAATGAATCAAGCAATTCATTACAAAGCTCAAGAAAATGCAAAATAGCTTTACCACTACATACATCTAGAAAAACAAAACAAATGAACCTCTGATGGTTTTAAACAATTGCACATCAAATTTCCAGAATTAAAAATGCCAACACCACTTGGCAGGCTGAACTATACGGGTGACTAATAAGTAGGTGGAACTCAAAATAAGGACAAATTGATAACTAGCACTTGATTTATAGAATCCAAAGACAGAAATAAATCCGCATTCTGAAACACACCTAAAGGCACACAATTTGTGGCTGAGTGCCTGCATGGACAGAAATAGTAAGAACAGTCCCACAACCAACAGAAATTTTGCAATCTATCAAAACTTGTTGATTTATTTAGAAAAGGTTGACATACTGATTAGGATTCTGGACCATTAGTCCTGAGGCTTGAATTTATAATCTAGAGAATGAGTGTTGAATTCCCTGTTTGGGCTTTTAAATTCAGTAATAAATAACCCTGAAAGAAACAGCTAGTATTACTAAAAGCTAGTATCTGATGTTGTCAGATTATCCAAAAAACTCAACTGTTCCCTAATCTCCTTTAGAGAAAGGAACCTGCCATCCGCACCCATCCTGAAGGACCTGGTTGCCAGACTGACCTTGTGAGGGAACCAACAAGAGGGATTAAAGCCTACTTGACTTTGTCCTTACCAATCTGCTGCAGAAGCATTAATCAATAAGGATATTGATGCAAGTGACCACCAAACAGTCCTAGAGGACACTCTCCATTGCGATGTGTAGCATTAACACTGTGCGAAGAGATATAGCAGCTAAAGACTGAGCATCCATGTGACATTATGGGCCATCAGCAGCGGAGAAATCAGATTCTATCAATCGGTAACTGCAGGTCTCAGCACATCCTTCTTTCCGTTGCCATCAAGCCAGATGGTCAGCATGATTTAACAAGGAGTGTGGAAGTGCATGTTAGAAGCAGCCACTATCAGTACCTGAAAATTAATCACCAACTTGATGAAGTTACAACACAGGATTACATTCATGCTAACCAGAGGAAACAGCATGCTACGGACAGAGCTAAGTGACCCCACAAGCAACAGATTAGATCACAGCTCTGCAGTCCTACCACATACAGACGTGATTGGTGGTGGACAATTTAGCAACAAACAGGAGGCGGTGGCTCCACAAACAACCCCCATCCTCATTGATGGCAGAGCCCAGCACAAGTGCAAAAGACAAGGCTGAAGTTTTTGCAGCCATCTTCAGCAAGCAGTGAATGATTTATCGCAGCGTCCTTTGAGGGTCCCCACTATCACAGCTGTCAGTCTTCAGCCAATTTCATTCACTTCACATAATATTAAAAAATGGCTGAAGTGCACTGGACACAGGTCTAGGAGCTCCAGCCACATCCTTGTTGTAGTGCTGCAACACCTGTGCTTTAGAAATACAAGATTGGCATTTAACAAGGAAAGTGTAAAATTGTCCAGACGTGTCCTGTCCACGAAAGGATAAATCCAAACAAACCAGTTACCAACCTATGAGTCTGCCACAATCAACATAATGATGGAAAGAATAGTCAACTGTACTATAAAGTGGCACATATTCACCAACAACCTGTTCACTGATATTCAGATTGAGTTGTACCAGGATTAGTGGGCTCCAGATCACATCCAGCTTTGGCCCACACATGAATTCCAAAGGTGAGATGAGGAGAGAGTGACTGCTTTTGACATCAAAGCAGCATCCAATTGAGTGTGGCACTAAAGGGCCCTGGTCAGACTGAAGTCAACCTGGACCAGTGATAAAGTCTCCAGTTGTTGTTGCTGCTCTACTTACAGCACTTCAAGCATTATAAAGGCGCCATGCTGTTTCACAGGAACGTTATCAAACAAAATTTGGCACCAGGTCACATAAGGCGATATGAGGGCAGATGACCAAAAGGGTCGGGACTAAATTCTGGGATGCACAAAAGGCCAGAAATGAAAAGTGCAGATATCTTGGGAGGGTTGTTGGGCTGAAGGAGATTAGAGAGGGGGAGGGGAGAGATCATGGAAGGATTGGAAAACAAGGATGAGAATTTTAAAATCAAAGCATTGCCCAAATGGGAGCCAATGTAGGTCAACGAGCACAGTAGTAATAGGTGAACAGGACTTAGTGAGAGTTAGGATAGGGGCAGTAGAGTTTTGGATGAGCTCAAGTTAATGGAGGATGGAAGAAGGGTGGCTAGCCAGTAGTGTGTTGAACTAGGCAAGTCTAAGTAACAATGGCATCAGGAGGATTTCAAGAGCAAATGAGTTGAAGTCAGGCAATGTTAGAGGTTCTTAGTGATGGAGCAGATATGTGGTTGATAATGTTACGATCCCAGCTGATGTCACTATCGGACAAGTCAGATCCCAGAATGAAACCTGGCTTAAGAGATGCTAACTTTTTTTTTTGAAAACCATGGAGGTAAGTTACTGACCAAATTCACAGGAGTCTGATGAATTTTTAACAAAAAGAATAAAACATTTATTAAACAAGAAAATATTAACTATATAACACCAAACAAAAAGGTTCAAAAAATCTCAACACAAACATAAGAATGGTGTTCAAATATTCACTACTCCTTTACCCCAGCTATATCTTTACAGGCACATCCAAATTCAGCAAGATAAAACAATTTATCATATCTACCTTATTCTCTAATATTAAGGTAAGTATGCGGTATTTGTGAATCAACAGATGAACTGTGGTCAGACATACATGTCCAAAGTAAATGACAGATGCAACCAAAGCAGATATTATGGATTTTTCAGCAACCCAACCATATGCTTGTCACACCATAAGCCAACTGGTCTCACTGAAATTCTCTCTTTCTCACATGGGTTTCCAATCTCCATGTTTGAAGATCTCACCTTGGACTTCTCTCCAAACCTCACTCCTACACGGGACAGCTTCAACAAGGATCCACCTGCAGGGATTCAATCTCGCCTTCTGAGGTTCCTTTCCTCTGGATCTCCATATAGATTCAAGTTTCACCTTCCAAGCACACTTTCAGATCCTCGGCTGTGCCAAGCAGAATACCACTGCTCCAAAAGAGTACCTCTGCCTGCAGCAGAATCACCAACCTTCGGCTGCCCTCTTGGATCTTCAAGACAACTTCCTTCAAGTCTGCTGCCCACCGCTCTTTCTTTAACTTGGAGCCTTTTTCTCTGCTTCATTCCCTCAACTTTACTTAACAGGGTCTGTTTCTGATCTATGTCCTTGTCCCTTATGTGGGACTGTCTTCTGGGACCTCTTTCTGTCCCACTCACTGGTTTGGGACCTCCTTGTCCCCCTCCCCATGTCCTGCTACTTGGGACACCTTTCTTCGCATGGCGCTCCAGATCAGCTCGCCTGACCTACAGTTTCACACTGTCTCACTTTTCTTTTTTTTCCGTGCATGCGCCTGGGCCATAAAAAAAGACGAACTGTGCATATCTGACCCTTTCCCAGCCGGCGCATGCACAGAAGGCCTGAGGTCCACTGGGAACTGTAGTTCCCAAACTGCAACTGCCAATTTAGGTTGAGTATCAGAGTTCGTTACAAAAGCTCATCTTTGGGTTAAGTGTGATACCAAGGTTACGAATAGTCTAGTTCAACTTCAGACAGTTGCCAGGAAGATGGAGTCTGTGGCTAGGGAACAGAGTTTATGGTGTCAGGGAACAGAGATTATGGCAGCGACTGGAGATAAAGGCTTTGGTCTTCCCAATATTTAATTGGAGGAAATTCCTTCTCGTCCAGTGCTGGATAATAGGCAACCAGTCTGACAATTTAGAGACAGTGATGGAGTCAGGATGTGTGAGAAACCTGATGAGTTTTCAGATCTTGCCACCAAGGGGTCATCTATAGATTGAAATAGAAATAGAAGGACACCAAGGATACTCCAAAGTATGGGGGACTCCAAAGATAATGGTGTGGGCATGGGAAGAGAAGCCAGGTGATTCTCTGGCTGGAGTCATACCTGGCACAAAGGAAGATGGTTGTGGCTACCGGAGGACAATCATTTCAACCTTAGAATATCAGAGCCACAGTTCCTCAGGGCAGTGTCCTAGACCCAACTATTTTCACTTAATTCAGAAATACTTTCCCTCCATCATAAGGGACATAGCAACAAGAGTAGTTCCTTTAGCCCTCGAGCCCGTTCCAACCAAACAATGAGATCATGATCGGTCTGTGACCCAATTGCATAAAAAATCAAAACTGGGCTGTTTATTGAATGCACGATATCCAGCTTCATTTGCTATTCCTCAGATAATAAAGCAGCCCATTTCAAAAGGCAAAAAGATCTGGACAACATCCAAAAGACTGAGAAATAGTAACTAACATCCATACAACACAAGTACCAGGCAATGAACATCTTCAATGACAGAAAGCCTAACCACCTAGCACTAATATTTGGCATTACTACTGCCAAACCCCCACCCCCCCACCATCACTAACTTACATTGACCAAAAACTCAACTGGATCACCCACATTAATGCTGTAGTTATTAGGTCGGGTCAGGTGTTCAGTATTCTGTAGTGAGTGGCTCATCTCCTGACTACACAAAACCTCTCCACCAAGTACAAGTCAGGAGTGTAATGGAGCACTCTCTTTTGCCCATATGGATGCAGAGCGATAATGGTTTGATACCATACAGGATAAAGCAGTTTGTTTGGTCTACTAGCTTCAGCATCCATTGCAGCCTACCGTGGTTTTAACGTGTACTGTCTGTAGAACGGGCTGCAGCTGGATGCCAAGGACTTTTCAACAGCACATCCCAAATCGTCCACCCCCACTATCTAGAAGAACAAACACAGCAGGTACCTGGAAACACCAATATTTGTAAGTTTTGCCTCAAGTCACATACCATTCTGACATGGAAATCTATTACTGTTCCTTCAATGTCACTGGTTCAAAATCCTGGAACTCCCTTCATATTAACACTGGGTGTATCTATGCCACACAGAATATAGCAGTTCAAGGAGGTGGCTCACCACCACCTTCTCAAGGGAAACTAAGAATACGCAATAAAAATACCAGCCCTACAACACCTATGTCCCAATTAAATATTCTGATTTATTTTAATTCCAATCCATTACAAATGTTAACAATGCTCCAACTTGCTGTGGTGACAGCGGGAGTGTTTGAAATTGCAATTCTCCCCCCTTTCCTCCCTTCCTGAAGACTCATGCTGGAATACTATACAGTGGGCACTGGGAGTTCGAAAGCAAGTGTCGATTTTGGGGAGAAAAGGGGAAATCACCGCCATCCAAAAACTACCTCCACCCAATATTCATATACGTTCGTTTCCCATAGGAATCACTACAGCAATGAGCAGCAGATACCAGAGTGATTTTTTTCCTTCTTTCTCAGGAGACACACAACTGTAGCAGCTCAATTACTACACACCTGCTGAAATTAGGTACTTAAGCAGTAACTGGAAATTCGGTAGGAAAATGCACCATGTCTTGCAGCTACAAAATAGATGAGCAGAAACTGAGCTGTGCTGCACTAGGTAGCTCATTTACAGGCTGCTTTTACTTACTAAATGCTGGAAAAGCTTAACCTGCATTTTTAATGTAGAGATGTTAAAATACTGCCACATCTTAAGAATGTAGTTACTTTTGCAAACATGATAGAAGCAATCTTCAGTAAAATTTCAGTGCTGATATTCAGCAGACTGAAATGTTTTAAATGAAATATTGGTCCCTGGTTTCCAGCAAAAGCTGTTAGGCAATGGATATTACATTGATTATCATGAGTAAAAGATGCTCTATGTGTGCCAACAACCTATTTCCAGAAAGCATCTAACCATACACAGGAAAACCTGAGTAACAGCAAATCAAAATCACACCAATATATTGAACCATAGATTTTGTACTTTGGAATTTATTCCCTCCAATTCTTGGAGCTTCAACACTAACCAAAAGTTGCCTCAATTTCCCATGGCACACTACAGGACACAGACTACATTCAGAGATGTTATCAGGATTGGTTAACCTCAAAAGTGGTCTGGAATGGAGCCAGTGTTAAAGCAGAATTCAAGAATTTGATGCACTGACCTTAAGTCACTAGACTGCAATATCTTACATCACATTATTTTTATCTAGTTGTACACACACAGGCACACATGCACCACTGTCTTGGCATTTTACTCCTTAGTGCATGGACTGTAAAAATCTTCAGCTAGACTCAATATGCCCTTTTTTCTCTGCTATGGTCAAGAGGGAAATACCTTGGTAGTTTCCACAGCATTATTTATCTCCCTTCTTGAAGGCAGTTACAATTGTCACATTCCTGAAGTTGTGGGGGAGAGGGGTGGTGTTTTTTCAAATCCGTAGGATGAGTACATGGAGCCCTGATATGAGCAAACGTCCACCAGATTTGAAGACCTAAGCTGGAATACTATCAGGCCCATAGGCTTCGTTGTTTGACAATGAAGGCCTCCGCGAGTCAACAAAAGTCCTCGTGTACAAAGTAGCTGTCATCACCAACTGCACTGCAGTGAGACATAAGAGTGCTAGAGAAATTCCATCAGTAATGCCCCCGCCACATCCTCTAGATTCAATGGGAGGGTGTTTGAACGAATACTAGTGTCCTTTTTGAAGCCAGCTCTACAAGTATTCAGGCAAAGCTCCTGCAAAATCAACTACAATGGACTGGACGTTGTGTTCAGATGGCCAAAAGCCATCTTCCCGCCAGATCCTGTTTTCTCAGTTCTCAAGTGGCCAATGTGCCAGGGAAGGGCAAAGAAAATGCTTCAAAGACACTCTGAAGCTCTTCTTGGTGAAGCAGCATTGACATTAATAACTAGGAGGAGCTTGCTACCAATCATTCAAAATGGTAACAACCTGTCCATCAAGCTGCATTATGCTTTAAGTCACAACGTCCTAATGATGAGGCAGAACAGCAGCAGCAGCAAAGGAAGCAAATTCTTCACTCCGGATCCAATTACCTCTTGCTCCATCCTTCCCCATGCGCCCAAAGATCTGTGGATCGAGAATCAGCCTGTTCAGTCACATGAAGACCCATGGCAGAAACTCACGACCCCGAGTAGGTGTCATCCTCGAATTGAAGGGAAGCCGTGATATATATTCATAAAATGCCCAAATTATGAGCTGTGCCTCAGTATCTATATAGGAAGAAATACGGTGTAATAATAGTCTGTGTGTTAGACATTCCTATTCCCTCCCTCTGACTCTCCTACTTTGCATGCAAATTTAGAGGGGCTATTTCTGGCCTGGGGAATCGCTCTATTCTTTCCCAAAGGAATGTTTCTGTGTATGATAAATGAGCTGTTCTAACAATTTATGAAAATAGAACTGATGACCAGCTGCAAAGGATTGAGGAAAATTACTCCTAACGACTTTCAAAAATTTCTTTACAAGAAGCAAGGTGGTTTTTGCTTATGGTTTCCACAGAACATTAATCAAAGCTGTTTTCATTTCTTGTTCTGCTCAATTATTTTTAGGATTGCTGGAGGCAAAGTAAAACAGTATTTACCAAAGAACACGGCCGAGCAATACAACTAGCCTCAAGATTGACAGATATTTCAGTGCTGCATCCAAAAATAGTAATGGCCTAACCTTTCGTGTGTGGATGAATATCTGAAATGGCAGTTCTGTGCTAAATGTTAGGACAATCAACCTGAAAAAATAAATTAAAGGTATTGTGATACAACATAAACCAACTATTACTGCATTCCAAATGTATCGCCAGTGAAGGCCGAGTCTAAGCAGAGAGGTTAACTATTAAATCTCCACAAACTAATTACAATGTAAGTATTAAAAAATACACGAGTAATAAACATTTCTGTGTTTCTGGAAGCCCTCGAATCAGCAGACTTGCTATCTGGTCCAACATGGAAGTCTTACGTTCACCTCAGTGCAATCTAACTTGTCTGCTGCTCCTCATATCCTTCAGTATTTTTAAGCACAACATAAATGTTGCAATTGAGGTGACTTCAATAACATTAATACATTTCAGATTCTAATATCCTGTGTGAGAAAAAAACTTGTTCCAACTTTTTGTGTTAATCCTAAAACTAATGCACCTTCCTCCTAATTCACCAACCTTTCATTACCCGCCAGAACACTTCAATTGGATCCTCCCTTAGCCTTCTGTACTCCAATGAGCCATAGGACTACACTGATCACCATTAGTTCAATTATGGTTTTTCTCTCCCAGTATTCTCTACTGCACTCCTCCTCCTTCAGTTTCCGTGCCCCAATGGGGCATTGGTGACCATGATTAGGCTTGGCAAAGTACTGCAGTGGTTTGTCTTTGCAAACAGCTGTATGGCTGACAAGGAAACTCTCCCACTCTTACCACCTGCCCTCAGGCATATTGTAAAGATTTACAGTTTGATAAACAACCGGTCTGGCCACGTTATGAACACGCCTTCCATGGCCATAAAGTTCTGGAGTGGGACTTGAAGCCAGAGCCTCTCGGTCCAGAAGTAGGGATGCTACCCACTGCACCACAGGACTCTACGACACTATATTCCATGATTCACTTCAAAGGTTAGCAAAAGTCAACTCCCACAAACAATGTATCCCATAGGTAATTCCAGAAAATTTGTACCTTTTGCTTCTACACAGAAATAAAAAGGAAAACCCTTCAATATAAAACTCTCCCCATGAAATTAATTTTACATGCATTCTCCAATAAAATGTTGTCTAAACTAGGTTTGAAAAAGAAAATTAGGCTCTCTTTCGTATTTTTGGATCTTCACTTCACTTCAAAGATTTATTATATAGTGGAAAATAATGTAAAATTTTTACACAATGTACAGAAAGCTGAAGCACATAAATATGCCATTTGGCTCATCATGTCTAAGCCAGTGATTTCCTCACATGAGCTTCCTGTTCTAATCACCTGCCAATGCTCATTCATAACTACCAAATTCCTTTTTAAAGTACTTATGGACACTGGTAGACATTAACCCTACTGTTTAAGTTAGTGTTTTCTTAAGTTTACATGCTCTCACCCAGCCACTATAAACAATCTGGTCCCTATCACGCATGCCATGTCATAGCATAAGACCTTCACCAGGTGAACCCTCAACTTGTGCCAGTGGAAATAAAAGGCCCAACTCTCTCATCAAATCTGCAACCCCTCCAGCTTCACCACTAGCTAAAATCAATTGGCCTATAACTTACTGGTGATCCAAGAAGTAGCCTTTCCATTGCTTTTATATCCTTCATATACTAGTCTGCCAAAACTATAGACAATATTCCCACCAAATTCTAACTAATGGTTTGCACAAATTTATTATCCTATCCCTTTGCTATTGTAGATGATCCTTCTAGGTTAAAAAGCTTATATTCTATTTGCCTTTTGCTCCCATGTCCTATTTGCAACTCCATCTATAACGACCTGCGTATCTGCACAACAAAGTTCTCTGAATCCTCTAATCCATTTAAGATTTTACCACTTGGGGTATTTTTCCTTCTACTTCCAAAATGTATTACTTCACAGTTCTCTCCACTAAATGTAACTAACACTCATCATCTATTCCATTAACCTGTCTATACTTATGTTCCTTGTGATAATTTACTACTTGGCGTCATCAGCAAATTTCAATAGTGTTTCTTTAATTTCCAAGTTCAGAGAAGACCAAAGACCCCTCAAACACAGCTCACCACATTATTCCAGTCCCTTCACCCCTACCCTCTGAAATCTGTTCTCTAAAAGCCTCTATACCCACAGAGCCACGTTCCATGCATCATTATCTTTGTCATAACCTTCTTATGGTACCTTACCAAATGCTTTCTGGAAGTCCACAGACCTTATCTATTACAATGTTTTCAGCCAATCTTCCCGTTATTTGGTGAAAGAATTATGGAATTTTAGTCAAGCAAATGTCCTATACAAACGTTGATGGAAACAGATTTCTCCAAACACTTAGGTATTTGAAGCCATATTTTAATCTCTAGTACTTCATCACTAGCTAAAACTAACTGGCCTATAAATTCCTGTACAATCCCCAATTCCTTTTTTGAAAGAGTTTGCCAATTCTCCACTAGCACAATATTCTTTTCCATAAAATCTTGGAAAATCAGTAACTGTGTGTTTGCTATTTCTTCCCTAGCGTCCCTTGGGACCCTCATATGTAAACCACCAAGGTCCCTGCAATCTGCTTACCTTATGTAGAAATAACATTTTTTTAAGCATGGTTTCTCTTTGAAGACCAACCTACCAAGAAATCTACACTCGTATCTGAAATTTCTGCATTCCTAATGTGCATTGCTTGCATCCAAATGTAGGAAATGTAGTTATTTAGTAACTCTCGCATTCGATCATTGTCCAATACAAGCTTATTTCTTTCATCTCTTTAGATGCCCTATTGTACATTGATTATCATTTTATTCTCAATATACCATCGCATTGGTTTATATTGCTCACTTTCTCTCACACTTCCTCAGTTTTTCAAAACTTACATTTTGTAGCTTTATCTGCACACCATATACCACGTGCTTTTACCACGTTTCATATTTGGTCTTGTTAATGTCTTGTCAATTATACTGATAACGGTTTATTAATGTCATGTCAATTACATTGTTGAGCTTAAGAGAAACGTGTCTTTGAGCACATATAAATAGGGGATAGCTACGACACTGGGTTGTGTGGGAGGAGAGCTGTGAGACTGAACAAGTCAATAAACTTTCTCAATAAAAAGCTCTTTGTCTTGACTTCAGCTTCACCAACCCGCTTAGATCCTATTAAGAGGTCTAACCTCTCTTTTTATCTAAGGAACTGTCATCTATACAGTCCTTTCTCCTTTACTGAAATAGACTTGTTTTGTATCCTTTTCATCTCTGGTTTAAGTATTTCCCATTGCTGATTGTATTTCCCATTTCCAATCACCAATTTTTCCTTCCATTTGACCTGGGCAAGGTTCTTTCTTAATCTTTTGTAAATTGTTTTTATCTAATTGGTCAAATACCCTTACTCTTTTACTTTTCTTCCATCGATCGGAATTAGATGGTTTTGACCAGTTTCCAAATATTCCCCACTTATAAGTTACTGACTTACTCTCATTCCCTGGAACAGTACTTGCTTCATTGTTAAAGCAGTAAAGGCTGACGAAGAAATCTAAAAAGAAAACCTCCCCATTCCACCAAAAGCATTTTCTCCATCAAAATCGGTTATAATTAATACATCTTACAACAACTGTTAATTCATGCTGAATTGCTATTATCTAATATTGCTACCCCTGTTCCCCCTCTCCCTCCCCAAAAAAAAAATTTAATGATTAATTGACAATTCAAACCCTGCTGCCATCAGCATTCAGTTTCTGCTTTACGTCATTTTCTATTTTAAATCGGTGACTCTAGTTCCTATTTCTTCTTCTTATAAGTTGTGCATCAATATACATATATTGGAGTCTGGATTGGTTTAGCAATTTTTCCTTTTCCTATCCTGATTCCTTCTTTACTCTCTTATCCTGTTCAACTTCTTTTAGCTTTTCTATTTCCTATGTCCCTAAACATTATTTCTACTTCTATTCTACGATACTGCATCCTCTCTCAAACAGGTATGACTTACCCCAAAGATCAATCTACAGTGGCAAATCACATGCTACACTGTCGCATGAAATTTACCATTTAGTTGATCAGATGACCTCCCCTAATCTGGTGTATGTAATTCTGGAGCATACTTTCTGTTCCTCACCTGGAAGCAGCAGCAGCATATTAGCAACTGCATGAACCAAAACAAAGATGATTCAAAAAAGTTAACAATCTTCACTCTGCCACTTCCCTCCTTACCTTTGACAATCCCCTCAAAAACTCTCTTTACCAGTGTACTTCAGCCAGCTCTCTCAAGTCCTCTCCTGCTCAATTCATCTTCCTGCTGTGCTCTTGGCATATTTTTTAATTGCATAAAGGTACTATACAACTGTAAGTTGCTATCTGCTATCAGGGTGTAGAGGTTAAATTTCTTTCAAAGAATGAGTAACATCTACCATATACAATTTTTCACTATTACTCACCCTCCACCCTTGCAAGTATACAAAATAGTACAAAGTTTGGCAACAGAATTTTAAGAGGTTTTTTTTCAGAACTACAGCTCCAAATTCACAACGGGTTAAAAGGTGACCCTAAATCCAAGTTAGATATCAGATTCTCCCAGACAGCAATAAAGGAGCTACACTGCGCAAATGTGGAGATAGAATAAATAAACTGGCAGACTTCTTGTTCTAGATTAATATTAAGTAATTTTGACGGTAGTGTGCACGTGCCCATGTTAGGTAAAGGCAATACTGAACTCGACTCTGATGATCCCTACAGTCAGATAGCTTTTAACTTGCTGCCAATTGTCATGCACAAATAATAGCCACTTGGCAAAGGTACCTGTTGACGGGTGAGGAATTGTGCTGCAGAAAGGAACTACTGCTTGAGGACTTAGACAAAGGGGCAAAATTGGCAATGGAAAATAGGCTTGAATAAGTGGGAAAAGGAGGACACGTTTAATTACCTCCTGCAGTTAGTCAACAACAAAGACATCGCTGGCATGCTGGAGAAGTGAACAGAAGTTAAAAATTAGGTGCGGGAAAGAAAGTCGGTAGAACTTTTCAGCCACTACGCAATAAATTTTTGAATAAGTTAGCAAAGAAGGCCTGAGAAACAAGCAATAATTAGTTTAAAGAGTCGATTAATCATAGAGCCATAGAATCATTAGGGCGAAGGAGACCATTCAGCCTATCGAGTCCTTACCACCTCACTGTCCCTTTACCTGTAGCACTGCAGGTTTATTTCCCACAACTGCCTATCCAATTTCCTTTTCAAAGGACCGTACAGGGTCTTAGAGGTCGGACAAAAGAAGAACTTGTTAGTTACTCTATTTTTGTCAAGCAACAGTGATTTTATTAATCATGTTCAGTAGAACAGTGTTAGAAGTGGAACAAATGGTCCTTCTCGACTCAAATTCCATTTGCATCATGTTACACAATATCAAAGATAATGCCCAATTACATATGCGTGTATATATGTGTAATATATATATATATCTATATATATATATATACATACACACACACACCTATATATTGTATATGTGAGTTCTCAAGCATCACTCTGCATCCATTTAAGTGTCTACATGCAATCAGTTTGAGTCTTCAGAATTTCAGTCCTGTGCTCTAGCAGCAAGTAGTTTCAATTGACTTATAACCTAAATATGTTTTCAATGGTGATATTTAGTATAACACTGTAAATAATAGTTCAGAAGTGAGCTAATTTTTAATGATATTCAACTTAAGTGCTTTAAGGAAAAAAAATATTTTAGCAGCTTTAACTGTGGGACACAATAGTTGACAGGAGCTTAAGTGTATGCGAAAGAATCTAGCCTGTACAACATTTTTATCTGAGTTTATTTACTAAATATATTCTAATTTTCACAATTGGGACTGAGATTGGAAGCCCAGATCCCATGTTGGTGACTGGCAGAACACCAAATGCAGAGAATGAAACTGAGCTGCATACATATACAATTAGAGAATTCAGAAATTGATTTCAAATGTGAAAAGTTAGTTGTTTCTTCACAGCGGGCAATGCTGGAAAGTGTTCACATTTAAACTTGACACCACTTTCTGCCTCCACCCTCCTCCCCACAACTTCATTCCCCATGCTACCATATCAATGGGTCTATGGGTAATTGCACAATGATACTAAACCATAGTGCTAAGGTACCCAGAAGGGACCGCAGCTGTGGAAACAAGATATGTAACTAGTCTCATTGGCTCTGTACTTGGGATGAGGAGAGGGAAGAAGAAAAGCTCAGGAATAAGCATGTTTCTATCTTTCAGCTATCCTGCTTAGTGCACATGCAAACAACTATCTTTTTTCTATTCATTTACGGGATGTGGGCGTCGCTGGCTAGGCCATCTCTAGTTGCCCTTGATAAGGTGGCGGTGAGCTGCCTTCTTGAACCACTGCAGTCCATGTGGTGTAGGTACACCCAGTGCTGTTAGGGAGGGAGTTCCAGGATTTTGACCCAGCGACAGTGAAGGAACGGTGATATATTTCCAAGTCAGAATGGTGAGTGGCTTGGAGGGGAACTTCCAGATGGCAGTGTTCCCATCTATCTGCTGCCCTTGTCCTTCTAGATGGTAGTGGGTCATGGGTTTGGAAGGTGCTTCCTAAAGAGCCTTGGTGAGTTTCTGCAGTGCACACTGCACACTTGTAGATGGTGCACACTGCTACCACTGTGCATCGGTGGTGGGGGGAGTGAATGTTTGCGGATGGGGTGCCAATCAAGTGGGCTGCTTTGTCCTGGATGGTGTCAAGCTTTTCGATTGTTGTTGGAGCTGCACTCATCCAGGCAAGCGGAGAGTATTCCATCACACTCTTGACTTGTGTCTTGCCGATGGTGGACAAGTTTTGGAGTCAGGTGATGAGTTACTTGCCGCAGGATTCCTAGCCTCTGACCTGCTCTTGCAGCCACGGTATTTATATGGCTAGTCCAATTCAGTTTCTGGTCAATGGTAACTTCCAGGATTCTGATAGTGGGGGATTCAGTGATGGTAATGCCATTGAATGTCATGGGGCGATGGTTAGATTGTCTCTTGTTGGAGATGTTCTTTGCCTGGCACTTGTGTGGCATGAATATTACTTGCCACTTGTCAACCTATGTCTGGATATTGTATAGGTCTTGCTGCATTTGGACACGGGCTGCTTCATTATCGGAGAGTCGCGAATGGTGCTGAACATTGTGCATTCATCAGCGAACATCTCCATTTCTGACCTTATGATGGAAGGAAGGTCATTGATGAAGCAGCTGAAGATGGTTGGGCCGAGGACACTACCCCGAGGACCTCCTGCAGTGATATCCTGGAACTGAGATGATTGACCTCCAACAACCACAACCACCTTCCTTTGTGCTAGGTCTGACTCCAACCAGTGGAGAGTTCTCCCCCCGATTCCCATTGACTCCAGTTTTCCTAGGGCTCCTTGATGCCGCACTCAGTCAAATGATGCCTTAATGTCAAAGGCAGTCACTTTCACCTTACCTCGGGAGTTCAGCTCTTTTGTCCATGCTTGGGCTAAGGGTATACTGAGGTCAGAAGCTGAGTGGCTCTGGCGGAACCCAAACTGAGCGTAAGTAAGCAGGTTATTGTTAAGCAAGTGCTGCCTAATAGCATTGTTGATGATCACTTCCATCACTTTACTGATGGAGAGTAGACTGATGGGGCGGTAATTAGTCGGATTGGATTTGTCCTGTTGTGTGTGTACATGACATACCTGGGCAATTTTCCAATTTGCCGGGTAGATGCCTGCGTTGTAGCTGCACTGGAACTGGGCGTGGCAAGAACTGGAGCACAAGTCTTCAGTACTATTACCGGAATATCGTCAGGGCCCATAGTCTTTGCAGTATCCAGTGCCTTCAGCCATTTCTTGATACCACGTGGAGTGAATCGATTGGCTGAAGACTGGCATCTGTGATGCTGGGGACCTCTGGAGGCCAAGATTGATCATCCACTTGGCACTACCGGTTGAAGATTGTTGCAGATGCTTCAGCCTTGTCTTATGCACTGATGTGCTGAGTTCCTCCATCATTGAGGATGGGGATATTTGTGGAGCCTCCTCCTCAATGAGCTGTTTAATTGTCCACCACCATTCAAGACTGGATATGGCAGGACTGCAGAGCTTAGATCTGATATGTTGGTTGTGGAATCGCTTAGTTCTATCACTTGCTGTTATGTTGTTTGGCACTTCATTTTTAGGTATGCCCTCCTGCACTCTTCATTGAACCAGGGGTGATCCCCTAACTTGGTAGTAATAGTAGAATGGCGTATATGTTGGGCTATTAGGTTACAGATTGTGGCTGAGTACAATTCTGCTGATGCTAATGGCCCACAGTGCCTCATGTAACCGAACAGATCGAACCAACAGCTCACCAGCACAAACTGCCCAGCCTTATAGATAGGGGATGGTCACATTAGTAAAGTACCAGAATGTTATGGAAATTATAAACTATGCCCAAGTTCAGTTGGAGAAAATGTAATAAGAGCTTTATGAAGCTATTATTTTTACAAGGAGAAAAGCAACTTAGCTGTAGTAGGAATTTTAAATGTGTGAATCTAAAATTAGTAATTACAAAAATATCACTGATCCAAGAAACAGAAAACCCCACCCATACAGAGACCAGATTTCTTCATATGAAACTGGTCCAGGCATGTATGGAGACAAATTCAACAAAATTCTTGTGTAAACAAATCTGGATGCCCAGTTTAATGGTGTAGTCACTAAATATTCAAGGCTCTGTTATGGGTACATAAATAACCTTTATTTGTGTGCTCTCCAGATTCAAATTCAGCTGTTTTCAACTACATCCTGTGAATGAGGAAAATATACAATCACTTCCATAAAACACATTTTTTTTACGAAAGGGGAAAAGCTGCAAATATTCAGCCTTATAAAAATGCAACCAAAAGGTATTCAATTAAGACATTTTAAAAACATTTATCCAAAGGGTGGATCAGAGAGAGCAACTGCAAGCTAAACAGAGTTTTTTTAATATTCTTTCACGGGATGTCGACATCACTGGCTAGGCCAACATTTATTGCCCATCCCTAATTGTCCTTGAGAAGGTGGTGATGAGCTGCCTTCTTGAACCACTGCAGTCCATGTGGTGTAGGTACACCCACAGTGTTGTTAGGGAAGGAGTTCCAGGATTTTTACCAAGCAACAGTGAAAGAAAGGTGTTTTTGTTACAAGTCAGGATGGTGTGTGGCTTGCAGGGAAACTTGCAGGTGGTGGTGTTTCCATGCATCTGTTGCTCTTGTCCTTCTAGGTAGAAGATGTCGCTTGTAGATGGTCCACACTGCTGCCACTGTGCATTGGTGGTGGTGGAAGGAGTGGATGTTGAAGGTAGTGAATGGGGTGCCAATCAAGCAGGCTGGTTTACCTGGATGGTGTAGAGCTTCTCGAGTGTTGCTGGAGCTGCACTCATCCCAGTGGGGCGTATTTCATCACATTCCTCACTTGTGCCTTACAGATGGTGGACAGGCTTTGGGTAGTCAAAGTTAGAAATTTTCCACAGAACTCCCAGCCTCTGACCTGCTCTTGTAGCCACAGTATTTATTTGGCTGGTCCAGTTCAGTTTCTGGGCAATGGTAACCCTTCACCCGCTCCCCCAGGCTGTTGATAGTGGGGGATTCAGCAATGGCGATGAATGTCAAGGGAAGATGGCTGAATTCTCTCTTGTTAGAGATGGTCATTGCCTGACACTTGTGTAACTGTAACTTGTCACTTATCGGCCCAAGCCTGAATGTTGTCAAGGTTTTGCTGCATATGGGGACGAACTGCTTCAGCATCTGAGCAGTCGGTGAAATGGTGCTAAACATTATGCAATCATCAATGAACATTTCTACTTCTGACCTTATGATAGAAGCGAGGTCATTACTGAAGCAGCTTAAGGAGGTTGGGCCTAGGGCACTACCCTGACGAATTCCTTCAGTGGAGTCCTAAGACTGGGATGATTGATCTCCAACAACCACAACCATCTTCCTTTGTGTTAGGTATGACTCCAACCAGTAGAGAGTTTTCTCCCTAATTCCCATTTGTTCCAGTTTTGCTAGGGCTCCACACTTGGTCAAATGCTGCCTTGATATCACGTGCAGTCACTCTCACCTCAATTTGAGTTCAGCACTTTTTTCCATGTATGAGCCAAGGCTGTAATGAAGTCAGGAGCTGAGTGGCCCTGGCGGAACCCAAACTGAGTGCCAGTGAGTAGGTTATTGCTAAGCAAGTGCCACTTGATAGCACTGTTGACAACCCCTTCAATCACTTTGCTGATGATTGAGGTAGACTGGGGCAGTAATTGGCCGTTTAATTTGTCCTGCTTTTTATGGATAGGGCATACCTGGATAGTTTGCCACATTGCGAGGTAGATGCTGGTGTTGTAGCTATACTGGAACAGCTTGGCTAAGGGTGCAACTAGTTCTGGAGCACAAGTCTTTAGTACTATTGCTGGAATGTTGTCAGGGCCCATAGTCATTGCAGTATCCGGCTCCTTCAGCCATTTCTTGATATCATTTGAAGGAACTGAATTGGCTGAAGACTGGCATCTGTGGTGCTGAGACCCTCAGGAGGCGGCCAAGGTGGATCATCCACTTGGCACTTCTGGCTGAAGATTGTTGCAAATGCTTCAGCCTCATCATTTGCACTAAAGTGCTGGGCCCCCCTTCACTTAGGATGGGGATATTTGTGGAGCCTCTTCCTCCTGTTACTTGTTTAACTGTCCACCACCATTGACGACTGGATGTGGCAAGACTGCAGAGCTTAAATCTGATCTGTTGGTTGTGGGATCGTTTAGCTGTCTATCACTTATTGCTTATGCTGTGTGGTACGCAAGTAGTCCTGTGTTGTTGCTTCACCAGGTTGAAACCTCATTTTTAGGTAGGCCTGGTGCTACTCCTGGCATGCCCTCCTGCACTCTTCATTGAACCAGGGTCGATTCCCCTGGCTTGATAGTAATGATAGAGTAGGAGATAAGCCAGGCCATGAGGTTACAGATTGTAGTTGGATAATTATAATTTTTTCCCTTTTTTTCCTCTTCATTTTTTTCCCCCTGCTGTCTATTTTCAGAACTTTGAAACCTCCATTATGACCTAAAACTTTTAAGTGGTCCTGAAACAACCTGGGTTATTTTTAATTGCAGTGATTATTTTTTTCAAAGACGGTATGTTGATGTCTACCTGTTCTTTCTATGCTGTTATATTGTTGTCTTAACTTGTTCTGCTGATGGCCCACAGCGCCTCATGGATTCCCAGCTTGGAGTTGTTACATTTGTTCGAAATCTATCCCAGTTAGCACAGTAGTAATGCCACACATCATGATGGAGGGTATCCTCAATGTGAAGACAGGGCTTCATCTCCACAAGGACTGTGCGGTGGTCACTCCTACCAATACTGTCATGGACAGGTGCATCTGCGACAGACAGACTAATGAGAATGAGGTCAAGTAGGTTTCACCCTCTTGCTGGTTCCCTCACCACCTGCTGCAGACCCAGTCTAACAGCTGTGTTCTTTAGGGCTTGGCCAGTAATGGTGCCACCGCACCATTCTTGGACATTGAAGTCCCCCACCCAGAGTACATTTTGTGTCCTTGCCACTCTCGGTACTTCCTCCGAGTGGTGTTCAACATGGAGGAGTACTGAGATGGGGGTGGGCGCAGGTGGTAATCAGGAGTTTTCCTTGCCTTTATTAGACCTGATACCATGTGACTTCATGGGGCTCAGAGTTGACGTTGAGAACTCCCAGGGCAACTCCCTCCCGACTATATACTACTGTACCGTACCTTTGGTGTGTCTGTCCTGTTGGTGGTACAGGACATACCTAGTGATGGTGGTGGTGGTGTCTGGGACATTGTGAGGTATGATTCCATGAGTACGGCAGTCAGGCTGCTGCTTGACTAGTCTTTGGGATAGCTCTCCCAATTTTGGCACAAGACCCCAGATGTTAGCAAGGATGATTTTGCAGGGTTCACAGGGCTGAGTTTGCCATTCTCATTTCCGGTGCCTAGGTCAATGTTAGGCAATGCGCCCAGTTTAACTCCTTTTTGTAGACTTCTTTAGCAGTTTTGCTACAACTGAATGGCTTGCTAGATTATTTCAGGGGGCATTGCTATGGGTCTGGAGTAACGTGTAGGCCAGGCCAGGTAAGGGTGGCAGATTCCTTTCCCTAAAGGACATTAGTGAACCGGATGGGTTTTTACGACAAACTACTATGGCTTAATGCCGTGGTGGGCTTTGAACCCATATCCCCAGATGCTTCGGCTGGGACTCTGGGTTACTAGTCCAGTGAAATTACCAGTATGCCACTGTCTTCCCCTATTATTACTATTCACTATTCAAAATATGCAATTAGCCACATCTGAATTCCAAATTAAAACCACATGGTTAACGTTTGGAAAACACGGTCCTATAACGCTCCGTAAACACGAGGATAAACAGGCAGCTTGCTGTATAGTGAATGAAGGACATACAAAAATTGCCAAGATGCCTCGACAAATGCTTTTTGTTTGCTTTTGGTTTTCTTCCAGGAAGATGGGGTGGGGAACTTAGCAGGTCTCTGTTCAAAAACTTTATCAAAACTTTGTGGGGAACTGTGAACATCCCACCACTCACCGTGATAGTTCAAAGCCTGCCGTTCGACAGATGGGGTTTGTCACAAGGAACTGGATAGTGGCTGTGTTTCCCATTCCTTGATTGAAAGGATATCTGTTGGTAGGTCTCGCTCAGAAATGGTGTGCCATATGGGGCACCAAGATGGAAGGTGGGTAGTAGGTGGATTGAACAGGTCATCATAAAGTGATAAGTGAAGTGCAGCACAGATGGTTTTAACCAGCTTGTGGGTTTTCAGCAGTCAGAGATGTGTGGGAGAGTGATGTTTGTGAGGACAGGAAGCCAGAAGAGAGGTGTGTTGAGTGAAGGGTTCCAGTTATGGTGCACATTGTTGCATTCAATGAGTGTTTACAAGACAAGAACTGAGGTCTGGACCTCACCACAATGGTCACCAGGAATTCCAAGTTACAGAATTATAGAAGCAATGTTAAAATCTAAGAATTAAATAAACATATATTTTTAAAATAACACCAGTAACTTGAGGATTAATCAAATAAAGTCGACAAAATTTAATTAGAAGAAATCCCCGGGATGAAAACAACTTGCATTTGTATAGCACATTTAATGTTATGAAATGTCCCAAGGCACTTCACAGCAGGGTTACAAAGCAAAATTAGACACGCATGAGTGACAAAATAACACATTCAATTTTAAATAATTAGTAAAGTATGAGAATAAATAGAAAAATGGTTGGGTAGGTAAAAAGATCCAGGTACCACATAGAGATCGTATCATATTTAATGATCACTTGCAGTAACTAAACACAAATTCAGCAGCCCTAATACTATTCTTCAAGAGTCTTTATCCATCTGAACATCCTTAGAAGCTCTTCTCACATTCTCTTCTGGATACTATACTCAGCAGATGACAATGAGGTGTTTGACATGGAGCGAAATGACATTTAAAAATATAAGTAACCCCAACTTCTGCTTTTCTGCCAGCTGCTGAGTATGTGTGGATAATTGAAAGTGCAAATCATGGGAACGCAGATGATCATGGTTCCACTGTAGCTTGTTTCTGAAAATAGTTTACTGGTCTACTGAGACATTATCATGACCTACTTAAACTACACTAGTAACAGAAACAAAATGCAGCAGAGAATTTCACAATTACAACCACTGATGGAGTTTGGGAATGAAATACATCATTAAGCATCAGCTTTGTTTCATTGGTAGCACTCCCATCTCTAAATTTGAAGGTTGTGAGTTCAAGTTCCACTACCCTACAACGCACTGATGCAATTTTAGAGGTGTCATCTTTCTGGATCAGGTTTTATCTGTTTGTTTAGCAGGAGGTAAAAGATCCCACGCATTCAAACAAGAGCAAGGAGTTCTTCTGTTAACATTCCTCCCTCGAACACTGGGAAACAGATTCTCCAGCCATTCACTTAGTTTGTGGAATCTAAACGTGTCCAAATTGACTGCCACATTACAAGGATTGCAGGTCACTGGCTGTAAAGGCAAGTTCCTCATTACAAATACTGTTCTGTTCCTTCTGCAGTACTAGTTTTTTTTAAATAGTTGGAAGGATAGCTTCCAAATGTTTCCTAAAACTCCAGACCCAATTTGCTGAACTCAGTCTTTGCCTGAAATAAAAACAGAAAATGCTGGAAAAACTCAGCATGCCTGACAGCACCTGTGGAGAGAGAAACAGAGTTAACGTTTCGAGTCTGACCGATCCTTCTTCTGAGCTCGGAAGGAGGGTCATACAGACTTGAAACATTAACTCTGTTTCTCTCTCCATAGATGCTGTCAGGACCAGCTAAGTTTTTCCAGCATTTTCTGTTTTTAATTTCAGATTTCCAGCATCTGCAGTATTTTGCTTCAATCTTTATCTGGAACATCTAAGTTATCCCAGGTCAGTTCACTATATAGAAATAAGAATGGCTGTAATTTAGATGACATATTACATCAAAATACAGTTTTGATATAGTAATCCGTTACTTGTTGCATTATATTGGACTTGAGTCAAAATAATTGGATTATATTTTCCTGAATTTCTTCATCTTCCAAGACCACTTTCCACACTCTTCAAATGAAATTCCATAGTGCCACCAGCAGGGATATATAGTTATGATTTAATATTGCAGTTTGCTTAAATTCAGTGACTCAATACACTAAAACTGAGATCAGAAGTATGATTGTCTTAAGCACAATAAACTTACAACTTCAGGAATAATGAGACCAGAGGTCTTTAACAAGGTGCTGGTCAAGCTGGCAGATGTCCAAAAGACACTGTATCGTTGCCTATCAGACAGAGCCTTCTTGGTATCTACGAGATGAATATTTTAAGACAAGTTTGAAAGAGAATAAAAGACATGGTAGTTATATTTCTCCCTCATCCCACAAGGGCAAGTTTCTATTTAAATCTCCAACTAATTATCTCAAGTTTTGCTGAAAAAAAAGACACGCTATTGAAGCTTTTCATGTTGCCCATCAGGATGGATTCACAAGAATACCTAACCTCAATGGGAACAACACTTTATTCTGCATGAGAAGACAGTGCTGATTAGTTGGCAAGTGGGCTCTGATTGTTTGAGGTGTTGCCATGGAAAATGCACCCGAGAACAGTTAACTACCAAGCTTTTGTTTATATTCAATCTGTATTTATTTAACTCAGCAAATCGCGCTGAGTTCAGTTTTAATTACACCATGTATGTCCAAATAGGTTGTTGCCTTGGGATCCTCTCTAGGCCCAGTTCTCGCCAACATCTTTGTTGGTTTCCACGAGAAATGCGACTTTGATGCAATGACCCCTAACCTCCTTCCCCTTGCATAGTTCCAATATGTAGATGAAATGTTTGCTACATTTGAATCTGCAGCTACATGTAAGAATTTCCTTATACACCTTAATGGGCTCCATCCTGTGCTCAAATTCACCTTTGAAATGGAGTAGGCAAATGAGCTCCCTTTCCTCAACATGCTAATTGATAAATCAACCCATGGGTTCTCTACTACTGTTTATTGCAAGCCCACCTTCACTGATCAATATACACATTGGCATTCCTTCAGTTCCATGTGCTATAAGATTGGCTTTATTGACAACCTCGTAAATCGGGCCTGAGCCATTTGTTCACCATGCAAGTTTGTTGCTGAAACAGGGCACATCAAAGCCATCCTGCGGGATAATGGCTAGCCTGATCAGAACATTGCTCGCTGTATATCATGCAAACTCATGAATGGGCCTAAGGCTGACACTTTCGACACTGTAAAGTGCCCAGTGTACCTCAGGATATCCTGAGGTGTCTCAAAAATTTGAACAACAGGTGGACCTAGCTGATTCATGCAGCTACTATGCAGTAGCAACAGGAATTTCCCCAAGCTAAAATGATGTTCCGCCTACCACACAAATGAGTCGTGTGGTATATGAATTTCAGTGCTGGTGTGATACCAGGTATGTAGGCTGTACGTCCCAATGACCAGGAGATCGTATCAAACAGCACGTCCCTTCAGCTGTTCACAACAGGCAAAGTACTGACTGTACTCTCAAAACTCAGTGGCCAACATTAGATGTGGTTCCGCAACTGGACAACACTTGCTAAACAACCCTGATTGTGCTAAGAATTACACTGATAACTGATTCAAGTCAATTGAACCAATTATTAATTAGGCTCTCATTGTGGCTCACTTACCCAAGTTAGAAGCTACATATATTCACACACAGGATCCTGTCCCTTGCAAACATAAAGAACATGTCCATGCATTGTGCCTTTTCCAACTAAACAAAATTGCAGGACAGCCTGGTTCATTCCCCATAGCAATGCCAGTTGACCTGGCTGGTTTGAATTTAAACAAAAGCTTGGTGGTCAATTGTTCCCTGATGCATTTTCCATGGCAATAAGAGTCAACCTGCCAACCAATCAGCATCCTCTTCTCGTGCAGTATATAAATTGTTGTTCCCTTGAGATTTTGTATTCTTGCAAATCTGTCCTGATCAGTGCAAAACAAGAGCTTCGACAGTATGTCTCTTTTTTCAGCAATACTCAAGTTCTATACTAACAAGTGACTATCTTAAGTTTGTACAGGAACAAAGTTGTATAACTGCAAAGAACAGCTCTGGTGAAAGGTCATCGACCGGAAACATTAACAGTTTCCCTCTCCAGATGTGTCAGACTTATTGCATATTCCCAGCATTTTTCTGTTTTCATCTTCAAGTTGTGTTGCTTAACTCTTTCAAAGAGAGCTCAATAAATGTCCAGTGAGGAACATAATCGGTAGTTACAGGCATCCGTGTGGACTGAAATAATCATCTACTTCACGGGTCACAATGACATTCTGCTGTTCAGACCTGGTGTGGGGGAGAATGCTATCTGCAGAGAACAACTGGGCAGGACAGGTTTTTTTAAAAAATTCTTTTACAGGATGTGGGCATTGCTGGCTAGGTCAGCATTTGTTGCACGTACATCCTTGATTGCCTTTTTGAACTGCTGCAGTCCATGTGGTATAGGTACATCCACATTGATGTTCAGGAGGGAGTTCCAGGGTTTTACTCAGCTACAGTGAAGGAATGGCAATATAGTACCAAGCCTGGATGGTGTATGGCTTGGAAGGGACCTTGCAGCTCGTGGCATTCCCATGCATCTGCTGCTCTCATCTTTCTAGGTGGTAGAGATCACAGATTTGAAAGGTGTGTCAAGGAGCCTTGGTGAGCTGCTGCAGTGTATCTTGTGGAGGAAGTGAATATTTAAGGTGGTGGATGGGTGCCAATGAAGCGGGCTGCTTTGTCCTGGATGGTGTTGAGTTTCTTGAATGTTTAGTGGAGCTGCACTCAGCCAGGCAAGTGGAAAGTATTCCATCACACTCCTGACTTGTGCCTTTTAGATGGTGGACAGGCTTTGGGGAATCAATGGGTAAGTTACTCGCTGCAGAATTCCCAGCCTCTGACCTGTTCTTGTAGCCACAGTATTTATATGACTGGTCCAGTTCAGTTTCTGGTAACCCCCAGGATGCTGATCGTGGGGGATTCAGTGATGGTAATGCCATTGAAAGTCAAGGAAAGATGGCTAGATTCTCTCTTCTCCCCCGTTTTACTTTGCACTACATCGCAAGTTCCTCTTGCCTTCCTTGTCTCCATTTTTCTCTCCTGGATCTGTAATTTTCTTTCCTGGGCCTGTGCTCCCTGAGTTCCTCTCTTTTTTTGCCTTATGCCTCTCTTTTCTACCTGGTTTCTACCCTCCACTTCTTTGTGCCAGAAGCACTTCATCCACAAGATGATTCGAGCTACCCTGACAAAATGACCCATCTACTTTTTTGCTTTCTACCATTTTCTCCTGTGAGTGTGTCAGTGATGAGTGCTCAGCTGCAGAGTGCTGCTGCTACAGGCTGCTTTGACACATTCCCTGCATGTAGGGACAAGCAGGGGATGATAATGTTTGTGTTGTTTTGTTTCTTCACTTGTTCCATCGCCACCCTTTTGCCTTGCAACATCATCCCTTCATAATTAAATCTTTTTTGCCCATCACAGACCTTCCCTTTTATTCTTTTCTCTCCTCCCATTCTCTCTAGTTTAAAACCTGATACATCTGTAATATTTTCCAGTTCTGACAAAAGGTCGCAGACCTGAAATGTTAATTCTGTTTCTATATCTCCACAGATGCTGCCTGACCTGCTAAGAATTTCCAATATTTTCCATTTATGTTACATTATTTCTAAGGTTACATATGGGTCATTGGTTAGGCCACAGTTAGAATATTCTGTCCTGTTTTAGGTGCCTCACTTTAGGAAGGGCATCATGAGATTGCATAACCGTTTCACTAAGGTGATAACAGGAATGAAAGATTTTAGTTACGAGAAGGGACTGAGAAAGTGGGCTTCCATTTAGAACAAAGTTTTTAACAGGTGAAATCAAATGTTTAATATTAATCAAACATACAGATAACGTTATTTCCATTGGTCAGTGAAACAGTAACAGGAGGACATCAATTTCTGATCAAAAGTCAAAAGAAGAGATTAAGTAAACTTCCTTACACAAAGGGTGTTAGCATAGAATGTCCTCACCAATAATGCTGATGGAAATGGAAGCTAAAGCAGCTTCTGGAGAATAAATATTTGAAAAAGAACACTCTAAAAGGATATCAGGGAAGGGCAAGGGAATGAGATCAAGTGCATAGGTCTTGCAAGGATGCAATAGTTCTAATGTCCCTCTCCTATTATTCTATGAATTACTGGAGGTATAATGCCCAGCCTAACTCACAACTATTCCAATTTAATCATCAAGTACCAATTTTTCAGCTCACCACTATCACCACCATTAACATACAATGTGTCCTAAAACGCTTCAGAGGTTCTAGGGGAAGAAAACAGAGAGTCAGGTTTAGAAAATATAAACTGGCATTTGTATAGTGTCCTTCGCAACCTCGCCCTTTCACAGCCAGTGATGTACTCTTAAGTATACTCACCAGAGTTACAATGTAAGGAATTGGGACAGCCAGTTTAGAAGGGATGACCAAATATTTAGTACAAGAATAAAAACAAAATACTGTGGATGCTGGACATCTGAAATAAAAACAGCAAGTACTGCAAAAACTTAGCAGAGAAAGAGTTAACATTTTGAGTCCAATATGAATCTTATTCAGAACTGCTAAGTTTTTCCATCACTTTCTGCTTAATATAAGGGGACTTTAAGGAGAAGAGAGAGATGAAGACCCAAAGGAGGTTTGGCAAAGGAATTTTTGAGATTGGGGCCTATGTGACTGACGTCAAAGCTGCCAATGTTGAGCTAAAAGGAGGGGGTTTATTCGCACTGTTGTACTTTATCCTGAAAGCAGTACATCTCAGAATGTTTCTGGAACTACTGCAAAATTCAAAACCTACTTTTAGAATTACATGAGTTGAGGGGTAAACCTCATGGTATGTGCAAAATCAGTTTTTTCCATGATTCTGAGACAAGGATCAAGAGCTCATTTATAAGGTGATCTGCTGCAATCTTGTTAAAATTGACAGAAGCACAAAATACAGTCCCCAAAAGATTTTTTCTGAAATCCCTTGTAGTGAAACCAGAATTAAACATTTACAAATAGCAAGGACCCTACTTATGAAACAGTCTAGATTGTGATATAGCGACCACTGTTGGAACTATATGTGTATAATATTGAATTAGGGCAGGAGCAATGTTGTCCATCATGCTCTGCATAGTCAGACTGTTGGCAAGACTCTCACAGAACTAATGGCCACTTGGGCAAGGCTTGGGAGAGCAGTCTCTGTTCATGGAAAAAGATTCCAGAAAGGAAGGAGAAAAAACTAGTGGGGGGTGGGGGAAAGGGGAGACAAAAAATGAAAATATTGAGCAAGAGAAAAATAAGAATGCAAAAAGAGCATCAAGTTCTAAGTTTTCAAATTAAATGCCAAGAAATTACTGATGGTTTTTACTTATTGCTTATTGATGGACTTGCAATGAAAATCTCTCAAGCATAACAGAGTGTACAGACTATAGCACTACAATCAAAATAAAACAAAGGAAATCAACGTTTTGAAAACAATTGGAATCACAGCGTTTTTCACCAATGTGCGCAGACAGCCACCAAGTTCAGTCACACTTTATAAATGACTTTCCAAACATAAACACAGGGTTGAATACACCCTCCAACATATTATCAGTGTTGATCAGCTGACCTATTTATGTCTTATTTTATCGTTACAAGGAGTGTATTAGTAACCATATGCCAGAAAATCAATCTGCTTGAACTGTTCAGGCGTTTTGCAGGACATTTTGGTACATATATTTAAAAAACGTGAATACTCAGAATGAACAAAAACACATGCTAACAGCCAATAGTAACAATTGCTACTTCATTGTGAAATAGTTTCCGTTTTGAGTGCTGGCAACATTTAGAAATAACTTATGACTTAATTTTATTTGATAAATTAAAATGTGGTCTTACCAGTACTGGGCATGTGATTCACTCTTGAGGGGGTCAGCAACTCAACTGACTGATCTCGACCGGAAAGTCCATCTGAAAGTGAAACGAATTCAGTCTCGTAAATAGTCTACAGCATCTGTTGTAATCCAGGCAGCTACATTTCCAACAGGGGGGGCGGGGGGGAGGTGGAGAGAGATCGTCTCAAATAAGGTTTACATGCAGCACACGCCCAGCTATGCATGGAATAGACCTTCTGTCACAAACAATGGAGCTGCCTCGGAATCAATAATATTTCATTTCGCTAGGTTCCCAGTATTCGTGTTTTTTTTGGCCAACATCTTAAATGTACACTTGTAATTGGCAAAGTCACTGAAAGCACCTGGTCAATCCTTTACCAGAGACAAATAAACACATTGGGGGAGGGAGGGAAAGGAGAGACAATTCATTTTCATGTGATTTACCGACAATGTAGCTCGCTGTTGGCAGAAACCGAACCCTGGGAGGTGGGAGCTAAAAATAGCACAAGCACTGCAGGACATTAAAATGCATAAACTTAAAGAGGAAGGCGGTTTGACAGTCCTCGGGGTCAGTGGGAAACTACTGTTTCTGTTCAGGCAATGTCCAATCAATAAAAAAAAACAAAAGTGAACAAAATACCTTTATTTATTTTTAATCCCTTTACTTATACACGTGCTATACATTAGTTAACTCTTGCATCTATTACGCACGCAAACAAGGAATCATCTTACTCTATTTTGCATTCTCTGCTCAATGGGTGCAGGTTTAAAACTACCGAAATCACGGGATGGTTACAGGTTTTTTTTTTAAAAAGGGCATATTTTGGAGCACTTCTCTGGCGTTGGACTGTTTCAGATTTTTTTCAGCTATCCACTATTGCAACAGACAACAATTATCAA
This sequence comes from Cetorhinus maximus, assembly GCF_964194155.1. Classification (NCBI taxonomy): domain Eukaryota; kingdom Metazoa; phylum Chordata; class Chondrichthyes; order Lamniformes; family Cetorhinidae; genus Cetorhinus; species Cetorhinus maximus. The sequence goes on along the minus strand of NC_135889.1, from coordinate 5,301,930 downwards.
CAGTTCAACTTGTTTTAGAAGTCACACCGATCGATTGTCAGATCTCCAGTTTCACTTCTCTCTTACACATTTAACTCTTTGGCCAGGGGAACCTTAAAGTTCTATTCACCACTTTTGAAACCAAACTTTGTCTGATAGGCCAGCCGCCAGAACTCAATCGTACAAAAGTGGAACTTGATTACCCAAGTGCTATTACAATATCACCGAGAAGTTAAACATTAACATAAAAAAGGCATGACTTCGCCTAACAAGGGAAGTTGTTCGGCCCTTTTCGGAACAGTCGGCCAATAGTAACGGGAGCTTTTTATAATTTAAGCTAACACAAGTCAATGTCCACTAAACACTCAAGGGGGACGCAGAAATGTATCAGTTAAAAATAAAAGCCCCCGCATTGAGAAGCGCTGCGCCTTTCCATCTACAGTATTTGCTGACAGTAATTCCAGCTCATTGCAGGCGATCTGGAGAATTTCTGCATTGTGACTATACGCACAAAACTCAATCAACTAACTACTCATCTACAGTAAATACGCCACTTAGTTTAAAACGCAATATTAATGAAGACAGAGAATGTCCCCTCCCCCTCCCCCACCCTGGCCGCCCCCGGCTTGTTCTGACGGCTCCTTTCACCTACACATTGTGAAAAGGCAGTTCTAGTGTTTAATTCAGTGTTTTGCACTATTCAGAAAGCGATTCGCATGCGTTAATGACGCAATCAGCAAGGAAATGACCCAATTTCATTCAATTCTTGTGAACAGAATCAAGTCATTGTACATTCTGCAAGCTGAGGAGCACAATTCAATGTGCCACTGCCAAAGTCAAGCTGCGTTGCATGTCATTTACATTCAAATATTACTGGAGAAAGGGAGCTGTTGAACACCATCAACTCTTATGTCAGATCCCCCCAGGCACAACCGAACCGCGCAAGACAATTCTCAAAGTCCTATCTGCATCGTGTATGCGTTCCCCTCTATTTTGTGCAGTTTGGGGTTGAATAATGCTTTTCACAAAATCCTTCAGTAAATCAAAAAACACGGACATGAAGCGTTCTAGGCAAGTGTGGCAAATTGAACTTTTCGTCAGCTACAGGAATATGGTAAACCTGTCTTCTTTCGTTTCACTGCAGAGCTGCCCAAATTTGGTTACATAACTCCTCTAAACAAGTGCGTGTATCATTTGGCAACTGGCAGTTTAAGGTTATACTTCATAATTACATTTGAACTGGGTGCGCCTGGAAATGATGATTACAAAACCACAATTTCACCGAGATTTCCTGTGTTTAAGAACGGCTCAATGTGTAGCATCGCCTAGACTGTTAATAATCGGTCTACTATTTATACTTACCGCGCAGTGTCAGGCTGTCTGCGGTTATTAACGTAGTTAAAATGGGACTTTTCTTCCTTCGTATAGGATATTAATATTGCACTTGTCTGCATTGAAGGGGCAAAACATTCTCTCGCCGTACAACAAACTCCGTTGCTAAGTTTCTTATTAATTTTACCACATAGCAAATTTCGCCAATTTACTCTTCACAAACTGAATCTTACACTATACAGCATCATGCAATTGATAGTTTTTAATACAGGGATCCAACTAATAAAGGAAATAAAACTCATGCTAACACAGTAGTTAGGACACTGAACGCAATAAAGAGCCAGATTAGTTCAGTTACAGCAGCTTTTTACTAATTACTGTTTTGTATTACATTTAAATACGATCAAATTTAGAAAAAACTTTAGAACTCAAGGTAATGTCAAAGCATATACAGATAAAACAGCCGCATTTGTTTCTTTATTTCACACGGTGTGTATATATATATATTTTATTTAAGATGGTAGCTCCCACGACAATTTTGAATTCATCTATTTTGATGTTTCATATAAACTGATTTTGGCCATTGATTAATATTGCCACTCAAGCAGCGGCACTGCAAGAAACAATGAAACATTAAAATCTGTATTGAAATGGCAGTTATTGTAATGTAAAGAATGTCCCAAAGCACTTCACAAATTGACATGAGGAAAATGGACAGCAAGCCAAGAGAGAAGTTAGGGTGATGACTGATAGCTTGGTCAAATAAAATTCTGAGTGTTTAAAAAGAAGGAAAATGAGCTGGAGGTTTAGGGAGGAAATTTGAGAGCGTAGATGCCAGGGTCACTCAGGGTTTTGCTGACAATAGTGGGACAAAGCAGGGATTTGCAAAGAGGAACGTCAGGAGGAGAGGGCAGATTTAGGGAAGGAGATTGCAGAAATAAGGTGCGGCATAGTAATAATTTGAAGAGTACGAAGATTTTAAATTTAATGTATTATGGATGTAGGTTAGCGAGGACATGAATTTTTGATTCCTTTTAATTTTGAGTATTGTTGAATTTTTGGTCCTGAAAGGTACCTGGTCCACCTCAAATTACCATGGAAGGGCAAGGTATCTCAAAAATTTGAGCAACAGGTGAAGGTAGCTGCTCCACACTGCTACTATGCAGTAGCAACACAAGTGGTATTCTCCACTAACAGGATGCTGCTGTCAAGCCAAAAAGATGTTCTGCCTATCACACAAATGAGTAATGTGGTAATAGAATTTCTGTGCTGGTGTGATGCTAGGTATGTAGGCCGTATGTCCCAAAGACTGGCGGTTCATATCAAACAGCATGTCCCTTTGGCTGTTTGCAACAGGCAAAGTACAGACCGTACTCAACTAGCCCATGCTTGCAAAACTCAAAACACAGTGTCCAACATTAGATGTTATTCCACGATTGAACAACGTTTGCTAAACAATCCCCAAGTGCACAAAAAATTACACTGACAACCAATTTAAGATTATCAGTCAGGCTCACAGTGTGGCTCACTTACGCATACAAGAAACTACATATATTCATATACAGGGCCCTGTCCTTTGCAAACAGAAGGAATATGTACACACATTGTGCCTTCAACTAAACAAACTACGCAACAGCCATTCCCTGGTTCATTCCACAGGGCATTGCCTTGACCAGAGTCGACCTGACTGGTTTGAATTTGAACAGAGTTTGGCAGTTAACTGGTACATTCTCCATGGCAACACCTCTACCAGAGTCCACTTGCCAACCTATCAGCACTCTCTTCTCATGCAGTATAAATTGTTGTTCCCTTTACTGTTGGCATTCTTACAAATTGTCCTGATGAGTGCAAGACAAAGAGCTTTGACAGCATGTCTTTTTTCAGCAATACTCAAGTTCTGTACTACCAAAGGACTATCCTATTAATTTCATAATAATTGTCTATTATCAATAACTATTGGAACAAAGTAAGGCAATGAGGTGTATACCCCTTGTTGCAATTCTAAATACTGTATGAAATAGATAGTTTATTTAATAGGGCTGTACACCAGCCTTTATTATCAACTCTATCACAGTTAACATAAGAAAATATATTGTTAAAATGCCAGAAATATTTTGGATTGAAAAGCTTATTTGGTATAAATTTAGGAGTAGTTACCTGCAAATATGTCATTTTGTACATATGAATCAATTCTCATCAACTTGAAATCACAGTAAGCTTGCAGAATCCATCACTCAATGGCTCTTTAAACACGTTCAAAAGGGAATAGTGTTATCGAGAGAAATAGGAAAAGAAAACCCGACTTGACAAACTGTTGATCCAGTGTTCTTTAAAGTTCAACAAATGCACACTTTCTTTGTAGTCTAGTCACAAAATAAAATTAAACTTCCATATTAATGCACAAATGGGAGGTGTTGCTAACCCAGCTGGTGCTGCATGGAAATAAAACTATTTAAATTTATCTATATTTGGCTCTGCTAATATCATCCATTTTCAAGTCTAATCTCCATAGGGCTTTCTGCACCTAGGCATTACATATACATGTACTTGCAGAAAGTACATTTACAAAATAAACAAATTAATTTTTCAAGAAATCATAATATTAACACAAGCTTCAAAGGCTTTAAATGGCTTTCATGCCATGATTAAGGCATACTGGTTTTTAATCTATTAGAACATGGAACAGATACACAAATTATCCTTCCATGGCATACAAGTACTTTACATTATGAAATAGGGCAAGATGTACCAAAGATAGCGTGCATCATTTTGAGACAATTGAGATGATCTCAATTTCTGTGCTATTGTCCATTTCATTTTTACCATAAACAGTACACTAGATCCGTCTTTATAACTGTACACTACCACTGTTCCATTTAAAGGCTTACATTACATATTCAAAAAAATCCACATGTTCTCAGTGGCTTTATTCTATCTGAAATAACTAAAAACCCAAAATTAGTATTATTGCATTAAGTGCTCTATTTAACAGACTGATCAAAAAATGGCAATTTAAGCTTGTTGCAAGCAACAATGAACAAGTGTGCTATGATGATAGCTCAGTAACTAACCATCATTTAATAATACAACCTAAACTAAGGTCATAGCAGACTCCCTTAAAAGGTCTAAGAAGTTTCTATTCTCTAAAAGATGACCAAAGGCCCATAATTCTCATTAGCAGTTTTGCAATGCAACAGCTGTTTAGCTGAATTAGTGCACTAATTCCAGAATTCAAAGTCAAATCATAAAAAGTTGCTCACTTTACAAAAATAAGCATAGAATAGTATGTCAAATGTATATAACTGTACAAATAAGATGTACTTTTATTTTCATTCTGATGATCTGCACTAAAGTTTAAACTCCTCCCTTTCCTTCAAATCTGTCCATTTTGGGATTAGTTTTGACTAAATGATCATTATTTATATGGTACATCTGTACAATGGGAAAAATTGTCTTATATTACATTTAAACAAACAAAATAATGGTCTAGATTTTGTGCTATTATGAGGCTAACACTCACCATTATCATGAAGTAAATCTGACAGCAACTTCTGGCATCTTGCACATGCACTTTTAAAAATGGAAATCCAAAGGTTGCTATCAAAGATATCTAACTCTCCACAGAGAATGCTGTAGTAGTATCTTGCCGATAGACTCAGCATTGAAAGACATGCAATGGGGTAAACCTGGGGTTCATGCCCACTAGCTCCCCACTAAATTCACTATGAAAGTTAGGCTGGTACATTCAAGAGAAAGTGAACTTTTAACAATGTAATCATTGATAAGTACTGTCATACAATCTCTCTGGCCCTGAAAATTTAATTTTACAAATTTAGTGTTGCAGATTTACTTTTTCTGTCAGTTTCTTTTACCTCTCTCTCAATTCCGTCTGTCTTTCCCAATCTTTATTCTATCCGTTATTTAAATATAATTTATACTTCCTGGTTTAGACGCTGTGTAGCTCGGTGAGGGTTCTTCAATCTAATTGGCTGAAGAACATCACCTTTTTTTGTTCACCATAGATCCCCTGTAGGGTGTGCCATGCTGGGTCAGAGACCAACTTGGAGAAGTCTTTAAGTCAATCTTAAAAGTTAACTGTTTACAAATTGGCTTCCAATGTGCTATTTTGTGGTACCTTGTAGGATGGACCTTAAATTGACAGGGTTACTTTGTACAATCATTGCTTTTCCCCTATGGATTTCAGTTACCTCCTTGGACTGACAAGACAAAAAGGAATTTGGAAGCATGCTAATATTTTGCTTTCCTTACTGTACAAATGAAGTAACCCACAAGTATAAAACACCACGATCCACAAGAAGAATCTACACTGACTTGATTTTAAGAACTGTTAATAAATAGATATTAAAGTTGTAACTGTGATTTATCCTTCATCTGCCCCATATCCCCATATTCTTCATCTACCTGCTGTACCTTGACAACATAATTCAATGGCACGGGCACCATCCAAAGATATGTTGGAAGCACTGGGGAGCAGGAAGAAATTTAAAATTCTCAACCCAGTGTTTAAATTTATTCAGAGTCTCGTCTTCCTATATCTGTAACTTCCTCCAGCCCTACAAAGCCTCCCGAGAACTCTGCCTTCCTCAGACTTTGGCCTCTTGTGTATCTGCCTCTCCCTTCACCCCACCATCAGTGACCATACACTTTCTTCCTAAAAATTCCTTTCTGAAAATTTGCTGCCTCATCACTTCCCTTTCTGCATTTAAGGACCCCTCTTTCGCCGAGCTTTTGACTATTGCTTCCAAAATCTTCAATATCCATTTTTGTCTGATTATGCTTTGGGTATTGTATATGGTGCTGGTGGTTGTCACTGTGGGAATTTTTTTGGAATCAGGTGTAGTTACTGTTATGTAGGCAGATGCAGCTGCCAACATGTGCACAGCAAGGTCACACAAACGGCAAAAATTGTGTTGGTTTAGGGATGTGTTTTCCAGGACACAGTGAAAATGCCCTTACATTACATGTAGTGCCACTGGATCTTTCACATTCACCTGAACAGGCAGATAGTGTTGTTACTCACAATAAGAGGTTGTGATAGATGAATTAATCCAGGCTGGTTTTTTGGTTCAAACTGGTTTATTTTCAAGACAACTCCTCAGTACTACTTCTAAGTAGCTTCCACACAAAGTGTTCCAGCTGTATCTATTTTTATTCTATTTAGATGGGATAATCAATGCCCATCACCTGTTTAACTAGCAATTGTTTTTAACAAGGTGATTGCCATATTAACAGGTGTTTTAGTTTATCTTCTAATCTGAAAGACAACACCTCCATCAATGGAGCACTTTCAGTACTGCACTGATGTGGCAACATAGATTAAGCGCTCAATTCCTTATGGGGCTTGAACCCACAACTTTCTGACTCAAGTCAGGGTGCTGTCACTAAACCAGGCTGGCAAAACAATGATAGATGAACTGCCTCAGAATGACTTCTTGCCTTTTCTCAAGGCCTCTCCCCATGATTTGCTGCTCTCCAAATAAGCCAGTAAGGAAGGCGCAAAAACATATTCACCACTGTTATACTGGTGCTATTCAAATTCCATAACTCCTGTGATCAGGAGCCAACAGCTGCCCTGTTTACACTGCAGAAGTCTGCTACTGGGTTAACAGTAAAGTAAACATCAGAAACTGGCTCATGGATGCATCTCAGAATCCAAACTAAAACACACATCAATTTAAAAACAGGTAGCGGATTGATTCACCATTGCTCTGTATCTCCCTACAATACACTATAAAGTCTGTGTAAGATATCTCAAGTGCACAACTTATGTTACAAAATGTTACAACACTTGTCATTTTGAAAAGACAACAGCTCTGACTACATCTGGAATATTGTTAATGTTTAATTTTAAAGGTCATCAGGAAGAGAACATGGCTAATAAATGAAAACAGACAGTAACAATAGCTTTCTGTTATACTAACTGCCTGCCACATGTACTTTCCAGAATGCTGCTTTGTAGGTTATTACTTTTGCAACAGTAATTAAAATGTCTTTTTACAGCATTATCTCAAAAGCCCTAACATTTTTTTTAAATCAACAAAACTCGTGTAAATACCATCATGTCTCGATACAGATGACAAAGCAGAACTGCTGCATCAGTGGATCGATGCCAGGCACTGTATTTTTTTTAAAATAAACAATTTCTAAGCACAAGACAGCTAGGACTTGACACTTATATCAGAATCACCATAGCTAAAATGTTTCCAACTCCTTTAAAAGGAAAGTTTACATTGTTTTTAAACAATGCAGTAGACAAAATCCTGTGTCAATCCAATAACCCTGCAGCAAACCCCGTGCATTTTATTGGGAATGATCCCTTACTTGTTTAAGGCAGCACTTGCAACAAGATAGATTCGAAACAAAAGCAGATTTAACTCTACTATGTAAGCAGCAACATCACTGATTACATGACACTGGTTACACGGTTGCACAAGCAGCAAATTCTGTCCCTTTGACTTTTCTGAAAATATTTTGCACCAGCTTAGCGGAGACCCAGCACACTAAGTCAGGAGGTTGCAGGTTCAAGTACTTATTCAAAACTTAAGCATAATCTTGGCCGATACTTCTGTACAGTACTGAGAGAATGCTACATTGTCAAAGATGCTGCCCTTCAGAACAAACATTAAACAGAAATCCTGTTTGGTCAAAAGTTAAACATTCCCCAGCACAAGCAGGAAAGGAGGCAACAGGTCCCCCAAGTCCCCTGGCCAATATTCCTTCTCCACACATCACCAAAAATAGATTAACTGGTCATTCATCTCGTCTTTGTGAGGTCCTGCTAAGCCAAAAAAAACAGCTACACAACCAAAGTGAATGTACCATACAGAGTAGTTGTCATCACCACACTTGTACTGCAGAGAGACTGGACGATGTACCAGCGACACACAAGGCAGCTAGAGAAATTCCATCAGCAATGTCTCTGCCGCATCCCCCAGATTCAATGTGAGGATCCTCGAACAAATGCTAGTGTCCTTCTTGAAGCCGGCTCCACAAGCATTCAGGCAAAATTTCTGCGAAATCAACTATGATGGATTGGACACTGTGGCCTGAAGGCCGAAAAGCATCACCCAGGCTAGGTCATTTTCTCAACTCTCAACAGCCAAAATTTCAGGGGAAGACAAAGAAAACGTTTCAAAGGCACTCTGAAACTCTCGTTGAAGTGCAGCAGCATTGACATTAAAGGCTGGGAGGAGCTAATTATTGTTCAGAATGGTGTCAACTTGTCCATCAAGCATTGAATCACAACATCTTAATGATGAGGCAGAACAGCCCATGTGCCAAAAATCTGTGGATTGAGAATCAGTCTGGGTGGAGCTAAGAAGCAAAAAGAGGCAGAAATCATTAGTGGGAGTTGTCTATTCGCCTCCAAATAGTAGTGATAAGGTAGGGGATGGCATTAAACAGGAAATTAGAGATGAATGTAACAAGGGCGCTCCAGTAATCATGGGTGACTTTAATCTACATATAGACTAGGCAAACCAAATTAGCAATAATACTGTGGTGGATTAATTCCTGGAGTGTGTATGAGATGGTTTTTTTTAGACCAGTATGTTGAGGAACTGACTAGGGAACAGGCTATCCTAGATTTGGCATTGTGCAATGAGAAGGGGTTAATTAATAATATTGTACAGGGTCCTTTAGGGAACAGTGACCATAACATGACAGAATTTTTCATTAGGATGGAAAGTAAAGTAGTCTGATCTGAAACTAGGAAAAGGAAACTACAAAGATATGAGGTGTGAGTTGGCGAAGATAGATTGGGGAACTTCATTAAAAGGCATGACGGTGGATAGGCAATGGCTAATATTTAAGGAACAGATGTACGCATTGCAACAGTAATATATTCCTTTCTGGCGCAAAAACACAACAGGAAAAGTGGCCCAACCATGGCTAACAAAAGAAATTAAGAATAATATCAAATCCAAAGAGAAGTCATATAAAGTTGCAAGAAAAAGTAGCAAGCCTGAGGGTCGGGACCAGTTTAGAATTCAGCAAAGGAGGACCAAGAGATTGATTAAGAGGGGGGAAAATAGAGTACAAGAGTAGACTTGCAAGGCACATAAAAGCAGACTGTAATAGCTTCTATAAGTATGTAAAAAGAAAAAGATTGGTGAAGTCAAATGTAGGTACCTTAGTCTGAAACAGGAGAATTTATAATAGAGAACAAGGATACAACAGAGCAATTAAACAACTACTTTAGTTCTGTCTTCATGGGTGAAGACATAAATAACTTCCCAGAAATGCTAGGGAACCAAGGGTCTAGTGAGAAGGAGGAATTGAAGGAAATTAGTATTAGTAAAACAACAGTCCGGGAAAAATTAATGGGTCTGAAAGCGGAGAAATCCCCAGGGTCTGATAATCTACATCCCAGGGTACTGAAGGAGGTGATCATGGAAATAGTGGATACGTTGGTTGTCATCTCCCAAAATTCTGTAGATTCTGGAACAGCCCCAGCAGATTGGAGGGTGGCAAATGTAACCACGCTACTTAAAAAAGGAGGGAGGGAGAAAACAGCGAATTACAGACCAGTTAGCATCAGTAGTAGGGAAAATGCTAGAGTCTATTATAAAGGATGTGATAACAGGATAATTAGAAAATATCAATGGGATTAGACAAAGTCAACATGGATTTATGAAAGGGAAATTATGTTTGACAAACTGACTGCAGTTTTTTTTGAGGACATAACTAGCAGAACAGATAAGTAGATGTGGTGTATTTGATTTTCAGAAAGTTTTTGATAAAGTCCCACATAAGAGGTTAGTGTGTAAAATCAAAGCACATGGGATTGGGGGTAATATTTTGGCATGGATTGAGAGTTGGTTAGCTGACAGTAGGAATAAATGGGTATTTTTCGGAGTGGCAGGCAGTGACCAGTGGTGTACCACAGGGATCAGTGCTTGGGCTCCAGCTATTCACAATATATATCAACAACGAGGGAACCAAATGCAATATTTCCAAATTTGCTGACAACACAAAACCTGGTGGGAATGTGAGTGGTGAGGAGGGTGCTGAGAGACTTCAAGGTGATTTAAACAGGTTGAGTGAGTGGGCAAGTACATGGCACACACAGTGTAACATGTATAAGTGTGAAGTTATCCACTTCGGTAGGAAAAACAAGGTGGCAGAGTATTATTTAAATGGTGACAGATTGGGAAATGTTGGCGTACAAAGGAACCTGGGTATCCTTGTACACCAATCACTGAAAGCAAACATGCAGGTGCAGTAAGCAATTAAGGCAGCAAATGGTATGTTGGCCTTCATTGCAAGAGGACTTGAGTACAGGAGCAAGGGTGTCTTAATGCAGCTATACAAGACCTTGGTGAGACCACACCTGGAGTATTGTGTGCAGGGATGTGCATTTCCTTTGGGGAAGGAAATCTGCTGTCCTTACCTGGTCTGGCCTACATGTGACACCAGACCCACAGCAATTGGTTGGCTTTTAAATGCCCTCTGAACAAGGGCAATTAGGGATAGGCAATAAATGCTGGCCTGGCCAGCGACACCCGCATCCCATGAATGAATTTTTTTTTAATTAATTGATTGTATGTTAAGGACTTTAATGCAGTGCTGTCCAATAAAAATTGCTACTGGCTATAGGTGTGATTATGACAACTAATTTTAGTAGAATGTATTTTGTGTACATTTATTTAACACCATCTACTGCCATTCAGTGCAATACTTAGTAGTAGTATTATTTCACCAACATTTGGAATTCTGACATGAATGTGTCACATATGGCAATCCTTAGAGCAGCTTCTAGGTTTTTGCCCAGCAGTTGGTAGCAGTTACTCTGGTCAAAATACTGCTGAGAATTTGATATCCCAGTCCCACACAGGTCTCCATCCAGTATGTGGTTGAATGCTACTTACCTTTTGTCTTGATATGCATTGTTGGAGCTCATCAGCTGGACTTGCTATCTTCAGCTGTGGTGTGGTTACAGCCCCACCACCTACACCACCCCAGGCTATCCCCGAGAGCCGCTAAATGATGTAAACTATGTCATTACCAACAGCGTCAATCACAAAGATGTCAATTAACGAAAAAAACTGAGTTTAAGCATAATGTAATTTAAGAGTAATAAAGAACTAAGGTGATATATTCCATTTGTTTCAAGACAGCAGTGCACAACCAGCCCGTTTACCTCAACTGTCTAAAACAAATGGTGGTTTCAGGGCTTTATTCTCAGCCCAGTTGATTGAATCATTAGTATAGGCTTCTGAATCACCCTCTGTATGTCCTGGACAGGATTATCCAGAGCTCTTTACACCTCCACTACTATTACACAAGTCACACTGCGTCTGGTAGGTAAATCACACTGACATCGGCACCCCATTAGTAGTGGGGACTTATGATCTGTCGTGCTGACCATGATAACAGCTCTCTTCTCCAAACAACATTGCTGATATTTCCATAGTGCTAACGTCCAGTGTTTTCAACCATCTTGCACACCATTTTATCAGATAAGTAATAATCAGTAACCATGGAAGGAAAGCATACATAATGATTAAAAACTACTCATGCACTCTGCTTTTTTTCCTTCACCATTTTACCAACAATCACAGAAAAATATTAAAGTGCATGCGCATATAAGATGCAAATATGAGAAATGATATCACATGCCCACCTAGAAAGACAAGGGCAGCAGATAGATGGGAACACCACCACCTGGAAGTTCCCCTCCAAGTCACTCACCATCCTGACTTGGAAACATATCACCGTACCTTCACTGTCACACAGTCAAAATCCTGGAACTCCCTCCCTAACAGCACTGTGGGTGTACCTACACCACAGGGACTGCAGCGGTTCCAGGAAGCAGCTCACCACCACCTTCTCAAGGGCAATTAGGGATGGGCAATAAATGCCAGCCCAGCCAGCAAAGCCCACATCCCATGAATAAAAAAAAGGTTGTCTATTACTCATTATATATTTAACTAATATGCAATTAACTGCATCTGGATTCCCAATTAGCTACATATGGCTAGAGGCTAACATATTGGACAACATTGGTTTAATGTGTTTTAAAGATGTAATGTGATTAGATGCTATAAAAGTGCACATTTTCTTTCCTCTGTCCAGAGAGCAAAATCATTGAGTATATTCATTCAATAATTAAACATACATTAATATTCAGCATTAATAGGTGGCCTTCCAACCACAGCGGCAAATAAACTGTTTCAAAATAGTCTCATCTTAAAATAATGCTGCATAACATCTTATCAAGTATACAAATGTGCAGGATTTCAATCCCAACTGGTATATACAACCCTGTAGTTATGTCACTCATTCTGAAATTTTCCAATGTTCTTAATGAAAATGTATTTATTAGATAACGGTTAACTCCTTTGAAAATTCCATAGCCTGCTAGGTACTCAAGGTACTGTGAAGTTTAAACATTCACTAGGCCTGAAGAGAAGATATAGTACAAACATTAAGTGTTCAAATCAGCCTTCCATCATAACTACATTAATTATTTAACTTTTATGTATCTAAGAAAAATACCATGATATTTTATATAATGGCCATACCCTTCAGCGCAGTGTAATATAATGCTTTCACAGGGCAGAAGAATGATTATAATTAGATAACTCTTACACTGAGCCAGCACAGGTATGATGGATTGAACATGCTTTGAAATGTTAAGATTACTTTCAGCTATTGCAAGCTATACCATGGGACCAAGTTTCTGCAATTTCAATCGCTTGCTATTTAAACTACACTCAAGAGAACAGCCTTTGTTGTGCATTTAAGCAAGATTATGTTTAAGAGTAAAGGAATGTAGCTTTACCATCTACACACCATGAGATCCCAAAACCAAATGCCCCTGGCAGTGGCCAAATCACTTAGCAAAACTAATGTTCCTCTGCAATGTCATGCATTCACTTCTTTCGTATTTTCTTGATATTTTAATTGGTGTTCATCAGCCGAATACAACAGAGGTCCCTATGTGATATGATTTCACAATTTCTTCAATTGTGTTTTGTGGTTGGATCCACTCATTTAAACTCATTATGTTGGCACCCATGAGGCACCACATTACAGCACTGAACAAATGTTCAATTCCTTTCTATAACAAAAGCAAAACTATAGTGAATGACCAATGACACAGCTTTGTAGGTCTGTTCATTGTTCACAAAACGAATAGTGACCTCACATACATGAACTCTATCCAAGTACAAGTAGAATTAGTGCAGCCTAGACAAAGTGAAATCTGGAAGCAAAAATTGGACAGGAATCATTTAAACAAATCCGATGATAATTGGGTATCTTATTTTTACTGGTAGAGATAAATATTACCTGGTTGAAATATTACTGATTCTCCTCAGCAATTTTTTTCCTACAAGTCGTGAAATTCTAGCACTCCACTGTCATTATCCTGTGAATAAACTTAGCCTCACCTATGCTGAATTAATTCATAAATCACAAATGATTTTAAAAAGCTAATAAGTACTTCATCCATCCCACTTCTGAATCAAGGCTCCCAGAAAAAACTCTCAACTTCCCAACCACAATAATAAAACACTTAAAATTTAAATCAGACAAAAGAGTCAATAACTAAAGGCAATTTTAAATCAGACAATTGCTTATACACAAGGCAGATATGCGAAATTTCTTCAAGGAATGTTTTCAAATTTTTGTGAGTTTTCTTGGAAGTTTTTCCTCTCCTGATGGCAGGTCAACTCCGTGCTTGACGACTTACACTGGCTTCAATTTTAAAATTCTCATTCTTGTTTTAAAATTACCCCCCAGTTTCACCAGCCCCTATCTCTGTAATTTCCTCCAGCCTCACAGCCCTCTGAGATATCTGCGCTCCTCTAATTCTGCCTTCTGGAGCATCCCCGATTTTAAATGCTCCACCATAGTTGCCATGCCTTCAGCAGCCATTGCTCTGAGCTCTGGATCTCCCGTCCCATACCTCTTTGCCTCTCTACCTCTCTTTCCTGTTTTATGACACCCATTAAAATCTACTTCTTTGACCAAGATTATGGCCAACTGCCCTAGTATTTCCTTGTGGCTTCATGTCAAATGTTATTTGATAATGCTACTGTGAAATCCCTTGGGATGTTTTATTACATTCAAAGCACGAGTTTTTATTGTTGTTCAGGAAACGCAAGGGCTTTCACAGCAATTCAATACACTAAGGTGCATTAAACTAGATATTTTTGTGGGAATGATGAATAGATACAAAATTATGTTTATAATGTAAAGTTGAGCTTTTTTTAATGTAACAAAGATGTTTTTCTTCCCCACCCCCCACCATATAGTCGTTATTTAGTTAGTGTACACATTTTGTTTACTAATTCCGCTGTATTTCGGAAGTCCCAAAGGCAGTGAGCATCAGCAATGAAAACTTTTAACAAAAAGCTTGGTTATTCAAACATCCACAAAGAAAGCATCACTGTACTGAATGTTTTACTCAAAACCACATTCTACTGATAACCTGTAAAAATAAAGAGCTGGTCCCACTTTCCTACTTGAAACATGCGGCCATGATGCATTTCACCTTGAATACGATCATTGCCACTTGAATCTCTTCCTGGATAATATCTCAGTCAATAAATAAGTGGGACTGTTCCTAAGGGGTTACAGACAATTGTTCACTCTGACATGAGCTTCACCAAATAGGGCATTAGCTACCTAAATAATTCCTTTACAGTTCCAAAATCCATCCCTCCGCTACAACACCCCTACCCCCACCAGGATTGAGTGTGACCTGGAGGCAGTGTTCCCACACGTTTCTGCTCTTGTCCTTCTCAGTCGTATGAGACAACAGGGGAGCAAAGTGCTGTTCTGGTAACCTTGGTCAGTTGCTGCAGTGCTTCTTGTAGATCATAAACTGCAGCTGCAGGGTGCCAGTGGTAGTGAGTGGGTGGTTATTGAATTCAGTGGCTACAGTGATTGGCTTCAGACAACTACAACCATTTTCCCTTGTGTCATTTTGCTTCAATTGCAATGGCTTCTCTTCCTGCTCTCACCCTTCTGGTGTCCCCCAAGGATCTATTCTTGGCTCCCTCCTATTTCTCATCTACTGCCTCTTGGCAACATCATCCAAAGGCATTAGTTTTCACATCTATGCCAATAACACCCAGCTCTACCTCACCACCACGTCTCACTTCTCCTCTGTTATCTCTGAATTATCAGATTGCTTATCCAACACCCAATACTGGATGAGCAGAAATTTCCTCAATTAAATATTGGGAAGACTGAAGCCATTGTTTTCAGTCCCCGCTCCAGATTCCGTTCCTAGCTACCGACTCCATCCCTTTCCCCGGCACCCTCCATGTTCAGTGACCTACTTTAGCTCCCTGTCAAGCAATATCTTGACTTTAAAATTCTCATCCTTGTTTTCAAATTGCTCCATGGCCTCTCCCCTCTCTATCTCTGTACTCTCCTCCAACCGCACAGCCCTCCGAGATATCTGCACTTCTCTAATTCTGGCCTCAAGCATCTCCAATTTTAATTTCTCCACCACTGGGGCTATGTCTTCAGGTGCCTAGGCCCCAAGCTCAGGAATTCCTTCCCTAAACCTCTCAGCCTCTCTACTTTGCTTTCTTCCTTTAAGACATTCCTTAAAACCTACCTCTTAGACCAAGCTTTTGGTCATCTGACCTAATATTGCCTTCTGAGAGTCGGTGTCATAGTTTGTTTTATAACGCTTCTGTGAAGCACTTTGGGACGTTAAGTTAAAAGCACTATACAATAAAAGTTGTTGTTAGTTTGACCACTGGAGTATTTTCCTTTTGACTCTAATGGATTTCAGTTTTACTTTTTCTCCTTAGTTCCATACTTGGGTCCAATGTTGCTTTGATGTCGTGAGCTGATTGGTCAGCAGGAGCTGCTTGATGACTCTTTCCATCACTTTACTGAAGATCAGGGGAGACAAGTTATAATGGGGTAATTTACAGGATTACATTTATCCAAATTTTTGTGGATAGAATATACACCTGGGCAACCTTTCACATCGCTAGATGCCAGAAGCATTTATATATATGGAACATTTTTTGAAAAATGAGTAGCCATGACAAACAAAGATTCTACAATGAAGCCAATAACATTTGTTTGAAAATGCCCCCGATGAAATGGTTTCAAGAACATTCTATTTTTGGGATCTTTAGTGCAAGACAAGGCACTCACACCTGCTCTACAGGAAGGAACCAACTAATTCAGAGTTTTCCACGTGTGGGTAGAAGTTTGCTCTCTTCAGGGAGATGATACCGCAGAGGCAGCAGAAGGCACTGATTTGCTTTAAAGTAAAATTAATATGGGCAGTAAACAGCTACAATATTAACATTAATGAAATTATTGTTTTCTGTTGTGCACTCATGGGTAAAAGTTTATCCTTCAAAAAAAAAGAACTTTAGAAAGATGAGATGAAGGCAATTAATTTTTATGTAACATGTTATGAGGAAAAAGCTCATTCAAAAGCTTGGATCTAAAAAGAACACCTAATTTGCGAGTCCAAAAGCCTAACTGAAGAAATTTATACAAATTGATCTGGGTGATTTAAGCAAAAACCTGAGACAGGAATACAAGTTTCTTCTTCTTGCTGGTATTACCAGTTGCTACCTTGCAACAGAAAGACTTGCACTTCAGCATCAAATTTTTCACAGCCAGTAACTCCGAAACTCCGACAACTGGCCCAAGGTGGCAGAAGACTATGAAGGCTGTCTACAGAAAATTCCTGGTGGGGTCAGTGCTTTCCAAACTGACAAAGAGCATTGCTTCATATACACCTGAAGTATGACATCCATTGAAGAAATTACGGGATCATAAGATACAAGTTCATCAAATGCTCCTGTGATAGTAGGTAGCAAATAAAATAAATCGTATTGTTGCATAAAGCTGCAGAGACAAATTGTTGACTCCACGTAGCATATTTGTACGTTAACTTTTAATCAGATGTACTGACCATGGACTCTCTTTCCAAGAATTTCAGGGGAGATCCTTTCCACAGGTCAGCCTGTGGCTGCAGCTGAATCCAGGTCTGCCTGCTCCACCACTACACCCTGCACCACTCTGCCACTTCCAGACAACTGCCCTGCCCCCAGCCACCTATGGGGGTCTAGTTTAATCAGCTATTCACTACTTGTAGGCGATTAGCTCTGCTGCCCCAAGAGGAGGATGGAGCCAGGGAACCAGTAGGCTGGCTGGCAGTGTGAATTTTCATACTTGCCCTTATTGGGAACTAAACATTCAGTCCTGTATCTGCAAAGTGTACAATGCATGGAAAGACTTGTTTTTATTCATTCATGGGATGGGGGTTTTGCTGGCTGGGCCAGCATTTATTGCCCATCCCTAGTTGCTCTTGAGAAGGTGGTGGTGAGTTGCCTTCCAGAACCGCACAGCTAGGTACACCCACAGTGCTGTTAGAGAGGTAGTTCCAAGGTTTTGACCCAGCAACAGTAAAGGAACGGCGATATATTTCCAAGTCAAGGTGGTGATTGACTTGAAAGGGAACCTCCAGGTGGTGGTGTCCCCATCTATCTGCCGCCCTTGTCCTTCTAGATGGTAGTGGTCATGGGTTTGGAAGATGCTGTTGAAGAAGCCTTGGTGAATTTCTGCAGTGCATCTTGTAGATGGTACGCACTATTGCTATTGTGCGTCGGTGGTGGAAGGAGTGAATGTTTGTGGATGTGGTGCCAATCAAGTGGACTGCTTTGTCCTGGATGGTGTCAAGCTTCTTGAGTATTGTGGGAGCTGCACTCATCCAAGCAAGTGGGGAGTATTCCATCATACTCCTGACTTATGCCTTGTAGATGATGGAAAAGCTGTGGGGAGTCAGGAGGTGAGTTACTTGTCGCACAATTCCTAGCCTTTGACCTGCTCTTGTAGCCACAGTATTTATATGGCTAGTCCCAGTATTTTTTTAGGTAACTAAGTTCAATGCTGTGAACAACAGTAGGTATATTCCTTTAAACATCTAAATGTTGTAAGAAATATTTGACCCTGAACAAAAGAAATAGAATTTATATGTGGTCCTTTTTTTTTTAAAAAGAAATGTTTATATAGCCCAGTTACAAACAAATTCTACATTAATTTACCTTTCTATAAAAATGAATATCTTATTCTACCACAGATTGCTAATAAATATCCCACTATTTCACCGGTGACCCTAAATAGTGAAATCACATCAAGGTTTTTTTACTTGAATAGGGAAGATATAATGGCTAAGCATGTAACAAACGCAACAGCACCAAATCCACACATAAGCTGCTTCAAAACAAATTCTTATCATAGAACAGCACAGGAGGCGGCCATTTGGCTCATCATCCCCATGCTGGCTCTCTACAAGAGCAATTAACGTGGTACCATTTCCCAAACCTTTCCCTGTAGCATTGCAGTTTTCCCTTTTCAGATAATTATTCAATTCCCTTTTAAATGCCATGACCGTTATCTGTCTCCACTACAATCTCAGGCAGCCCATTCCAGATCCTAACAACGAACTACGTTAAAAAAAGGTTTTCCTCATGTCACCATTGCTTCTTTTGCCATTTACCTTCAATCTGTCTTCTGGCTCTTCATCATACGAACTAGGAGTAGGCCTCTCGGCCCCTTGAACCTGCTCCACCATTCAATGGGATCATAGCTGATTCGACTGTAACCTCCCGTCTATCCCCGATAACCTTTCACCCACCCCCTTGCTTATCAAGAATCTGTCTCTGCCTTAAAAATATTAAGAAAGACTCTGCTTCCATCGCCTTTTGAGCAAGAGAGTTCCAAAGACTCCCAATCCTCGGAAAAAATTTCTCCTTATCTCTATCTTAAATGGACCATCCTTATTTTTAAACAGTGACCCCTAGTTCTAGATTCTCCCACAAAAGGAAACATCCTCTCCACATCCACCCTATCAAGACCCCTCAGGATCTTAAAGGTTTCAATGAAGTTGCCTCTTACTCTTCTGAATTCCAGCCAATACAACCCTAGCCTAGCCTGTCCAATCTTTCCTCAGAAGACAATCCGCCCATTCCTGGTATTAGTCTAGTAAACCTTCTCTGAACTGCTTCTAACGCATTTTCATCTTTCCTTAAATAAGACCAATACTGTACACAGTACTTCAATGGTCTCACCACTGCCCTGTACAGCTGAAGCATAACCTCCCTACTTTTGTAATCAATTCCCCTCACAATAAATGATAACATTCTATTAGCTTTCCTGATTACTTGCTGTACCTGCAGACTAACCTTGTGTGATTCATGCACTAGGACACCCAAATTAGCTCAGATTCTCAGAGCTCTGCAATCTCTCACCATTTAGACAATAGGCTTCTTTTTTATTCTTCCTGCCAAATGGACAATTTCACATTTGCCCACATTTATGCTCCATTTGCCAGATCTTTGCCCACTCACTTACCTATCTACGTGTCTTTTAGCCTCCTTATGTCCTCCTCACATCTTTTCCTACCTATCTTAGTGCCATCCGCAAATTTAGCAACCATACCTTCAGCCTCTTCATCCAAGTCATTTACATAAATTGTAAAGAGTTCAGGCCCCAGTACTGATTCCCATGGCACACCACTCATTACATCCTGCCAACCAGATAAAGATCCATATATGCTTACTCTCCATTTCCTGTTAGCTTGCCAATCTTCTATCCATGCCAATATGTTACCCCTACACCATAAACTTTTATTTTCCACAATAACTTTTGATATGGTATCTTATCACATGCCTTCTAAAAATCTAAATACAGTACATCCAACAGTTCCCCTTTATCCACAGCATATGGACTCCTTCAAAGAACTCCAATAATTTGGTTAAACATTATTTCCCTTTCACAAAATCATGTTGATTGCCTGATTGCCTTGAATTTTTCTAAGTGCCCTACCATAACATCTTTAAGAATAGCTTCTAACATTTCCCCTATATATCCTACCACCAATGGGAACAGTTTTGCCCCTATCTACTCTGTTCAGTCCCCTCATGACTTTGAATACCATTATCAAATGTCCCCTCAACCTTCTCTTCTCCAAAGGGAACAGTCCCAACTTCTCCATTCTCTCTATGTAACCGAAGGCTCTCATTTCTGGAACCAATCCCATGAATCTTTTCTGCACCTTCTCTTATGCCTTCACATCCTTCCTGAAGTATGGCACCCGGAACTGGATGCAATACTCCACTTAAGGCCGAACCAGTGCCTCCTACAGGTTTATCAAAATTTCCTGCTTTGTACTCAATGCCACTATTGGTAAAGCCCAGGATTTTTGCTTTATTAACCACTCTCACAACCTGTCCTGCTTACCTTCAATGATTTGCACACATATAACCCCAAGTCCCTTTGCTTCTGCACCTCCTTTAGAATTGTACCATTTATTTTATATTGTCCCTCCATGTTCTTCCTACCAAAATGAATCTTCACATTTCTCTGCATTACATTTCATCAGCCACTTGTCCATCTGTCCATTCCACAAAGCCTGCCTATGTCCTCTTGAAGTTTAACACTATCCTCCTCACAGTTCACTATACTTCTAAGTTTTGTGTGATCTGCAAATTTTGGAATTTTGCCTTATACACCAGGGTCTAGATCATTGATGCATATCATTAATATATTCCTCCGGGGGAACTGCACTACTAAACCTTCCTCCAGTCTGAAAAACAACCATTCATCACTACACTGTTTCCTGTCACTCAGCCAATTTCGTATCCACGTATCTACTTGTCCCTTTTATTTCATACATTCTAACTTTGCTCACAAGTCTGTTGTTCATCAAGTGCCTTTTCGGAAGTCTCTGTAAAACACATCGAGGGCATTAACCTAATTAATCCTCTCTGTTACCTCATCAAACAACAATAATTTGCCTTTAACAAAGCCGTTCTGGTTTTCCTTGATTAACCCACATTTGCCCAAGTGTCTGTTAGTTTTATCTTTTTATTCCATGAGATTTGGGTGTTGCAAACAAGGCTGGCATTTGTTGCCCAACCCTAATTTTCCTGGTGAGCTTTCTAAAAGCTTCCCTGCCACCAAGATAAATTGACTGGTCTTTAGTTGCTGGGCTTATCTTTATGCCCTTTTTTGAACAAGGGTGTAACATTTGCAACACTCCAGTCCTCTTGACACCAGCGCTGCAACTGAGTAGGCATGGAAAATTATGGCCAGTGCCTCCGCAATTTCAACCCTCACTTTCCACAGTATCCTTGAATGCATCTCATCTGATCCTGCCATTTATCAAATTTGAGCACAGTCAGTCTATCCAATACCCCCTCCTTATCAATTTTAAAACTAATCAAGTGTCTGAACTACCTCCTCTTTCACTATGACCTGTGCAGCACCATCTAGCTTGATAAAGATAGATGCAAAGTATTCATTTAGTACCTCAGTCATGTCCCATCTCCATACATAAATCCTCTTTTTGGTCCTAATCAGCCCCACTCCTCCTCGTCACACTTTTACTATTTATATACCTCTGGCAGACTTTTAGATTTCCTTTATGTTTGACAGTCTCTTCTTTGCTTCTCTTATTTGCTTTTTAAATTCCCCTCTCAGGCTTTTATATTGAGCCTGATTCTCAATTGTATTATGCGCATCACATCTGTCATATGCAACATTTTTCTGCCTCATCTTACTCTCTATCTCTTTAAGCATCCAGTGAGCTCTGGCTTTGTTTACCCTACCCTTCCCCATCATGGGAATGTAGCTTGTCTGTACTCGAAGTCTCTCTTCTTTAAAGGCAATCCATTGTTAGTTACAGTTTTGCCTCCCAATCTTTGCTTCCAATTTATTTAGGCCAGATCCATTCTCACCCCATTGAAGTTGGCTTTCCCCTAGTTAATTATTCTTACTCTAAATTGTTCCTTGTCCTTTTCCATTGCCAACCGAAACCTTATGATATAATGATTACTGGCCCCCAAATGCTCCCCCTACTGACACTGGAAGGACAGCACTGCATCTACAACTTTCGCTGCAGCAAAAAAAGATTTACCCCAAACCAGTTCCAAACATTTCGGAACTGCCATTTGAAATTAAGTTTCACTCTTTCTTCCCCTGATTTTAAAGTGATCATGTCATCTGTTTTAACTCTGTAGCCTACAAAAACAGATTAATTTGCTTCATCCGCTAACACTACTTAAATCAGTCCTACTGTGACATCCCGTATTAACACGACATTCATTCACTTTCACAGATCATTATCACTATCCAGCTGATGTTTGTTTACAAGTCTTTCTGATCAGTGTTGTTACAGCATTTACAGAATATATACAGTAAAGACAATGGCATGAATTTTACAGCAAATGGATGTACTAGCCATGCATTATGCTTGCACTTCTCCACAGACTCTGGGTAGAGATTGTGATTCGAGGTTATTAGAGAGTCAAACTGTGCTGCCCCCTCTACAGGGAACCTGGGAGCTGAGTAAAAGTATAAAGCAATGGTGCATCTCCTCAACCAGCTTGAAGAATCCTTACTGAGGTACATAGAGTCTTAACCAGAATGTGTAAATTATAACATTTATTTCAATGTACAATCATGTATAGGAAGCAAAAGAGACAGATTGAGAGATAAACGGACAGGAAAAAGGTTTTAAAAATCTAAACCTTTATTTAAAGATCTCTAACAGTAATGAAAAGCTGAAGGAATGACACTCAGGTTTGTAAAAATTAATTTTTTGTGCTAGAGAGGTACAACATCCTTAAAATCTCACTTGCACTTCAAGGGTCAAGCCCCAACATTCTCTGGCATGTATGTTGGTAACTAGTAGGTAACTACTATAAATTCACATCACTCCACATTATGTGAATGCAAAGGAACGTCAGTGACATACTATTGGAGAGAAGTTTCTAGAGAAGCAGGACAAATCAGACAGCAACTTCTCAATTTCCATGTTTAACCACACATGATGCTGAAAGTTGCTCTCTGATTTACTCTATTATCAGTGAGTGCTAATAGCCTCCCTATTATTCTTGGCGCAAATCTGCAATATCACTGCTGGAACATTTCAGACCAGAAGTACAGCAAAAGTCTTTCATTTGACCAAATGCTCTGCTGAAGAGTTAAAACATTATTTAAACCTTTGCTGAAAATTAACTAAGCAAGCATTCAATACAAAATATCAGCAAAAGTTATGACATATCACAGCTTTCCCTGCAAAACTTTTCACAGAAAAATGTTATCTTTTGTGAAAATGGATGAATTTTAACACATGCATGTGGAAAAAGGTGAATTCTCTGTTAATCTACATTGCAAGTATCAAAAAATACACCATCACACATGCACCACTTCTGAGGAAAATGATACATAGCTATTTGTGTCAGGCATTTCCATTTAGCAACTATTCTCCAGTGAAGTAGATTTGTTTTGAATAATATAAATAGGTTTGCCATATGGTAAAAATAAAACTGAAAACCTTATTATTGTTGGAATTCTTTTAGCGTTTAGAGATTCCACAGATCTTGGCATAGAAACAGTAGAAACTGCAATGGCATGCTGTCAGCAACTTTGTACACTTCACTTTTCTTATGTAGCTACACAAACAGCCCCTAGTATTTACACCTTGGAATATGTTGATTGGTCAGTATTTTCTGTTTTCTTTAAAAAGGACCATTAACAAACTAGAAGAAAAAAATAATTAATTAAGTACGAAAGATAAATACAAACCAAATTAGCACCCTACTTCTCAGGATAATCCTCAAAGAAGAAATGTAGACTTCCAAACCATATGATTGTGGTATTTAAACTTACGAAGGGAATAGATTCTACTGAGCTAGATGGGTTACTGAGCTTGTGTGTGAAAAGTGGGGAGAAGAATGGGAATGAGGGAAGGAAAAGAAACTAGGAGGTATCATTTGAAAAACATGAGTTATGTTAGATGCCAGATGTTTATTTTCAGTGAGTGATCAACCTTTGGAATAAATTGGCAGAACGTGTGGAAATTGGCTAAAGGTCTTCAAAAAATTAGTTGGATAAGTTCCTATAAGTGGATGATACTTCGAGCTATAGAAGGTGGTCGAAGGCTAGCTGTAAATAGCGAGATCAAGTACTGCAGCCTACTGGAAGTTGCTTGATTCAAACAAATATGTCACACTGGAGATCACAAACACAGACACAGACACACACACACACACACAATTTAAAATTGGACACTTCCCAGCAGTGTCAAGAGCCTTTCATGGAATTGCCAGGCATAGTGGCAATTTAAATATCAAAGCACCAGAACAGTACAGGAAAAGGAATTGCATGCAGACAGGAATCACTGATACAGTCAGTGCTGCAGCTTGGTCCACTGTCTTTCCAGAAGTTGCAATGCTTAGGAGAGACATCTGATGGATGACATGGCCCACATCAAGAGAATCTCCTCTATGTTTAGCCCCAAAAAGAAAAATACAAGAGTATAAAAATGGTGAAAGCAATTCTACAAGGGCAGCTGCTACTCAATGTCAATGAAAAAGTCAAGAAACCTGGCATGTTTTACTTTTTAATTTATTCCACAATGACAATGACAGATAATTTTACTGACCAAAGGATTATTTTATGTGCATGAACATGTGTAAAATAGTATGGAGTGCTCCAGAATATAGAGAGGCATTTTCAGGAGAGACCAAAACAAATCTTGTGACAAGCAGATTATAAGCAATCGTTCCCCCCCAAAAATTTGGATATTAAGAACTATGTATGGACTACTAATCTTGTATTAACTATATTGTAACCATCATATCTGAATATTACAGGAAACACCTACATTGGAACAGCTATGTTACTGTTCAGCACATGGCCACTGGAGGTAAATATTCACAATATGCTAATGTTCAGTTTGTTCTAATTTTAGTAAATTGGAGAATTAATTACAGGTTTTTTTTTGCTCTAGAAGCATCTTTCATTCGTTACAACTGAGATAAGCAAACCAGTTCCGTTTTGTCTTTAGAATGCTTTGCACGCATATTTTGAAGTTAGAAAACACGAGAAGGAAATGGCTAATACCAGCAAGGTCTGCACATTTCCTTTTAAACCCAGTCTCTGTTGTACAATAAACATGTCCATTGCTTCAAAAACACTATCGAGCATGTCAAAACACATTAAATGCTTCTTTCAATCTAAACTTTATTTGCTTTTTTTTGCCAAATCAACAAACCTTCATATGATAAAATTAATCAACTGTAATTTTAAAAATATTTTAATTGATAAACTGAAAAAAGCACTTTTAAAAATAAGTGGGCATAAAAGGCTAACATATGCCGTATGTTTGTATAGTAACTAAGAGTACACTCGATGATTGAAATTAAAATGAAATCTAGCAAATTAGTTTCCATTTGCTGCTGATTTCAAACCTGAATATTATGCAAGGCAAGCATTTTGCCTTTTTAAACCAAGTAGCTTTTGTTTGATGACGATCAAAGCTGCGAGTTGAATCAATTTCACTATGGGTACGGTCTCTGATTTAGTTGCCCACAGGATTAACCAACATTCATACATATCTGTAGCGATGATGTTTCATAAAGCCAATCAGTAGCATGTTGCTGTAAAAATGCAGTGTAGTGATAATAGTCAGATTCTTCCCCACATGGTAAATTTCTGATGTTACCCAAAAAGCTTGGGGTAGACGGAGAGGGAAGCAATTGCAAATTAAATGAAGTGCAAGCATGCCAACGAGACGCAGAGTGCAAATATAAAAGAAAAGTTAACCATATCTGGTATCAATAACCCAGCAGTAACCAATAACGGAGCAATGCATCACAAATGCCTAATAGTGAAATAGTAATTGTAATAGTGAAATTTGTGCATTTACTTTGTGTGTTTTAAAGCGAATGAAGGTTTACTTTATTTCACTGGCCTTTGTACTTAGCAAACTCTCTTAATTGATCTAGTAGGTATAATTGACAAGACCTGGAGTTCATTGGAGTTAATGGAATGAATTTTTAACCACCCACTCTCTTGGCCCTTCCAGTTTCTAAATTGTCGAATTGCTAGTCCAACATCCAGTGCTGGATGAGCAGAAATTTATTCAATCAAATATTGGGAAGACTGAAGCCACTGGTCTGAATTTTGCAGTTGGTAATGAACAAATAAACTAGCCATTTATTACACTGACACTTGCCCACAGCCTTACCATTACATTTAAACACAAAATCTGGGCCAATAACTTTGGTCACAAACACAGTTTCCGAGCCACTGACTCTATTCCTCTCTTTGGTCACTGTCTGACGTTAATCCAGACCATTCTCAACTTTGGTGTCCTATTTGACCCAGAGATGAGAATCAGACCACAATATCCTCTCCATCACCAAGACTGTTTATTTCAACCTTCATAACATTGCCTATCTCTGCCTCTCCCTCAACTCATCTGCTCCTGAAACTCCTATGCATTTGTTACGTCAAAACATTCCAATTCTTTCCTAAGGTGCCTTCCCATCTTTCACCCTGCGTAAACCGAAGGTCTTCTAAAACTCTTCCGACTGTATCCTACCTCGCACAGAACCCCATTCACCCAAGACCCCTGCATTTGCTGACCTACATTATCTCCTAATCTGGCAACTCCAGAATTTTAAAATACTCATCCTTGTTTTCAGATCCCTGTGTTACCTCGCCCGTCTTTGTAACCTCCGCTAGCCCTGCAACCCTTTGCGATCCCTTCTTGCACACCCCGATTTTAACTTTTTTTCAGCTGCCAAGGCCCCAAGCTCTGGGATCCCCTTAAACTTCTGCACCTGCCTCTCCTCCTTTAAGGCACTCCTTGGAATCTACCACTGACCAAACATTTGGTCACCCATCTTAATATCTCCTTTGGTTTGGTGTCAGTTTTTGTCTGATTGAGTTCCTGTGCACTGTCCAGGAACCTTGGCATAATGTGCTAGATTGTTTCTGTTGGCTTTCTCTCCTTCAAAGCTAACTTGACTCCCCCTTTCTCCTCACCACCACCACCAGCCTGTCTGCATCCTGCAAGCATGACCCAGCTTCTGGTGGTTCTGCCCCACCAAATCTTGTAATTTAATGTCTCCTGTTTTCCACCCTATCAGTCTTTTCCCTTCTGTTCCTTTTACACCCGCCCTCTTCAAACCTTTTCCCATCGGCCTAAAACATTAACTCTGTTTCTCTCACCATAGATGTTACCAGACCTGCTGAGTATTTTCTGTTTTTATTTTCTCTTTCCTAGGCTAGCAGTTCAGTGCAGTTGAAAGGGAATCCTGTATCTTTTAGTTGAGATGTTAAACAGAGGCCCAGCTGCTCATTCAGACAGATATATATATATAAAAAAAAAATAGGATTTAGTCAAGCTGTAGCCACCGTTCCTCCCTCTGGTCACTTGTCCAGTTGGTGTTCATCAGATGTCGTGGAGCACAAATTGGTTTCTGCATTTGCTTACATGACTGACTATAATTCAAGAAAATTAATTTGCCATCATACATTTTGGTTGTGAAAAATGCTATAAAAGGTTCATCCCCTAATGTATTACAGTTCCCCACCATTCAATCCAATCCCAATTTTCCCTAATTATCACACATCCAACTTTAGACTAATAACAGACTCCAACAGATCCTATCACCTTTCAAAACAATAAGCCTTTCACTTAATCACTACACTGATCTACCTACCTCATTAGACACCAGTTGTTAGAGCACTCAATGAATAGGGTTGCCCTGAAAGTTGGGTCTGCTCATGCATAACAGTATTTTTTTGAGAAAAATATAGTTAAAGCATGCCCACTTTGTGTAGAAGTAGACTTGTAAATACGATGATATACTTCTTTTGTAATAATCTTGTGTTGCAAAGTCAAGATTTGTATAGCGCACCCACATTTTTATTAAATCTTGAATTTAGAATGCAAGTTACATAGAAGGTTTATTAGCAGATAAAATCATAATTTGTTCAGTTTTGTACATGTTATTTATGCACGATTATTGAATTACTAAGGTGTCATGTCGATTGCATTTTATTTCAAATGAAACTTGTTCAAATTAAACAAATAGCTGACAAAGAGAATGGTATTAAGTGCTTTAAATAGCAAATGAAATAGAACAGTGCAGTCCAGTGATTATGCATTAGTTTGTTTATATTCTATTTGTTAATAAATATATTTTGAAATTGGTTTTAATATTTGGATAAATCTGTCATTTATTTGTTGATTAACATTTTGCAAATCCAGTTTTCACTTGATCAAAGCTGACAACCCGACTGGTGCTGCTTCCCCAATGTGGACTTCTCCGAAATACTGACCACAGCCTTTTGTGAACTCTCCTTCAGGAGTTTGGTAGCAGGAAGGGTTTGGCACCAGAATCTGAAACTCTCGTGCAAGGAATCCCATGTACCCAAACTACAAGTACGACATGAGATGGCATGAAGTGCAAACTCTACGTCCGCACTTTTTTGTTGGTTTCTCACGGCAATCTCCAGGCAATTAACCTTTCTTTGCAGGAGGTTCCAGAATAAATTCCTCTAAATGTTTGTTATATGATTGATGTATAAAATTTCATATTTTACTCTGTATTTCATATGTACATACATGGATTATATAAAAACATTTCATTGCAGTTATATATATTTTATCTTGACTCTACCTCTAGAACTACATAATCTTTCAATTTGTATTTTCATCTGATGGTCTCAAGGCTTAAATTAATTTTATAGTAAGTTCTATGTCACTGCTATATAAATCTGCAATCTTTATCATACATGCAACAGCCATTGGATATCAACATAGAAGAGCCACTAATTTTAAAATAAATAGGTTAACAACTTCATTGAAATTGCTCAGGATTTATACAAGAGGCTATTAAATCAACTTTTCACTACTATATATATTTATATAAACATATTATATACACTAATGAACTGAATGAAGGAATGGACAGCTGCATATCTACATTTGTGGATAACATAGTTAGGAGGCACGGTAAGTTGTAGCTAAAAGCAGAAAGGTAAAAATAGAAATAGACAAAGTGAGTTGACAAAACTATGCTAGATGGCGTTTAGTGTGGACAAGTATGAAGTCATCCACTTTGGGAATCAAAACAAATGGAAATATTTTCCTAATGGCGACAAACTAGAAAACATGGAGAAGCAATAGGATTTAGTTTTGGGCACCACACTGAAGGAAGGATATATTAGCTTAGGAATGGGTTAGCACAAATTCACCATAAAGATACCGAGGTTTAAAGTATGAGGACAAGTTGCATAAAATTGGGTTGTATTCACTATTTTGAGTTCAGAAGATTGAAGAGAAATTGAATCCAGGTCTTTAAAAATTATAAAAGAGATTCAATAAGATGATTTCCTTTGGTAATTAAAGAAGAGAAATAATCTTAAGCTTACAACAGCAGTTTCAAAATATAAAAATCCCAAGGCCCTTCCCAGGACCATTAGAACGCAAAATTTGACACCGAGCCACAAAGTGATATCAGGGCAAAGGCCCAAAAGCTTGGTCAAAGAGTTAAGTTTTAAGGAGCATCTTAAAGAGGAAAGACAGGCAAAGAGGTTTAAAGGAGGGAATTCCAGAACTTTAGACCTTGGCAGCTGAAGGCACAGTCACCAGTGGAGCAATTAAAATTGGAAGTGTTCAAGAGGCCAGAATTAGGGAAGCGCAGATATCTTGAAAGATTGAGAGGCTGGAGGAGATAGGGATGGTGAGGCAATAGAAGGACTTAAAAGTAAAGAGGAGACTTTTAAAAATTGAGGCATTCCTTGACTGGGAACCAATGTTACTATAATAGGGTGAATGGGACTTGGCACAAGTAAGTAGAGTTTTGGCAGCAAAGCTTTGGATGAGTTCAAGTTTGGAGGGTAGGAAGTGGGAGGCCAGCCAGGAGTGCATTGGAATAGTCAGGTCTAGTAGTAAAAAGAGGCATGAATGAGGCTTTCAGCAGCAGATAAACTGAGGCAGGGGTGGGGGCAGGCGGTGTTACAGAAGTGGAAATAGGTGGTGTTAGTGATGACACAGATGTATGGTTGGAAGTTCATTGCCACATCAAATATGAGACCAGCATTGTGAACATTCTGGTTCAGCCTCAGATAGTTGCCAGGGAGAGCGATGGAGTCAATAACTGGGAAGGAAGTTTGTAGTGGGCACCAAAAACAATGACTTTGGTTTTCCCAATGTTTAACTGAATTAGAGCCAAGTCATTTAGGAGTGAAAACAGGAAATACTTTTTCACCCAAAGGATAGTGAAAATCAGTAACTCTACCTCAAAAAGACATTTAGCAATTAATATGGCTGAGGAACAAAATGCGTTTTAGCAGCTTGGACTCCAATTATGTCCTCAAATTTAGTAAAATCCTGTTTACTGGAAAGTTTCCTCATCTCCTTCCAAAAATAGCTCCAATTTGGAAACTAGTGGGACCAGTAGATCCCACAGCCTCCTCGTCACATATAGTTAACTATGTGACTGCATTTCTCTCAAATTCAAAGCAGAGCGTTTAATTATATATTAGAAAAGCTAGAAATTTATATCTTTTAGAAGCCTTAGCACATTCTGACGACTTCATTCTCCACTGAACTTTTATCCTTAGATGCAAACAAAGAATAAAAATTTCCCAGAATCCTTTCCAGCATTTAATCTTCCTTAAAGACATATCAAGCAGGAGCTATCCATGGAAAGTTGTTTTGCAATTGCCGCTTTACCCTTCCCTCTTTGCACCACAACCAGCTTAACATGACATTTTGAAACATGTTATGAAGTTAAAACCATAAGAAATAGGAGGAGTAGGCCATTTGGCCCCTCAAGCTTGCTCTGCCATTCAACAAGATCACAATTTATCAGATTGTAGCCTTAACTCCACTTTCCTACCTGCCCCATAACCCTCTACTCCTTGCAGATCAAAAATCTGTCCAACTCAGCCTTGAATATATTCAGTGACCCAGCCTCCACTGCTCTCTGAGGTAGAGTTCCATGAATTCCCTTAACAGCACTGGGGGTGTACCTACACCACACGGACTACAGCAGTTCAAGAACAAAGCTCACCACCACCTTCTCAAGGGCTATTAGGGATGGGCAACAAATGCTGGCCTAGCCAGCAATGCCCACATCCCATGAATGAATAATAAAAATAGACAATAATAGAGTAAGAATCACAGAATTGTTACAGCGCAGGAGGCCATTTGGCCCATCACGTCTGTGCAAGCTCTCCAAATGAGCATCATGACAGTGCCATTTTCCTGCTTTTTCCCCGTACTCTTGCACATTGTTTCTATTCAGGTAATCATCTATAGGCCTCTTGAATGCCTCGATTGAACCTGCCTCCGCCACACTTCCAGGCAGTGCACGCCAGACTCGAACCACTCAGTATGAAAAAGTTTTTTCTCACATCACATTTGCTTCTTTTGCAAATCACTTTAAATCTATGCCCTTTCATTCTCGACTCCTTGACAAGTGGGAACAGTTTCTCCCTATCTACTCTATCGAGCCCCCTCATGATTTTGAACACCTCAAAGACATCTGCATTTTGGCATTATTAATTTTTATTGTATTATTGCAGGAGAAAATAAAGAATGTCAGTTTAATTAGTTGTTTTAAATGAATCATAACTGAAGTAACCACCTGATAGTCATTAATTTTATACCTGGAAATGGTATCTAGCACCTGCAGAAAGTTGGTGTCAAGGTTTTGAAACAACAACACAGCACAATCAGGCTTTCCCTATTCAGCATCCTTGCTATAAATGTCCTCCCTTACAGGAAAGTGAGCATTCCTGCTTTGTCCCCTCTCCAGCTGGAATGGAGAAGAATATACTATTACTGACTAAGGTGACTACCACAGGTGACAACCTACAGGATAAATTTGAGCCTAAAAGTTGAAGTATTATAGAAAGTTCTACCAGGCTCAGAATGTCCAGTTCAGAGAGATTCTTAGAATTCCACTTCTCCCTCTTCAGATTTTCAATTATTTGAAAGAAAATAAAAAGTTAAAAGATGTCATTAATTTGCTTGGGGTTCATATGCAACATTCAATTCTTCTTCTTCATTTTTAATAGAGGATATGACTTCAGCCAATCTTCAGCAACACTACATTTCCCCCTTAAGAAATCATGGCACCTCTAACAATTTAGCACTGATTTAATGAATTTAGGGATTTTTTTTGGTCTGATAAGCCCTCTGCAACTTCTGAGCGGGCACACTTGCGTTTAATTTCTACACATCTGACCTCTGCATTTAGATCTATTCAATTTTTGTTCTTGCTGCTGATAAGCTTAATCATTTGCTTGGAAACCAGCACATTCAGGTACTCTGGCATCAAAATGTTCCCTCTGATTCATCCCCAGCTGAGAAATTAAACCTCACCTGCACTTCCTTAATGAACATTAGACCCTTTCAGCAGGAAGTTTCATTCTATTTTGAACTTACACGCAGCCTGCATCAACGGGGCATTAATTAATAGATGTCAATATCATAACTAAGCAACATGGTCCTTTAATTCTTATCTTAACCTTCAACATCATTCAAGTTCCTTTTAAATTCATCCTGTAAATGTGAATCATTAAATCTGGCACAGCTGCAAGCCTTCCTAACCTGATTGCCATTCATTAAAACTAATCCTTCTGAACAAAACACTCTACATAAACATACGAATCTCTTGAAACACAATCACATTGGTTGAAACATACAAACAGGTTTGTAATTTACTAATTAGTTCGTAAATTCAGTCGGTCATTCTATCGCACAGACATAAACAGTGTTTAAAAAAAAAAGCTAAACATTCTTTCATTTCTCCAAAGCCAAGATTTTCTTTCCATCTCTCATCCCACATATATAAGTACCGTAGCTTTCTCCCTTTTCTCTGGTCCTCCCCAAATGATTTCTTGGACCTTTCATCCTGCCTGGTGTAAGAAGCAGCAATCTATGCACTTTATTCCAGTTATGAGTTTCAGTTGAGATGTGCAGGAAAACCTCCTGCAGAAACACTAGCTCATCAGATCATAAGAAACAGGAGCAGGAGTAGGTCATTTAGTTTCTTTAGCCTGTTCCATGATTCAATAAAATCATGGCTGATCTTTGACCTCAGCTACACTTTTTCATCCAATCCCATATCCCTCGATTCCTTTCGAACCCAAAACTCAGTTGATCGCAGTCTTGAATATACTCAATGACTAAGCATCCACAGCTCAGAGAGAGAATTCCAAAGGTTCAGTCAAGGAAGTAAAAATCTTTCTCATATATTCATCAAATGAGCAGCCATAGTCTTCTGGGGTTCCCCCTCTCTCCAAATCTTTTCCCCTCGATTTTATGCTCAAGCTCCTGGAGTGGAACTTGAACCCACAAACTTCTGACAGGTAAGAACACTACCACCTGAACCACAACCGACAACCTTCTACTCCCCAAGGAAATGCCAAGCAATAGCATGTTAAAGCTCCAAATCCATTGGCCAAAATGATCTAGTTTCTCCTCCCTTCTACTATTAGCACACATTATCTCAGCAACCTATTACTGACACAGGAAGTTATACAACTGCCCCAAATCTTCCTGGTACAGTAACCAATTGACAGCTTCAATAATGGCGTGATCTCACAATTTAAATATGCTGCGAGCAAAGTGGGAGAACATCAGTTTGAACAAGATTAGATTCTCTTAATTTATTTATTTTATTTGCTAATCAGTTGTTCAAAATTATATTTATCCAACTAATAAATGGATTTGCACAACACTTGCATACAAACAAGCAACATGCATGTTAATTAGTCTCAGTGCATATTAATTCTATCCCAGGTGTACAGATTGCATATGGTATGCCAAAATAAATTTATAATTACAGCATAACAATCTGCTGCTTAATGTAAATTTGAGTTGACCTGTGTAGACGTGAAGCAGCTTGCAGGTGCGCTCCACTTTGTGTGAAGAACATTCACATACACCAACACATCACAAACACCAACATATCACAAACATCAGCACAGTTACCGCTGTTGAACGGTTTTCTGTACTGGCACCCAGGTGTCATTTTTAACCAAAAAGTAGCTTTTGCAGTAGATTTCATCAACCACAAAGTTGCGCATGTGAAATGGGAGAATTTAAATTATTTTATAGCATGACACATTATCTAATTTCACACTGTATAATAAATAGATAGCTTATAAACCTTGAATTCATTTTTCCATATCTTAAATATTTTATGCTCAAAGTGCTGGAAATGAAAAACTTCTGCACTTTTGCCGCAGACGAAACCCTCCCAGCTTGGGTATAACCTGGCTAGGTGCAAAATGATACTCAATCTACTCTGCCCAACAATGCATCTCAACCCCACCTCAAGGGCGCTCCCCTACTAAAACACCATTCCACTTTCTCCCAGTTCCACATCAGCCAGCTTTGGCCTCAGTGACATTTTCAAATTAGGATAAATTAGGATGGGTTTAACTTGTTAACCCAGGCCTACTGTCTACGTTTTATTAATTACATTGTTAAGGTTTAATGGCAATTAGATTGTTATGATGGGTATTTGTACACCTATAAATGGAGGAACACTGGGACACTGAGGGGTTGAAGTAGTATTGACTGTAAACTAAGTCAATAAACTCTCTCCAGCAAAGAAACCAGTTAACTTCACCAACTGGCGTGGATCTGATTAACACCTACAGGGTACTAAACTGAAATTCCCAAACTCATCTCACACAGAAATGTAACAGTCATCAGTTGGAAGAGACCTTCAATCCACTCAGCTAGGATCAATTTGAAACTAACTTCTAGAGGTGAAAGTAGTTTTCTAAGACACTAGCCTGCCAGTTCCCCTTATTTATTTTATGTTGGAATTCTGTCTCATTTCTTTTGCTATAATCCTAATGACACACCGTCCTCCCTTAGTCAAAACAAACAGATGTCCCGGACAAACTCTTTCAAACTCTTGACTCTACAATATTGGAGTATGCTCTTAAAATGTGAGATTATGTTGAATGTTGGCACCAATAATTTGGATCACAATGCAGGCATCACCCTTTCAATATGCAAAACACAAAAGCCAATTTTGGTTGCAAAAAGGTGTTCATAAACTGAAGGTACTAAAATGCAACACATGAAACAAAGAAAATTATATAATGAAAGCAAAATTCAAAATAGTGGGCATTTCCCACAATTGCACAAACTCATTATTACCATATGAATGGGGTCAGAGTTGAAACAGTGCCCTGGTTATATATGCTGCAGCCAGCATTCACCCACAGCTATGGAATTTCTATCCTGCCACTTTGAGCAGAGCTGGTGGCTGGCTGGTGGTTGGTCATAGATACCAATCTATAATGTTCAGTGGAGCAGCAGGCCACAATGTCAGTTTCAATAAGCGAGGGGGATAATCTTCTTTACAAGGATCAGTTGCTCTAATTGCATTTTTTCCTTCACACAAGTGGCAAATGCCCATGTTTCATGGGGTTGGTGAGCATTTGAAAGCCCAGTGCACATTTGCATATGAAAATCAGTGCAAACTGGGCCCCATTTTCCTAACATGACTCATGTCAGAACCCCAGTGCCACTTGATGTGATTGCAGATGCTGTATACAATAAGGAATACTTGTATGGACAGTAAGCAGCAACCAGAATTATCAAATAGCAGCAGGAATCAGGTAGTTGTGGTGTAGAAGACAAAGGCAGAGCCGAAAATGGAAGATGGGAACTGTGCTTTTAGAGTGGAAATTATGAAGAGCAGGGGGGAAAGAGAGAAACCAAGAACAATTCTTTGGCAGGATGAGAAGAAGCTTGGAGTAGCATTTAATGAGGGTGAGGGTTAGGGTTAGGATTGGGGCAATGAAACAAGCATTCAGGTTCAACTGGGAAGGGGAGTACAGATGTAACAGCATCAGTTTGAATTAGACTGAAAACAGTTCAAATTCAATGGAAAGAGAAGAAGAACGCCAGTATGAGTCAGGAGAAGAGCACTTTCTGTGGAGGAGTAAGAGGGCACGGTGTTATGTGAGTCATTGTTAGCCAAAGAGTGGATACAGCCACAATGCAGGAAAGTGAAAGACTCACTTTAGTTGAGGGTCTCTTATAAGCCTCATTGTGTGCCATGTCCCACTCAATGTGTGGCACTTCAAGATGTTTTAGGATTAAGACTGCTATTTCCAATCAACTAAGTTGATGTGAAATTTGTAGGGCAGAATTAACTCCTGGTGATCTTTATGCTCCATTTCTTCACATTTCACATCCAGGATTGAGTGATCTACAACTATTTCATTCCATTTACCTAACCTCACTACACTGTTTTATTTTATTTTTTAAAATTAGCCAATCTGATTTGAAGTTCCTCTCCTTCCCAAAATTTTATGGAAAGAATAGTACAAAGCTATTTATGAAATATTTAGACAAATGAAAAACAACACAATGCAGTATGGCTTTGTTGTTTGTGTTCTATGTTCAGAACGTTCCCAAACTGTTTAAATGTAAGCACCCTTAGAAGTGTTGTATTTACATAATTCTCAAGTCATTTTAAAGAGTTATGGTGTTTTCAAGAAAAGGGCTTACTTACACCCAAACAATATTCTGTTTCAGTATATGAGTTGGCAACTTGACTTGGTGATCTGGTTTCTATTCTGGGAATCATGTGTATCTCTTGTACCATGAGGGCACTGGAAAGACTGGAAAAAAACCTCTAAAATTTGGGCCTGGATTTTACTGGTTTCACGTTTATTTTTATCAGCCCATTAATGTTTTCCACCAGATTGTTGTTTTTACCCAGAAATTTCAAAGAAAGGCAACAGCTGCATGATAATTGGTTGGAGGGTAGATCTCAACAGTCACAAATGGCTCGGTGAAAAAGTGGTTATCACGCGCCTCCCAAAACCACACCCATTGCAAAATCTATGGTTCACACACCCTCAATTCTGCCAGTTCCACATTAGCGCCATTTACCTTCTGTGAGGAAGAACTGTTTTGATGTCTATGCACAGCAATATCATAAATGCATTTGAAGAAAAACATGTTTGTGACAATGCTGCATATTGCAACCACAGGGATACTTGCCCTGTCTCCATACAGTGCAATTCTTGCACAGGTATAAACATACTTCAGAATGCTTGCTGAACACGGAGTATATTGAGTCATAGGTAGTTTAGTTTTACTTTGCTTTACTTTATTGTAGCTGGCTTCCACCTGGCTTCTAAGAATTTTTTTTTAAAAAGCTTGTTACCAATACATAAGAAACATGTGAACCCAACTGAAAGGATTTTACAGTGTATGAAGAAAAGCCTGAAAGATAACTTACATAAAAACGTACTTCTCAGCTTCTCCCAATAGCTTAGAAGGAAACGTATCACGTGATATGACACTATGGTATACAGACCAGAACATCCCTAATTCAGTCCCTTGTCTGTATTGAGTTTTGTGATCTCATCCAAGGCAGCAGTTGCCAGATTGCTACTGGCCTCAGGAGATAGTAAGAGGTAAGTAAATACACAGACATAAATAAAATTGGCCAGGATTCCCATTTGACTGTACTCCAATGACCTTTGTTGAGAAGTGTGCATACATGTGCATCAAGGAGAATAGGATCAAACTTGGCAATGATGCCCTCCACACAAACCATCAATAAGTATTTTCTACATTCAATAATAAAAAGGTCATTTGAGCAAGGTATTAAAGGGCTAGCAGTAACTTCAGAAGGAGGAGGAAATGCGGAAAGGGAAAAATAAAATTCTTCGCATCTCAACTGATCACTGCATGCTGCTGCAGGGTAAACTTAGCTGAATGGGGAATTAATGTCTTTTTTTGGAGGAATTACAATGTCCCTTTTTTCCAATAATTTATATAGATTTTTCTTTTCCCACCTATTTCCATTGTTTTTAAATGTATTTACATCCATTGTTTTATCTCTGCCTTTTAGCCTATTTCGATCCCTTCCCTTCACCCCACCCCACCCCCACTAGGGCTATTTGTACCTAGCTTGTCCTGCTTTCTACCGTTAATTAGCACATTCCTTAGATAATATTACCACCCTCAACACCTTTGTCCTTTTGTCTATGACATCTTTTGGTCATCTCCACCTATCACTGGCCCTCTATCCAGCTCTACCCATCCCGTTCCACCCCCCCCCCCACCCCCCTCCCACTTAACCAGCGTATATTTCACCTCTTTTCTATTTTTACTTAGTTCTGTTGAAGAGTCATATGGACTCGAAACGTTAACTGTGTTCCTCTCCGCAGATGCTGCCAGACCTGATGAGTTTTTCTAGGTATTTTTATTTTTGTCCCTTTTCAATCTTGTTTTGAACACACCAAATGTGTGTGTAGCAGACAAATTTACTTCAGTCAACAGGTCAAGAGTCAAATAAATCCCCTCTCACCTCAGCCAAGAGTCATTCTAGTAAAGCTCAATAAAGAGTAGCATTGCATTGAAAGCTTACTGAGTCTCAAAGCAAGATACATGGTCCTGATCTCTATCCAAAGAGGTATCCAATCTGAAACTTTCACATTTGTCACTTTTACCAAACTCAAAGTTATAGAAACCACACAGAAACTGTAATCATTGTTTTTTCTCCCCACAAGAAATGATTATGGAGTAGACAAGGCTGGAACTGAACACCATGGACTAAAAATTGGATTGGTCAATTTTCAGGCATTGGGGTAGTTCATGATTTGCAATTAGTCCCCTCCCAGTATTGCTGAGGCAGATGGATTATAGCGTATAGCTGAGCGCAACCTGTGCTGCTGCATGTCTGAATGCTCATCAGGGCACCCAGAGGTGCACGTGGCTAGCATATGTTTCAGCTAGCTTGCACCTCTTCAAGGCAGCCTGCCTTTCTTAAAAGGTGAGCTGCACTCATTACATGGAAGCTTCTGCTTCTGCCTGTAATGCAAGTGGCTATAAGGAGAAGCACACCAAAATGAACCAACAACCAAGAGTGAGGGCTCCAGGTTCTTGGATGCAATGTTGGAGGTCTTGGTCCAGGAGGTCTTAGTCCAGGAGGTCGACAGGAGGAGAGACCATGTTTCTGCAGGAACGCTCTTGGGAAGTGTTATGACACAGCAGTTGGTAAAGACTGAGTTGTTTAAACCCCAGAGGGAAACTTGAACAACTGTCATAACATATATTTTCAACTGGTACATTTGTGAGATGCAGCTCTGAATTCAGGAATAAGACCGC
This sequence comes from Cetorhinus maximus, assembly GCF_964194155.1. Classification (NCBI taxonomy): domain Eukaryota; kingdom Metazoa; phylum Chordata; class Chondrichthyes; order Lamniformes; family Cetorhinidae; genus Cetorhinus; species Cetorhinus maximus. The sequence goes on along the minus strand of NC_135889.1, from coordinate 5,262,626 downwards.
AGAGCCTCAAGAGGTTCTTTATATAAAACTAAATTAAACATTTATTAAGTTAACAACAAATTAAGCACATTTACATGTCTACAAATTACTACCATAATAATTTTTAAACAAATCCCCAAATTAATCACTCCTAGGCAAATCTTTACCAAGGCAACAATAATCCATTAACTTTAAACAGACACCAGGCAAAGCACATTTGATCTTACATATTCAAAATGAGGTTCCTTTGCAGACACAGTGGGAGGCTTACAGGCTGGTTAGATCTTAAATGCCTCTGCCTTACACACACACAAACTCCTTTCTGTTTATATCTAGCTTTTCCTTTGAATGTAAATTTTCCATTGTATCACCAGGCTTTTAACGTTACATCTCTTAACAATATCCTTTTGTTCTACCAATTTTATTAGTAGCTGGAAAAAAAACATTGTTTGGTGTCTTCTAGCTAGGTGCAAGAATGCTTGAATGCTTTATTTAACAAGTGCAAATTTACACTAACTTCTACCCTCCTTATTGTTTACCCAATTAACATCTCAAAGCTACTATACATCAAAGCACCCAGACCAGCTGGTTTTAATCCAAGATACACACACACACACACACACACACACACAGACACACACACACACACAGACACAAACCCCACTAGAATTCCATTTTAAAAATAATTTCCAATAATATTGTAGACATTAATATCTCTTCATGACAGAAGGGAATGTGAGCAGGTGGCAAGGGAGATCAATTCCGAGTCTGGGCCTGAGAATCTGGCAATAGTGCCGGAAGAGGTTCAATGACCATATGCAGATGGTCAAGGTCAGTGAATGTATCTTCAAATAACACCGCCTACCCGCCACAACAGAAATATCTCCTATTGCTCAATATGCCTCAGCCCCACTCACCCTTCAGCGGTCCCTAGCAGGCAGGACTCAGGCCTAGCAATTCAGATGTTCCACCTCACCTTCAAACACCCAAAGATGCCAGCTGCATGCTCACCTCTCACAGCTTCCACATATCTCCAGATTTTCAGCTTTGGCAGGTGCACCACCCAAACACATTGCAAAACACTCAATGGCATTCTTCCCCCTCTCCTGCAGCACAAAGTAGCTCATAACTGAAAGGACCAGAGCAAAACAGGACAAGGACAGGCAAGCCTGCATCACGTAAGCCCTGTAGGAGCTGTGCTCAGCATCATGGGGACAGCAGTGACAGAGGTCATTGTATTCAATGCCACTGAACATTCAGGATGATGGTATGTTCCTGACTTATGGATATTTCTCAAATCATACTTCACCCTCATCCTGCTATCTAGCATGAAGTGCAAGCTGCAGATTGTGTGACAATGGTTACTATCCATAAGTTATTTGTGAAAAGCATCAGGCTGCATATGGGTAGAATCATGCAGGTACAAACATCACAGACTAAACAACTGCATTGATTTCTCAGCCTGTATGCTTGACATGGAATGTATATTGTAATTTCAAGAGCACTGAATTTGTATGGAGGCATCTCAGTGTGAAACATGTTGTGCAGAGAAAAGTTGAATTTTATTGCATTTTCTGTAATATTCAATTTGAAATGTTTTGCAATGTATTTTTGCAAACTTTATAAACAAAATAAAGTACATTCCTGGAAAAATATTTTGCCCGTCAGTTAATAACGTTGTGTTTCTACCAACCCAGTGTCAAATAAAAGCAGACAGCATTTTTGAAGAAAATGTTTAAATTCTCTTTCCCAAAAATTCACAAAAGATTCCTCAAGGCATTTCACAGGAATGTAATTAGGTGACCCTTAGTCAAATAACAAGATAATGGTGAGCAAAAGCGACCAAAGAGGTAGATTTTGAGCACACAAACTCTTTCTATTCCCTCACCACATAGGTTAACAGATCATCTACAGCCAAAGCATCGCTAAGCATCAAACACTCAGATTAATATTCAATAAGTTTCTGACACGTAAAATGTTAAATTTAGGGCCATACAAAAAACTACAGGCCTCCATTGCTGCATCGTCCAGAAATTGATTTTCTGGTCAATTAAATGGCAAACAGTAAAAGATAGTAAATTTCTTTTGCCCTCACGGAAATATTCTTGGCCAGACATTCAATTTTCCTCAGGGGTGAGAACAGGAGCAGGTACATTTTAGAAATAGCACTCCCAGACAGGTCAGTGTCCTCTGGCATAAACTAGAATTTTCAAAGCAAGGGTGGGGCGTTGGGCTTAACAGTCTGTTTAGCTCCTTGAGGAGCTTGTTAATGCGACGAGGAGACCAGTAGGCAATTTTCAATTTATAAATTGCCAAGCCTGAACACTCAGGAGCACATTAGTGCATAGCTTTCAGGTTCAATGCAGGAAGAAATTGAGTGACTTTTTCAAAATATGAAACATTTTTGGCACTAAGGGATTTTGCTCTAGGTCGGGAACAGTACCATTCACTTGGCTGTTTGGGCATTTTTGTAAGTGATGAGGTTGCTGGCCCTCCAAGGAGCTGCCTCCTCTCTTTGGCAAGGCAGCTGCAGGTTCCATCATGGCTACTGTCTGCCTTCGTCACTCAGTCTCAGCAGGCAGCTCTCGCCTCCTGGCAAAGCTTGGCACCACTAATTGGCACTGAGCTCGCCTCTGGCCCAATTAGGGCCCTTACATTTTACAATTGCAAGTGGTACAGATGCAAAGCAAGATCGGGATTTGGAAATCATCTGAGAGTCAGGTTCCCAACCCCAGGTTGAAAATTACACCCCTTCTCTCTCTCTTCCTACAAGCTGGAAGAAAATAATGGCCAGAATATTGACATCGGAGGGCAGGGATGGGCCCAACACGCCGACGCACGATGACATCAGGCGTGTGTCCCGACATCATCGCACGTCATTTAGATATTTCGTTCGGCAGGCACATGCCCGCCGAACTGTCAAAGACCTATCAAGGCCATTAGGAAAGTAATTTAGCTAATTAACAGCGCCGCCCGTCCAAGCAGCCTTCGCGTTTTTTCACGGGATGTGGTTTCCTGAAAGTTTAATAAAATAATTAAATAAAATTTGCGAAATAAACAAACGTGTCCCAGTTCATGTGACACTGTCACATGAGGGGACATGTTTAAATAATTTTTCGGATCATTTATTAAAAATTTGTACCGTCAACTTAATCTCTCTGAGGCAGCTCCGTGCCTCAGGGAGATTCCTGTGCTCTTTTGCCCGATTCTCCCTCCTCCCTCCCATCTGCACAGGTAGCGCTGAGCCTTAATTGGCCCACCCATGTAAAATGGCAGCGCGCAGCCGATCGTGGGCACCTCACCCCCATCCTCTCCTGCCTAGCCTGCCTGACACAGGTTAAGATCCTGCCCAATAAAAAATTATTTTTAGATCAAGTGGATAAGAAACATTAACTCTCTTCCCTAAACTACGAGGAATTGACACCTGTAGACAGCTCCTATTCTTTGACTGAGAATTAGCATATTGCTTGCATTAAATTCTTACAACAGTTTAAAACATGCACTACTATGGACTGAAAATCAAAGTCTAATTCTGATAACTTAATGAAAAGATGATGTGCTACATGGATGCATTTTTAAAGAATGCACTATAAAGCTGTCATAAGAACAAAAAACCACAACACACAAGCATTAATAACCTGGTTAAAAGAGCAATCCAGAAGAATATTATTAGTGTGAATAGCCTATATATGTTGTTACTGCTCAATTCTTTTATGTTGTACTTCTGTGCTCATCTACATAGGAGATGATTGCACAAGAAAATGAATCATTTTTCCATTTCAGGCATACGGAAGAAAAACAGAAAATGCTGGAACTCAGCAGGTCTGACAACATCTGTGGAGAGAGGAACAGAGTTAACATTTCGAGTCTGTATGACTTCTTCAGAGCTAAAGGGAAGTAGAAAGGCGATGAAATTTATACTGCTTAGAGGGGGTGGAGCAGGTGAAGCTGGATAGAAGGTCAGCAATAGCTGGGAGCTAAGGAGAGATTGACAAAGATGTCATGGACAAAAAGACAAAGGGAATGTTAATGGTAGTGGTAAGGCTAAAGGAGGTGCTGATAGTGACATTAAGGTATGAATGCAGAATGCGTTAATAGCAGAACAAGGACAAGCATTCTGTGAAAGAACAAGATTGAACAAGTAACAGATGGCTGTTTTGGGGGTGGGGTGAGTGAGGAGGCAGTGGGTGAGGAATAAGGATGGAAAAAGGGGTGAAAGGGGATAAAACAATGAATAAATGAATACAAAAAAAAATAAATGGATTAAAAAAATAAACTTTTAAAAAGGGGATAAAAAAGGGTATTAAAAAAGGGGCGAAGATAGAGGAGAGAGTTGTTGAACTCAATGTTAAGTCCGGTAGGCTGTAAAGTCCCAAATGGGAAGATGAGGTGCTGTTAATCCAGTTTGCATTGAGCTTAACGTTTCGAGCCTTCATGGCCCTTCGGCAGAACTGAAGGGCCATGAAGGCTCGAAACGTTAACTGATTTCTTCTCCGCCGATGCTACCAGACCTGCTGAGTTTTTCCAGGTAATTCTGCTTTTGTTTTGGATTTCCAGCATCCGCAGTAGCTTTTAGCTTTTTGCATTGAGCTTCACTGGAACACTGCAGCAGGCCAAGGACGGACATGTGGGCATAAGAGCAGGATGGTGTGTTGAAATGGCAAGCGACAGGAAGGTCTGGGTCATGCTTGCGGACAGACCGAAGGTGTTCCGCAAATCGGTCACCCAGTCTGCGTTTAGTCTCCCCAGTGTAGAGGAGACCGCATTGGGAGCAGTGAATGCAGTAGACCAAATTGAAGGACCTGAGTTTTTCCAGCATTTTCTGTTTTTAATTTCAGATTTCCAGCATCCGCAGTATTTTGCTTTTATCCAAAAGGCATATGTTAAGCAAACACTGGCTTTTGTATTTTCCATTCCTGCAACACTCAGCCTTCCTTAAATGAGGCCATCAGTGATAATCTAATTCAGACAAGCTTTGCATTACATTCTTGTCCTCACCAGTCTGGACTAGATCTGGACTCAGACACAGGTTTGAAGGATTGTGTGTTTCAGTCTCATTTCGTTACTGATTTCATTTGCATTTGAGACAGCAAGTACAGTGCTAGGAAATGGTAGATTTTTCAATTTTAGACACATCTGTCAGTATCAAGCAATTCCAGATCCTATATGTCACTGATTATATGCAGAGCAAAACATCCCTTACTCTGCCTCGGTTGCAAGACTTAATCCAAGGCTTTTTTTTTAACTAAGTAAAGCAACTTGGGGTAAGGCACATAACTGGGGCAAAGTGAATGAAACTTTACTTTAAATCGAATCCGTGACCTTAAAGTCTGTATTCTCCCACTGCAAGCCAATGCATAAAACCTAAATTTGCAGAATATGCTTGCATATGTTCCATTGGCTTTCTGTCAGTTATACAAAAAAGTTTTTAAATTGGCTGGCTGATGGCCTATAAATACTCCTTGGGGGAAGAAAAAAACTATAGACATAATATTGCATACATTGTCATGTTCTGTGTGATACCGAATAAAACATATTCTCTAAAACAGGATTATCTCAAATTTCCCAATTACTATGTCATTCACAATTAAAACGATGCGTCATATTCCCTGGGAACCGTTCTTGTTCTATGGTTTACATCCTTACACTAAGAGTTCTGAACACCCATGGGAGAGCTGTGATGACTCATCTCCAAATAGCTGTAATGCACTGATGCAAGTGGCAACAAGCATTATTGCTCTAATCTTTTCTGAAGCTGTACAATTTTTTTTTGTGGCTTATCAATTGATAGAGTGCAGTAACTTACTATGTACGATAATGAAATTCCACAAGCTTTACTACATATCATTTCTACTGTCAAGCACAAGGGCCACACCCCATATTACAAAAACACTTTTAGGAAGTAATGTTAGAAACAATACCACACACCAACAAACATGAGCTACAAACTTGAACAATCTTTCTATTTCCCCCAACAATTTATAAGAATACATAACTCAAACAACAGCTAGTTTAATTTTCACTGCATACACACATGTGCAGAATAGGAAATAAATAACAGCTCAAATTGGTAAATTTTATATTGGTGCAGCATGAATGTTGATTCTGGGAAACAAACAGTGATGACATGACAGTAGGTGATAAACTGTTAAATTTAAATTCAGTTCCTTTATCCCAATACCAGGCCTGTAGAAACAGGGCTTCCAGAGTCAGAGCTTTAAAAAAGGCAGGCAATGCATGCAGGTAGGAATTTATTACAAATTCAGTTCAATTATCTGTTGCCAGTTTAAGACGGCAACACACATAGACGCTATGCAAAAGGTAACCAAACTGATACTGTTTTTACAAAAAAGCTCATTCATGGAATGTGGACGTTACTGACAAGGCCGGTATTTTATTGCCCATCCCTAATTGCCCTTAGTGGTGGGCCTGCTTAAACTGCTTCAGTCCATATAGTGGGCGAGTTCTCAAGGCTAGTGATGAGGTGCCAATCATACAAAATTCAAAAAAATTACTGTTAGGTGGAGCCCTTTGTGCTTCTCACCTCTTGAAGATACCAACACCTTTTGAATGTACAGCTTCACAGACATCAATTACCCTCCATCACCTCACGCAAGTGATTATTCACAGAGGTTTGAGTGTCAAAGGATATCAACATCAGAGCCAAAGTGAGAATCACCTTCGTCATATACCCATATTTGCAGCAAAAATGAATGAATACTGGTAAGGAGTGGTCAGTTTTTATTTCCACATCCCAGACCAACATGACCATTTCACATTTCTGGTGCCTTCCTAATGAAAATCAGCTGACTCAACAGAGTTCAAATTTGAGATTAACAGATAGCAAGCCTGAGAAAGCTTCCTGCTTACCAACAGGACCCATCACTTAATTCTTCAGCACCATTACTTCTTACCAGGTAGTTACTATTATTAAAAAACATGATGACTACCGATAATCATAAGAAGTTATAAATCTGATTAGATGACACTGAAGAAAGAGAAATTACGATCTAAGTACTGGATGGTAATCTTGCATTTCATCTTCTACTTTGGGAAGTAAGATAATGCAAAGAAGTGATTGGGTTTTGACCAGAATAAATTCATAAAATTAGCCAGTAGAAGCAACCGTCTGACAAATGCAAAACTAATCACAGACACAGCAAATCGACAATCATTGCAAGATTGCAGGTACTGTTGCAATAAGTTTAAAATAAACATTGTAATGTATTTTTGGTCTGTTGTTAATTAACTGGGCAAGTGAGAAAAATTAATGTGCCGTAGATAAAGCAAGCAAATGTCCACATAGAATTGTCATTTCAGACACTAGAAACACACGATCAGAAAATTGTGCAATATTATCTTGGTGGCAAGTTTATAGTATCAAAGAAATGTTAAAACAATCACCATGTTTGATTGCCCAATGATTTAACACAAATATGGAAGACAGGACAAACCATTTTCCATCTGTCATCTGTGTGTCATTGAAGACACTGGAACCCCCATTTTCACTTGGTCATCATATACAAACCTGTTGTTTTATACAATTTAGACTCCATTCATTTCCAAACACCTACCCAACAAGTAATACATTCCCTCTCCATTAATCACTAGGACAGCTAATTGATCTGGAACTCATTGGTTAAACTGCAACACACCAACCCAGCTGAGCAATTACCTCAAAAGTTCAACGCACCAACTGTTGAGCATTAATTTCCTTCATCCACTCGACAAAAGAAATAGACAGCAGTTTCCACCCAAAATGTACTTTCAAAGTAATTCAATTCTTCCCCCCACTCAGCTCAATTTGTGGTTACTAAAAGCCTGCAGTTAAATCAAGTCAACCTGACCCAACAGAAAAAAGTTAACCCAATTGATAATGCCCATTCTAACAGAGCAGATGCAAATCACTTATAACAGTGTAATCTAATTGAAGAGAAAGGGCAACGTATTGTAAACCAGTATTGTATAGACCGCACGAAAACTACTGGCTTACAACTGTTACCTATACATGAACACACAGCCACACTGAAGGTTGTAACACTTTCATAAATTAACAGATCCCATTTACCAATCCAGAGGTGACTTACGTAAAGGCATGCAGAACATGGCTTTAAATATGCTGTAAAACACTTACCTTGTGTTCAACTTTAACTCTTTTTAAAAATAGGGATGGTTAAAAAGCTGTAACGAGGTACACATTTAATAAACTCTTCAGTACTCAGTGCCTGTGCAAGAGATAAGCAGTTACAGCAGATATATCAAAGTGAACTGCGCAGCAGAAGTTTACATTAGAGCTCTGGGAGTGGCCAGCATATTAAAAGGAAAATTAACAAAGCATGAAGTGAAAGATGATAGGATATGGCTCATCGATACCCAAATCATGCTAACCTGGCCCCATCATAACATTTAGCAACTGTTTTGACCTTTTCTGAACTCAATCAGAATTAATTAGGCACTGCAGCTTATTCCAAAAGTAAAATAAATCTTTACATTTTGGTCATGAAACACCAGCAAACAATAAACCTAGATATTGACTTCTAAAATCCAAAATGGAAATCTGAATGAAAAACCAAGGCCAGCATTTTCTTCAATGAAACTTAAGGTGTCTCACAGTGTACCAATGAAATTAATTTAATTGAAGATCCTTCATGAATTCTATTACACTCAAAGAATAGATTAATTGGACTACTCATTTGAAGGTAGGTGTTGGCATTGTGAAGATGAAGATTGCTACTGACACTATAAACTCTGAACGGATCAACAGAGTGCTCCAAAATATTAATCTGGAAACTGGCATTTTGGCTTGAGGCTACATTCAATATATTAAATAAAAACAGAAAATGCTGGAAATACTCAGCAGGCTTGGCAGCATCAATGGGGAGAGAAATAGAGTTAATGTTTCAGATTGATGGAAGACCTTTCATGAGAACAGAGGCTACATTTATTCATTTATCATCAATTAAAGTGTACCTCTTCCAAGTGTTGCAAAAAGAGTTAAGCAATAGTAATCTTAATAAATCTAATTCCAAACTAGGGATATGTAACATTAAAGGTTCAAAAAGCATTTAAGGACTGCTAGTTTATGCGAAGCAGTTGAATTGCAAAAGATGAAAATATACTGGGATAGTTTCCGCATGTTTACGTTAATATCAGGAAACTTTGTCCTGGTTTAGCTGATTTTCCCCCAAAGGCTGTGGAATTTTAAAATCAAGTGGGTTATGTCCAATTTCACTTATGTTTACGTTTTCTATGATCTTTTGCACTGGCTCAAGATTCAATTCAGCCGAAGCAGGTACTGTCCACAGAACTGTCCATGCTACCCGGTTAAAAATTGTAAGATTGTGCTGATTAGGGAAGGCTCTTCAAATTACACCAATGTTCTCAGGCTCACAGATATTAGTCAACATGTTTCAAAGGTTTTTTCATATCAAAAAATATTAAGAAATTAATTAGTGCACAACAATCAGACTATTAAAGGTACAGTACTGAATCGTTTAAGTCTTTCCAGTGATTTTACATAAGGTCATTCACAATTGGAGAATTGGATAGTTATTAAAAGACGTTTATTTGACAAGGTCACCAGACTAACAAACTTCAAAGAATACAAGGAATGACCAACTCCTGGCGCACTGAAGTTTTTACATGTGATTATGCAAATTATTTTGTCAGAATCTTGAACCATTGCCTAACTAGCGCAATTTCAAGTGAATACAAACACCGTCCCATTGACTTAAAGATATGGCATTAATTATCCCGTATATTTCTAAAATGATCATTGTTCCATCTTGTATTGCATGACTTTTATAAGTCAATCCTCTATCCATGCTAAGGTATTGGGCCTGAACTTTGTTGGAATGGCAATCAGCGCTGGATTGCCACTCTGTGCCCAGCTTTTTACCTGATATTTTTTTCCCCAGCCTGTCTCGCCTGACCTTTTGACTCAGATCCAGGAAGGGCAGCGAGTCCCCAAGGCCCAGCGTCAGAGCGCAGGGGAGGGGCAGAGCGCTGGAGGCTTTTTTTTAACACAAGCTGCCATAAACCAGGCATGTGCATTGAAATGTAAAGGTTCTTGATAGGCCAGGGAGAAGACAAGTGTCTCAGGTAAGTAGATAGGATTTGTGGGGGAGAAAAAAATCGGAGGACAGGGGAAGAGAGAATCGGGCCTCTGCAGAGAAAGGGAGGCACGGGTGTGTAGTTGAGAGCTGGGCCCGGCAAGGGGGCTGGGGGAGAGGTCGGAGGAGTCTCTTGCGGGTGGGGGGGAATCCCGTAGGTGGGGTGGTGTAGTCAGGGGGTGGGGGGGACTCCTGGGGGTGTGGAGGAGGGATGAAGGAGACCTTGAAGGGGTGGATAGTTGGGGGAGACACCTGGGGTGTCAGGGGAGTCCTGTGTTTGGGCAGGGTGGGGTAAGTCGGGATAGGGGTGGATCGGTCTAGGTCTGTACAACAGTTACCTAGAAGTTAGAAGTGGTTTTAATCCTTCTACTTTTTATGGGTAGCCTAGTCGGAACTATTCAAAAGTTTCGATTTAAATCGCAATTCCGGGTGGTTCCCAGTGCAGGGCAATTGCTATGGGGAAGTTTGCACTTCTGAGCAATTGCTGTGCAAACCTTACCTGGGAACTTCTGAAGTGGATTCCCCAGCGCATCTTTGGGGTACTCTCCCGGCCTCCCCAATCCGACGCCGGGGAGCTTGGAAGTTAAGGTCCATTATCCCTAACACCACCGGCTCTTATTTTGTGCAGTATACTTTTTTGTGGCACTTTATCAAATGTCTTTTGGCAATTCAAATATATGTACTGGTTCCCCTTTAACCACCCTGCTCATTACAGCCTCAAAGAACTCTAATGAATTTGTAAAGCACAATTTGCCTTTCACAAACCAAGTTGATTCTGCTTGTTTGTATTATGATTTTCTAAATGTTATGCTACTACCTCATTAATAATGAATTCCAACATTTTCACAATGTAAGAAGTTAGGCTAAGGGCCTATAGTTTTCTGCTTTCTGTCTACCGCCTTTCTTGAATAGGTGCGATTTTCCAATCCAATGGGGCCTTTCTTGAAACTAGGGAACTTTGGAAGACTAAAACCAATGTATCCACTATCTCTGCAGCCACTGACTTTGGACACCCTAGAATGCAGGACATCAGGTCCAGGGGACTTGTCAGCCTTCAGTCCCATGAGTTTGCATAGTACTTTTTCTCTAGTTAAAAGCTCCTCCCTCCCTTTTGTCCCAATTTTCCACTTTTATTGGAATGTTTTTTGTCTTCTACTGTGAAGATAGGTACAAAATATTTGTTCAAAATCTCTGCCATTTCCTGGTTTTCTATTATTATTTCACAGTCTCATCCCCAAAGGGACCTAAGTTTAGGCAATGGAGAAATAGGGTAGAATTTTAAAAAAGAGGTACTTAAAAGGGTTGGTAGTATGCAAGCTAGAAAAGTCAGTTTAGGTGGGATGCATCCTAGGTTGCTGAGGAAATTAAGGGTAGAAGTTACAGAAGCTCTGGCCACAATTTTCCAATCCTCCTCCAATATGGAATTGGCAGCATAAGATTGGAACATTGCTGTTCTGTTCAAAAAAAGGTGAGAGGGATAAACCTGGCAATTAAAGGTCAGTCAGCTTAATGTCAGTGGTTGCGAAATATTTGAGGTAATAATCAGAGACTAAATTGTCACTTGGAAAAATATGGATTAATAAATGGCAGCCAACATGGATTTGTTAAAAGTGAGTCATGCTTGACTAATTTGACCGAGGTGTTCAATGAAGCAACGGAAAGGGTTGAGAGTTGTACAGCTGATGTTGTGTATATAGACTTTTAAAAGATGTTTAATAAAATACCACAATCACTTGCTCGAAAAATTGAAGCTTATGGGATTAAATAGACAGGTGACAGCATGGCTACAAAATGGGCTAAGAGACAGAAAGCAGAGAGTCGTAGCAAACAGCTGTTTTTTCAGACTGCAGAAAAGGTTGTCAATTGTATCAATTACAGGTGGATGATTGGATGGTTATTTGAGCACATATAAAGAGATACTTGCTGATGAGAGTTGAGTGGAGGCAGTCGATATACAGCTATAATGTTTTACTCTATCCCAAGTAAAGACTGGCTTTGGATTCTTCCCTCACCAACTGGCTGTTAGGGGTATAACATTGGTATCCACAAGGGCCCATATTAGGACCACTACTGCTTTGATATAAATTAATGGCCTGAACTTGGTTATACTGGGCATAATTTTACAGTTTGTCGACAACATGAAATTCAGAAATAGAATAAACATTGAAATAAATAGTAACGGTTTTCAGAAGGGCATGGAATGGTAAAATGAGTAGAAGCATGGTATTTGAAATTTAACAGAGAAGTGTGAAATGATACATTTTGGTAGGAAGAATGAGGAGAGGAAGTATAAACTAAATGGTATAATTATAAAAGGGTTCAGGTACAGAGATAGCTGGAGCTCTACATGAATATTCGAAGGTGGCAGGACAAGTTGAGAAGTCTCTTAAGAAATGGGACTCCTTGGTTTTATAAACAGAAACATGGAATACAAAAGCAAGGAATTTAAGCTAAACCTTTCTAAATTACTGGTTAGGTACCAGCTGGAGTATTGCATTCAATTTTGGGCATTTAGAAAGATGTCAAGGCCTCAGAGAAGGAGCAGAGACTATCTAGAGTCATAGAGGTCTACGGCACAGAAAAAGGCCCTTCGGGCCATCAAGTCTGCGCCGGTCAAACAAGTACCTAGCTATACTAATCCCATTTCCCAGCACGAGGCCCATAGCCCTGTATGCCATGGCATCGCAAGTGCACATCCAAATACTTCTTAAATGAGGGTTTCTGCCTCTACCACCATTTCAGGCAGTGAGTTCCAGATTCCCACCACCCTCTGAGTGAAACAATTCTTCCTCACATCCCCTCTAAACCTCCTGCCCCTTACCTCAAATCTATGCCCCCTGGTTATTGATCCCTCCACCAAGGGGAAAAGTTCCTTCCTGTCTACCCTATCTATGCCCCTCAATTTTACACACCTCAATCATGTCCCCCCTCAATCTCCTCTGCTCCAGGGAAAATAACCCAGTCTATCCAATCTCTCTTCATAACTAAAACTCTCCAACCCAGGCAACATCCTGGTAAATCTCCTCTGCACACTCTCTAGTGCAATCACATCCTTCCTAAAATGCAGATCCAGAACTGCACACAATACTCTAGCTGTGGCCTAACCAGCGTTTTATACAGTTCCAGCATAATCTCCCCGCTCTTATATTCTATGCCTCGGCTAATAAATGCAAGTATCCCATATGCCTTCTTAACCACTTTATCTACCTGTCCCGCTACCTTAAGGGACATGCACACCAAGGTCCCTCTTATCCTTGGTACTTCCCAGGTTCCTACCATTCATCGTGTATTATCGTGCCTTGTTTGTCCTGCCCAATCACCTCACACTTATCCGGATTAAATTCCATTTGCCACTGATCAGCCCATCTGACCAGCCCGTTATATCCTCCTGTAATTTAAGGCTATCCTCCTCACTATTTACCACCCACCAATTTTCGTGTCATCCGTGAACTCACTGATCAACCCTCCTACATTCAAGACCAAATCGTTTATATATATACACCACAAACAGCAAGGGACCCAACACCGATCCCTGTGGAACCCCACTGGACACAGTCACAAAAATGCCCCTCGACCATCACCCTCTGTTCCTGCCACTCAGCCAATTCTGGATCCAATTTGCCGAATTGCCTTGGATCCCATGGGTTCTTACCTTCGTTATCAGTCGCCCATGAAAGACCTTATCAAAAGCCTTGCTGAAGTCCAAGTAGACTACCTCAAATGCATTGCCCTCATCTACACACCAGGCCACCTCTTCGAAAAATTCAATCAAATTAGTCAGATATGACCTCCCCTTAACAAAACAACAGACTGTCCTTGATTAATCCCTGCCTCTCCAAGTGTGGATTAATTCTGTCCCTCAGAATTGCTTCCAATAGTTTCCCTACCACTGAGGTTAGACTGGCTGGCCTGTAGTTCCCTGGTTTATCCCTTCCTCAATAACGATTGGCTGTCCTCCAGTCCTCTGGCACCTCTCCTGTGGCCAGAGAGCTATTGAAAATTATTGCCAGCGCCCCTATCATCTCCTCCATTGCCTCACTCAACAGCCTGGGATACATTTCATCCAGGCCTGGAGATTTGTCTACTTCAAGCCTGCCAGGCCACTTAGAACCTCCTCCTTTTCTATGCTAATTTCTTTAATTATGTCACAGTCCTTTGCCTGATTTCCATACCCACGTCGTCCCTCTCACTTGTAAACATCGACACAAAGTATTCATTTAGAACCTACCTATGTCTTCCAGCTCCACACATAAATTACCACTATGGTCCTTAATGGGCCCTACTCTTTCCCTAGTTATGCTCTTACTCTTAATGTACTTGTAAAATAACTTTGGATTTTCCTTTATTTTACCTGCCAGTGTTTTTTCATGCCTCCTTTTTGCTCTATTAATTTCCTTTTTAAGTTTCCCCTACATATTCTATACTCCTCTAGGGCTTCCACTGTTTTGAACCCTCGGTATTTGCCATAAGCCTCCCTTTTCCTCTTTATCCAATCCTGCATATCCCTCGACATCCAGGGTACCCTGGATTTGTTGGTCCCACCCTTTGTCTTTACTGGAATATGTTGGCCCTGTACTCTCCCTATTTCCTTCTTGAATGAGTCCCACTGCTCTGGTGCAGATTTATCTAAAAGTAGCTGCTCCCAGTCCACTCTGGCCAAATCATATCTCATCTTATTAAAATCAGCCTTCCTCCAATTTAGAACTCTGATTTCTGGCCCATCCTTGTCCTTTTCCATAACAACCTTGAATTTAACAGAGTTATGAACACTATCTGCAAAATGTTCCCCCCACTGATACCTCTACCACTTGCCCAGCTTCATTCCCTAAAATTAAGTCCAGGACCACCCCCCTCTCTTGTAGGACCTTCTACATACTAGCTTAAAAGGTTCTCCTGGATGCATTTTAAGAATTCTGCTCCCTCTCAACCTATCACACTATGACTAACCCAGTTAATGTTGGGGAAGTTGAAATCCCCCACTTTTACTACCCTATTATTTTTACACTTCTGAAATTTGCTTACATATCTGCTCTTCTATTTGTCTGACTGTTTGGGGGCCTATAGTGCACTCCCAGCAATGTGATTGCTCCTATTTTGTTTTTCAGTTCTACCCATGTGGCTTCATTTGAGGAGCCTTCTAAGACGCATCCCTCCTTACTGCTGTAATTGATTCCTTGATCAATATTGCGATATCCCCTCCTCTTTTGCCTCCTTCCCTGTCTCACCTGAAGACCCTAAATCCTGGAATATTGAGCTGCTAATCCTGCCCCTTTCTCAACCATGTCTCTGTGACAGCAATGACATCATACTTCCATGTGTTAATTTGTGCCCTCAATTCATCTGCCTTATTAGTCAGACTCCTTGCATTAAAATAAATACCACCCAACCTTGCCAAGCAACCTTGTGCCTTAACTGGCCTATAATTTCTATACCTTCCAGACTCACTTGCTCTCTCTTCTAATTTTGGCTGTGCATCTCCCCCTGCTGAACCTTCTTTTAGGACTCCATCCCCCTGCCAAGTTAGTTTAAACCCTCCCCAATAGCACTAGTAAACCTACCCTCGAGGATGGTGGTCCCATTCTGGTTCAGGTGCAACCCGTCCGCCTTGTACAGGTCCCACCGCCCCCAGAAACGATCCCAATGTCCCAGAAATCTAAAGCCCTCCACTCCTGCACCATCTCTCCAGCCACGCATTCATCTGGACTAACCTCCTATTCCTATACTCACTAGCACATGGCACTGGAAGTAATCCAGAGATTACTACCTTTGAGGTCCTGTTTATTAATCTGTTTCCTAGCTCCATAAACTCTACTTGCAGGACCTCATCCCTCTTTCTACCTATGTCGTTGGTACCAATATGTACCACAATATCTGTCTGTTTGCCCTCCCCCTTTAGAATGCCCTGCAGCTGTTCAGTGACATCCTTGACCCTGGCACCAGGGAGGCAACATACCATCCTGGAGTCACATCTACGGCCGCAGAAATGCCTGTCTGTTCCCCTTATTATCGAGTCTCCTACCACTATTGCTCTTCCCCTCTTTTTCCTCCCTCCCTGTGCAGCTGAGCCACACTCAGTGACATGAGCATGGCTGCACTCCCTAGAGGAACCGTCACTCTCACTGTTTTCCAACACAGAAAAACAGTTCTCGAGCGAGATGCACCCTGGGGATTTCCTGACTACCTGACACCTTTCTTCTGAATGAGAGTCACCCATTCCCTCTCTGTCTGCACTTCTGTAAGCTGTGGGGTGACCATGTCTAAAAACGTGCTATCGACGAAACTCTCAGCCTTGCGGATGCACCTCAGTGCCTCCAGCTGCCGCTCAAGCTTCAAAACTCGGAGCTCAAGTAGCTGCACACGTGGTCGGTCAGAGCGCAAGGAGCGTCTAGGGCTTCCCACATGTTGCAGGCGGTACAAAACACGGGACTGAGCTGCCCTGCCATTCCTCTAGTTTAAAAAAAAACCCTTACTTTAAGCTAAATATAGTAAAAAGTTAAATTATTTATGTACTTTAAATAAAACCTAGAACCCTTACCTTTCCTTAGCTTAATCTATTTTAAACTGGGGAAAAACACTTACCCACTACTCACCAATCAGCTCTCACCTTTGTGCTGACGTCACTTTTTGAAGCTTCCCCACACTCACGCTGGTTCTGATCTCTCCGCTGCTCTCTTGCGCTGTCTTGTGATGTCACTCTTGTTATTTTCAAGAAGAACTGACTGCAGGACACTCTTCCCAGACTGCTTCACAGGGATGCTGACTGCAGGGCACTCTTCCCAGGCTGCTTCACTGGGATGCTGACTACAGGACACTCTTCCCAGGCTGCTTCACCACGATCCTGACTGCAGGACACTCTTCCCAGCACTAGAGTGGCACTCAGAATGAGCTATGTCAGTTATGTGGAGAGGCTGGAGAAGTTGGGACTGTTCTCAGAGCAGAGTAGCATAAGGGAAGGTTTAATAGAGGTGTTCAAATTCACGAAGGATTTTGATAGAGTAAATAGCAACTGTTTCTAGTGGCAGAAGAGTTAGTAACCAGAGGATACAAATTCAAGTAAAAGAATCAGAGGTGACATGAGGAGACTTGTCTTAAATAAATGCAATGAGCTATGATGATCTGGAATGCACTACCTTAAAGGTTGCAAGCAGATTCAAAAACCACTTTCAAGAAGGTAAGTGAATGATAAATATTTGAAGAGAAAAATGTTTGCAGGGCTATTTGAACAGGGCAGAGAAGTGGGACTAAATAGACAGCTATGTTTAAAAAGTTTTCTTCGGTGCTACATTATTTGGAGTAGCACAAATAAATTACTGTCTCATCTGGACGAGTGTTTGGGACCCTGGATGGTGAAAAGGGAGGATGTAAACGGGTAGGTGTTGCACCTCCTGTGTTTGTGTGGGAAGGGCAAGGGATGCTGGAACAGTAAAGGGAAAGATCCCTTCCAAAACCTGAAAGGGGAGAAGGGAAGAGAAGATGTGGCGGAAATGGCAGAATACGATCTGTTGAATGTGGAGGCTGGTGGGATAGAAGGTGAGGGCAATGGAGTCCCTTTTGTGGTTCTGGGAGGGGTGAGGGTGCAAGTGTGGATATGTCAACCACAGTGGTGGGGGATGCTTAGCTAAGGCTGAGGAAGACACTTTGTGGAAGATGGCATCGTTGGAACAGATGTGCAATAACATGTTGGGCACCATACAAAGTCATACCTACTGCTAAAATGAACCTGTGTATCTGTGCATCTCTAAGGCCATAGGGCTAAATAAAGTATAACACAGCCCTCGATCAATTACACTTGGGCGAATACTGAGATTAATAACAAGATATTAGTTGTGAAATTTGTCAGTAGAATGATAGGGCTTGTAAATCCGCAATTCCTCCCTAAGGTCCAATAAAGCTGTCAAAAAATAACTGACCTTCTTTTATATTTTGTTTTAAAGTGTAATAGGAAAGTTTTCACATGTTTCAAAATCTGTCAGGCACCTCGGAACACAAAACCTGAACAAATGCATGAAATAGGGCAGTTTTACTTATGGCAAAGCCGTTTTTTAAGAAAGTTTGGGACTTGCGATATATATATAAAATTAGCAGAACATTTATTAACCACAGTAGAAGAAACCTAGCCACAGTAGCCTATACAAGAGATACATTAAAGCACTGACCTATTAAAAAACCTATGTCAAGAACATAAATTACAATTAACAGGAGAAAGGTATCAAAAACTAGGCATATATAATTTCAAGTAGCCGAAAATATCTAGTTCCTTACCACTTGATCTCAAAAACATTCATTGGAGGCAACTTCTGCCAATTTGCAGTACACCAGTACATCTGGTTCAGCTATATATCGATGTAACATTTTACCTGCTGTGGTAAACCCCTTTTTGCTCATTCATGATACCAACAATTTCACAGTTATTACTGCAGTATCATGTGCAATGACACAATAATACACTGAATATCCATCAGAAGCTGTGGGGCAACAGAATTAATGAAAGCATTTTATCAATTTTTCCTTCAATCTATACAGACAACGAACTGCATGAACATCACTACTGGATTAGAAATATAAGGAAATCCATTCTGGTAAATCTTGTAGCACCACAATAGAAAACCAAAAGATCATAAATGCAAATATAGAACTGGAAGGGACATAAAGTTTGCAAAATGCTTTTAACTTTCAGGTTACCAGATTGGGCATCAGCAGTCTATTGGCATGCTTAGATAACTCTACAGACTTTAGTTTATGCAGAGGCTTGGACAATACAGGCGAGTCTTCACAGTTGATGCTGCAGATTCAAACAGCAACTGGAGAATAGGTTTCTATTTATTAAATATCAAGAACTTGACAAGTGCACTTGCATATTAATTACATCACACTGGAACTCCCTCCCTAACCACAGGGACTTTTCAAGGGCAATTTGGGATAGGCAATAAATGCTGGCCTGATCAGCAAAGCCCACATGCTGTATATAGGATGTGAGATTAGGTTATACGAAATACAACGATACATAGAACTGTTATCTGAATGTAAAATTTACAAAATCAAATTCTCAGAACAACTAGCATGCAGGGAAAAAAATCTGCCAAAATGCACTTTGATCAATGATTCTTCAGATTTAATTTGCAAGAATTAGAAAAACAGCAGAATAGGGACTACAGGCAGTTTCTCAACAATGAGCTAGAGAACATTTGAAAATACTGAAGTAAAGGTTAGGTAAAATCCCTTTATGACAACTTACCAGAAACATTTTGAAAAAAATGTTGCCATGTGCTTTTGCAACAAAAGCTCCCTACCTACATCCACAGTAAAAATGCAATTGCTTCCTTTATTGTTGTTCTATTTTTAATTATAAACTGGGCAGCTTCACAAGTACAACTTTATAATATTGACTTGCATTACCTAATTGACTCAAGTTACCTTGCTACTGTTCTGAAAATACTTTATGACTTCATGCCACTCCTTGGAGTAAAATTGTTTCTTTTTGATGGAAAAGGGGAACAATTGCTCTTCAAAATCTTTAAGACAACCCGCACCATTAGTCCCTTCCCCTTTATTCTTTAAATCAATTTTGCTAAGCAAGTATTTATCTATGTAAAAAAAAATCAATCTTAGGTTGACAGCACATAACACTATTCTACTACCGAAAGTGTAAATTCTTACCAAACACGCTTATTAATTTACCAAACAGTGGCAGAAATGACTACTCCAGTATTGTGCTGTTTATGACTGTTAAGTGAAATCTTGCTTCAGCTGCACGTGCCATCAGCTGTGCTCCCTGAACAAAAGTACATTTCTTATTTGTTGGCAAACGCATAAGGGGAAAGGGTTTCAAACTAGCACTTGGGGGCAGATGTCTAAGCGCCAGAACAGCTGGGAGACATGCTCGCCATTCAATAAAAAGACTTTCAGACTCACTAAGCCATTTTTAGCCACAAGTTGGAGAACTGTACATCAAAAAGAAACAACTGTTCACTATCCTACCCACGGACAATGATCAATAACAGCTTAACAATCAGTCTACAGTACGTCAACTGTGCTGGTACTAAAAGCAACCACCCTATAATTAGACCAAACATAAAGCATTGTGTTGTTTCTGCAACCTGATCTACTGAAGAAATCCTCCCACCTCACGTTTGAAGCATCTGCAGAAAAAAAATACATGATTGAACAATTAAACTATCAAAGTTAAGATTAAACTTTTATAATAGTCATTCTTTAGTTTTAAAACTCAGTTTTGCTATAGGAACAAAGCACTCAGGAGCAGGAGTAGGCCATTTGGCCCTTTTGAGCCTTCTCCACCATTCAATAAGATCATGGCTGACCTGACTGTGGTCTCAACTCCACTTTCCTGTCTGCCTCCTCATAATCAGTAACTCTCTTGTCTATCAAAAATCTACCTAACTCAGCATTGAATATATTCAATGGCCCAGCCTCCACTATTTTTTGGAGAAGAGAGTTCCACAGACTAACGACCCTCAGAGAAAAATAATTCTCCTCGTCTGAGTCTCAAAAGGGAAACCTCTTATTTTTAAACTGTGCCCTCTAGTTCTATTCTCTCCCACAAGAGGAAACATCTGCCTGGTATCCACCCAATCAAGTCCCCTCAAGATCTTATATGTTTCAATAAGATCACCTCTCATTCCTCTAAACTCCAATAGGTAAAGGCCTATCCTGTTCAACCTTTCTTCATAAGGTAAGCCCTTCATCTCAGGAATGAGTCAAATGAACCTTCTTGGACCTGCTTCTAATGCACTTAAAACCTTTTTTCAAATAAGGAGACCAAAGCTGTACACAATATTCCAGGTGTGGTTTCACAAAGGCCAGGTACAGCTACAGTAAAACTTCCCTTTTATATTCTATTCCCCTTACAATATATGCCAACATCCCATCTGCCTTTCTAATCACGTTGTACCTGCAAACTAACCTTTTGTAATTCATGTACCAGAATACCCAGGTCCCTCTGAATCAGAGTTCTGCACTCTACGCTTAAATAGTATACGGTTTTTCTATTCTTCTTGCCAAAGTGGACAAGGTTACATTTTCCCACATTTTACTCCATCTGTCAAATTTCTGCCCACTCACTTAACCTATCCATATCTCTTTGTAGACCCTTTACCTCTTCTTGACATCTTACTTTCCTACCTATCTTGATGGTTTTGCTATGTTTCTCCTCTGCTTTAGGTCTATGTACAAAAACAACACGGTTACTTTAGTTACCAATTAACTTCCTGATTGTAGGAAAGTGCTTTTATCTTAATTTGGCTTTACCCTTACTGCCTGGTGGAAATTGGGAGCTCCAAGTGGAAGAAACTGATAAATGCTGGCCACAACATCTTGTGGATGAATTTTTAAAAACCCACAGATACAAACTGGTGCTTGTCCATTCCATGGCAGAATATTTAAATACAACATTTTTAACATAAATCTAAACCAGCAAGTTATGTTTCACTCAACTTTTAGAACTTGTGTTGCTATTTCTATGAAATGATATGCAAAGATATTCTAAAGAGGTGTCAGCCTTCATTTTACACAGTTAAGTATGGAATGGGTGATAAAAACAGGGATCTTTTCAGGCCACTAACAGGTCATTGGTACACACTATCTGGAGCATAGAGTATCCCAGCAAGAATAGTAATACTTTCAGGAAACAGAGAAAGAAAATTAGGTTTTTTTTTTAAACAAAATCCTGATGAAATTACCATCCAGGGTTCCAAGGCACAAGGGAAAAATCATACATGTCTTTATCACTATCATGCTCCTTACCAGAAGATGAGTACGCAAAATTGCTCTTCAACAAGGCAGACAGAGAGCAATCACTGTTGTAACATAGTGGGGTGTGGAAAACCAATTTGTACAAAGAAAGATCCCAAAAACAGCAATGAGATAAATGGCCAGATAATCTATTTTAGTGACATTGGTTTGGGGATAAGTATTGGCTAGGACAAGGAGATAACTCCTTGAGAGGACAGACAGGCTTCATTTGAACATCTCACCCAAAAGGTGACACATCTGATAGTGCAACGCTCCCTTGGTACTGAAGTGCTAACCAAAATTATGTACTCAAGTCTCTAGCGTGGGGTTTGAACCCACAACCTTCTGACTGTAAGGCAAGATTTCTAAGGCAAGACTGTGAGCCAAGGCTGACAGTCATAACAGTAGCAGCCCACTAAAGTTTACATGACAGTGCATGGTTATGCATTGCATCTCTGTCACTACATGTTTAAGGGAATGTTCTTGCAGTCATTTCCCTCCTTTATTATTCCCTTTAACATTCTTGCAACTGGGTTAATTTTTCAGTTATGTCATGTCCCTTTATAGGGTCCAAAAGATGCTTTATACCTCAAAACAAAAACAGTTAACAATTTCATGTCGAAAATAGAATCATTTTGGATAGAGAGTCACCATGGTCAAACAACAGTCATAAATATTCTTGCTTGCAAGATGTATTTAGATAAATTTCTTAGTGATAAAAATTGGTAGAACTGTAATAAACAAGTGGAAAAGCACAAACATTTAGTCAGTAATTTGTGTTGCAACGGTACAAATTCTGACATTTCAGGTTGCGTTGAATTTTTGAAAAAAATAGCAGGAAACAGAGGAATTCTCAAAATGCCCCCAGTGAATGACAAACAATATTTACTTGTCTGTGAAAGTTAAATGAATGGGTATATATCCTGTTTACATTACATAAATATTAGATTCATCTTAAAGACTGTAAAGCATTTTCTACAGCTAATGTTTTGATTCAGGCAATAGAATAGAAAATGTAAGGCAGGGAATGAAGTTGCCCACTAATTGGATTCAAAAACTTTTGCTGATTCCACAACTTTCTGTACATCATGGCATTCTTAACTGAAGAACTATCAATTCACTTTGACCAGCCTGCACTACTGCTTTCATATCAACTTACTGAAACAACACACACATACACACACTCTAGTAGATGTTACATTACAATAGTATGGGTTGCTTTCAATATCTGCACAACTCTGGAAAGAAATTATGAGCAATGGGAGCATGGTATTAAACCCATTAAAGAACAAATAGAAGCCCCGTTTATCATTAAGGAATGTTACATTACAGCAGTTACTGCATTGATAGAACTCACTCATTTATTTTAATAAAAAGACACTCACCAAGTTCGGAGAGGTCAGCTTTAGCTGTTAGCAGAAATTTGAAGATAGAAAAAGAACCCCCATAGCCAGTATCAACTGAACTGTACAAACTTTACAAAAAGTGTATTTTAAAAAGCATGACAGGACTCTTCTATAACTTACAGTTAGAAAGTTGTCAGACCACCTGATTGGTATAATTGTGTTCTATCAAACCTATCTCCCACTTGTCCGAGCCTTCAATGTATATACAAACAAGTTTTTTGCAGTAGCAATTATTAGGGAACAGTGCTTATCTGTGAAAGAATTTAAAATGAGAAATGTTTGCATATGTATTCAAATCCAAAAAAGAACCCGAGAAATCTGTGATTGCTTCTATTCTTCTAAGGAGTTAAAGGATTAAAAAAGACACAGTTACAGGTATTTGGCAATGTGAAATGTAAGTTTTTGAAATGCTGTTAACATAGTGAAACAAAGCAGCCATTCTGCATCAGTTATATCCCACACCCAGAATGAAAGGACAGTTGATCTATTTTGGTAATTGTGCTGGTCAACTCAATATTGAACAGCACACCAGGAAAATTCTTCATTCTTCAGGTAGAGCCATGAGATCTTCAACATCTACCCAATCAGGCAGATCATACTTTCAAAGAATTGCGCGTTCAACGGTGACACTCCTCCAAATAATGAAGTGGAGTGTCAATGTAATTTGCATAATGTATGCTGCTGGTTGGAAGTTGAGTTCACCGAGAAATAACCTAATACTCATTATTCAATTCAAGCATTTCATTGGCTAGAAGTAAAACTGCAAATATCATCAACTTGCCTGCGGTGAAATTACAACTTGTGCTACATTACTCTGTGATCATGAATGTAGTAATTGTTTGACAAAATAATTAAGCATATATGTGGATGGTAAAGATTACAAAACATAATAATCTTTAAAAATAAGCTTTGTAGACTTATAGGTCCAACTGTAGATGTGCACAGCCACAAAGTGTCAGAAATAGAGCTGTGCATGGGGTGGCAATGGGCTTAAGCACTCTGGCTTTCCAAACACGGCTTGTACTAGCAGGTGAAAGGAACCAAGCAGACTATGAGTCAGAGAATAAGTCGCACATACAGAAAGGGGTGTTTTTAACATATCAATAAAGGGCATAATGATTTCTGTTCCATTCAATACACTGACCGTCACGTACTATATATAAATGATTACTAAGGTTGATTTTATTTTAGGGATATTCACGATGAAATCCAGTTAGCTGCAACCCCATGATGCGCTGTCCAGTGCAAGACAAGCTGCAATATGATGGTGCTAGCGGTGTTTTGAGTTTGTCTCCTTTATGCGCTAGGATAGATTTGGAACAGTCACAGTATCGTTTTTTTCATTCTTTCACAGGATGTGGGTGCCACTGGCTAGGCCAGCATTTACTGCCCAGCCCTAACTGCCCTTGAAAAGGTGGTGGTGAGCTGCCTTCTTGAACCGCGACAGTCCATGTGGTGTAGGTACACCCACAGTGCTGTTAGGGAGGGAGTTCCAGGATTTTGACCCAGGGACAGTGAAGGAACGGCGATATATTTCCAAGTCGAGATAGTGTGTGGCCTGGAAGGGAACTTTCAGGTGGTGGTGTTCCCACGTATCTGCTGCCCTTGTCCATTGAGGTGGTAGAGGTCACAGGTTTGGCAGGTGCTGTCAAAGCAGCCTTGGCGAGTTGCTGCAGTGCATCTTGTAGATGGTACACACTGCTGCCACTGTGCATCGTTAGTGGAGGGAGTGAACGTTGAAGGTGGTGGATGGGATGCTTTGTCCTGGGTGGTGTCAAGCTGCTCAAATGTTGTTGGATCTGCACTCATCCAAGTAAGTGGAGAGAATTCCATCACATTCCTGATTTATGCCTTGTAGATGGTGGACAGGTTTTGGGGAGTCACCACAGGATTCCTAGCTTTTGTAGCCACTGTATTTATATGGCTAATCCAGTTCAGTTTCTGGTCAATGGTAATCCCCAGCTTGTTGATAGTGTGGGATTCAGCAATGGTAATACCATTGAATGTCACTGGGACATGGTTGGATTTTCTCTTATTGGAGATGGTCATTGCCTGGCACTTGTATGGCATGAATGTTACTTGCCACTTATCAGCCTAAGCTTGAATGTTGTCCAGATCTTGCTGCAAATGGATACGGACAGCTTCAATATCTGAGGTGTCAGAGCAGTGCTGAACCTTGTGCAATCATCAGCGAACATCCCCACTTCTAACCTCATAATGGAAGGAAGGTCATTGATGAAGTAGCTGAAGATGGTTGGGCCTCAGACGCCACCCTGAGGAACTCCTGCAGTGATGTCCTGGAGCTGAGATGATTGACCTCCAACAACCACACCCACCTTCCTTTGTGCTAGGTATGACTCCAACCAGTGGAGAGTTTTCCCCCCTGATTCCCACTGACTCCAGTTCTGCTAGGCTCCTTGATGTCACACTTGTTCAAATGTTGCTTTGATGTTAAGGGCAGTCACTCACCTCACTTCTGGAGTTCAGCTCGTTTGTCCATGCTTGGACCAAGGCTGTAATGAGGTCAGGAGCTGAGTGGCCCTGGAGGAACCCAAACTGAACATCAATGAGCAGATAACTCCCACTTGACAGCACTCTCGATGACTCCTTCTTCCTTCACTTTGCTTGATGATTGAGAGTAGACCAGTGGGGCGGTAATTGGCCAGGTTGGATTTGTTCTGCATTCTGTGGACAAGACGTACCTGGGCAATTTTCCACATTGCTGGGTAGATGCCGGTGTTGTAGCTGTACTGGAACAGCTTGGCTAGGGGTGCAGCTAGTTCTGGGGCACAGGTTTTCAGTACTATTGCCGGAATGTTGTCAGGGCCCAAGTCTTTGCAGCATCCAGTGCCTTCAGCTGATATCACGTGGAGTGAATTGAATTGGCAGAAGACTGGCATCTGTGATGCTGGGGTCAACAGCAGGAGGCCAGGATGGATCATCCACTTGGCACTTCTGGCTGAAGATGGTTGCAAATGCTTCAGCCTTCTTTTTTGCACTGATGTGCTGGGCTCCTCCATCATTGAGGATGGAGATATTTGTGGAGCCTCTTCCTGCTGTAATTTGTTTAATTGTCCTCCACCATTCATGACTGGATGCAACAGGACTGCAGAGCTTTGACCTGATCCATTGGTTGTGGGATTGCTTAGTTCTGTCTATCGCATGCAATTTATGCTGTTTGGCATGGAAGTAGTCCTGTGGCTTCACCAGGTTGACACTTCATTTTTAGGTATGCCTGGTGCAACTCCTGTCTTGCTCTCCTGCATGCTTCAGTCAACTGGGTTGATACCACCAGCTTGATGGTAATGGAGGAATGGGGGATACGGCAGGCCATGAGGTTACAGATTGTGACTATATAAAATTCTGCTGCTGCTGATGGCTGACAGCACCTCATGGATGCCCAGTTTTGAGTTGCTAGATCTGTTCGAAATCTATCCCATTTAGTATGGTAGTCATGCCACACAACATGATGGAAAGTATCTTCAATGTGAAGACAGGGCTTTGTCTCCACTAGGACTGTGAAGTGGTCACTCCTATCAATAGTGTCCTGGATAGATGCATCTACAACAGGTAGATTGGTGAGGACAAGGTCAAGAAGGTTTTCCCTCTTATTGGCTCCCGCACCACCTGCTGCAGACCCAGTCTAGCAGTTATGTCCTTTAGGACTTGGTCAGCTCCATCAGTAGTGGTGCTACAAAGCCACTCTTGGTGGTGGACATTGAAGTCCCAAACCCAGAGTACACTCCTGTGTACTTGTTACCCTTAGTGCTCCCTCCTAGTGGTGTTCAACATGGAAGAGCACTGGTTCATCAGCTGGAGGCGGGTTGGGGTGGGGGTGGTAGCCAGAAGGTTTCCTCGCCTATGTTTGACCTGATGCCATGAAACTAAATGGGATCCAACGTCTATGTTAAGGATTCTCAAGGCCACTCCCTCCTGACCATATAGAACTGTGCCACTGTGATGGTGGTGTCTGGGACATTGTCATACTTGCAGAATCATACCTTACAGACAACGTCAGGCCGTTGCTTGACTAGTCTGTGGGAGAGCTCTCCCAATTTTGGTATAAGTCCCCTGATGTTACCAAGGAGGACTTTGCAGGGTTGACCAGGCTGGATGTGCCATTGCCATTTCTGGTGCTTAAGTCAATGCTGGGTAGTCTGTCTGGTTTCATTTTTTTTAGACTTTGTGGTGGTTTCATACAACTGAGTGGCTTGCTAGGCCATTTCAGATGGCAGTTAACAGTCAACCCCATTATTGTGGGTCTGGAGTCACATGTAGGCCTGGTCTTGCCGGATAAGGGCACCAGATTTCCTTCCCTAAAAGGACATTAGTGAACCAGATGGGTTTTTGATGACAATGGTTTCATGGTCACCATTATTGAGCCTGGCTTTTAATTCCAGAATTTTATTAATTTAAATGCCACCATGGTGGGATTTGAACAAGTGTCCTCGGGCATTAGCCTGGGCTTCTGGATTACTAGTCCAGTGACATTACCACTACACCACCACTACAAAATAGAGACACCAGTATTCAGCAGCATCATGATTTCTGAGTGTCTAGCAGCTGCTGTTTCTGGAGGAACCAGAGTGCAAGCAGGTTCAACCCACTACTGATCAGAAAACATAATTACATTTGCCTCTGGCAGCAAATACTTCAGACAAGTGTGAAGCAAAACTTATACTGGGAGGAAAAAGAAGAAATAGGATTACACACAGTGGAAAGGCACTGAAGGATGTTGATGAAGAGAAACGATTACCTGTTCAAATATAGATTTTCCTTGAAAGTTAGAGTAGAGAGAGAGAGAATGCCATAAAAATACAAATAATCTTTCGGAATAGACGACCAAGATAAAAGTTAAATGATAAATTTATCTTTAAAAAAAGATAAATGACAAAGGAAGGGTTAGGCCACAGTTATAGCACTATATACAGTTTTGCATGGCCCATTATAGAAAGGACATTGAAGCCATAGACAGTGTACAGTGTAGATTCATCAGGATTATGCAGGGGTGGGAAGCTATAATTATGAGGAAAGATTTGAGATGTCAGGACTGGAACAGAGAAGTCAAAGGGGAGTTTTAATAGAGGGTTGTAATTTTAAAAAGGTTTCGATAAAGCTGAAATGGGGAAAACGTGCTCTGGTTCCAGAGCCAGGAGAAGAGGTCATTAATTTAAAATTGTCACTAAGGAAATCAGCGATCTTTCTGAATGCAGAGTGCTGTTGGAGAATAGGATGTTTAGCCGCAGCTTAGTCTATGCCTAAACCATTCCTTATCTTAAAGGGAAAAGTGGGTAAATATTTGAACAAGCAGACGATGGTACAGTGCCAAAGCAACCAGGGTAGTGGATTTAGTTCTGGGCTGCTTTAGCAAACAGCCGGCACAGAAACAATGGGTCTTATGGTCTCTGAAAACTTCTTTATACATCTCCCCAGGTGGCTCAGTCAGCTAGCA
This sequence comes from Cetorhinus maximus, assembly GCF_964194155.1. NCBI lineage: Eukaryota > Metazoa > Chordata > Chondrichthyes > Lamniformes > Cetorhinidae > Cetorhinus > Cetorhinus maximus. The sequence goes on along the minus strand of NC_135889.1, from coordinate 5,233,929 downwards.
CAATAACCTTTTCCTAAATTACACCAGTTGGCTGTGAGGTGCTCTGAAACATTTGGTGGTCATGAAAGGCGCTATATAAATGCAAGTCTTTTTTCAAAGAGCCAGCCTGATATAAATGGACAATTCCAAAGCCAATGACAAAATATAAAAGAGGCACTTTAAAACCACAGAAGCACATCGTGAATTATGGACAGCCTTCAACACATCAAGTCCTTTTACAACTTAAAACACAGGACACAGGCTGTTACAAAGCTGCTGTACATAGAACTTTCACTGAGTTAGGATCACTGGCGCTTCCTGCTTACATTTTACTTCCTTCCTGCCCTCAAATTTTCCTGAGGTCAGTGTATGCCAGTCAGCGCGAGGTAGTAACAAGCTTTGTGAATAAGACAGCTTTTGCAGAATGGGAACTCTTTATCCAGCATGCATAGCAGCAGAGAATCTGTGCTCACTCTGCAATTGTATGTTACACAACACTATCCCAGGGACAGAATGGTTTCCCTGTCGCTATGGATGCTGGGTAAATAACGCTACACTCTACAGATTTTTTAAAAATAATCAGATTACCTCTGAACTCCAGAGGAGGTGAGAGTGACTGCCCTTGACATCAAGGCAACATTTGACTGAGTGTGGCATCAACGAGCCCTAACAAAACTGGAGTCAATGGGAATCAGGGGGAAAACTCTCCACTGGTTGGAGTCATATCTAACACAAAGGATGATGGTTGTGGTTGTTGGAGGTCAATCATCTCAGTTCCAGGACATCACTGCAGGAGTTCCTCAGGGTAGTGTCCTCAGCGCAACCATCTTCAGCTGCTTCATCAATTACCTTCCTCCCTTCCTAAGGTCAGAAGTGGGATGCTTGCTGATGATTGCACAATGTTCAGCACCACTCTGACTCCTCAGATATTGAAGCAATCTATGTCCAAATGCAGAAAGACCTGGACAATTGGCTTGAACTGACAAGTGGCAAGTAACATTCACACCACACGAGTGCCAGGCAATGACAATCTCCAACAAGAGAGAATCTAACCATCGCCCCTTGATGTTCAATGGCATTACCATCACTGAATCCCCCACTATCAATGGATTACAATTGACCTGAAGGCAAACTAGGCTAGCCACATAAATACTGTGGCTACAAGAGCAGGTCAGAGGTTAGGAATCCTGTGGCAAGTAACTCACCTCCAGGCTTCCCTGGTAGATGTCCACCATCTACAAGGTGGAAGTCAGGAATGTGATGGAACACTCTCCGCTTGCCTGGAAGAGTGCAGATTCAAATACACTCGAGAAGCTTGACACCATCCAAGACAAAGCAGCTGCTTGATTGGCACCCCTTCCACAAACATTCACTCCCTCCACCACCAACGAACAGTGGCAGCAGTCTGTACCATCTACAAGATGCATTGCACGAACTCACCAAGGTTCCTTAGGCAGCACCTTCCAAACCCATGACCACTGCCTTCTAGTAGGGCAAGGGCAGCAGATACATGGGAACACCATCACCTGGAAGTTCCCCGCCCCCCCAAGCCACTCACCATCCTGACTTGGAAATATATTGCCGTTCCTTCACCGTTGCTGGGTCAAAATTCTGGAACTCCCTCCCTAACAGCACTGTGGACGTCAGCAGTTCAAAAAGGCAGCTCACCACCACCTTCTCAAGGGCAATTAGGGGTGGGCAATAAGTGCTGGCCTAGCCTGCGATGCCCACATCCCGTAAACAAATCAAGAAAATTACACAAAATGACCCATTTGGAAAAACATGCGGCACTTCCAAAAAAGGATATTTGTCCCAGTTCCCAGAGTGTTTGTAATTTACAGCTTTCAATTACCATGGTTGTTCTTTAAAATAGATTATTTAGGATTTAATTTTTTTCTTCCAAAAGATGTTTTTGAAGCATTTATTATTGTGTTGCAGGAATAGCAATTTCAGTGGAGACAGTACAGCACAAATATAAAGCAAACAATATAACAATATAGGGATAGAATATCAATTAGCCATGACCTAGGTGCCAAAACATGCTTTGCACCCACCCAATGTCCAATTGGTGAAATATAGAACTGGAGCCAATCTTTACATACATTTATTTACAGAGTTATAAATTACAAACATAGATCTCCTAAACTCAAAAACTGCAGTTTTAGTTGGTGTCTATTCTTAGGGGGCTTAAATTAATGTCCAGTTAATGTCCACCGCCTCCATATAATTAATACATATACCATGTCACTATTTCTTCACGCACATCCAGACACCCCCAGATAGAAATCTAACCTATAAAAATCCTACAGATCTATAAAATCTGGTAATATAGACCAAATGCCTTCTTACTTCCCAATAGAATACAGGAAAAGTTACAGTACAGGATTGTAGATAAATATTTCTAATACATTTCTGGTCTGCAAACAGAATGCATACATCATTGCCAGCTGTAAACAGTTTACGATACAAGCATTAGCCCAAAAGATGTAACCCATTGAAACTTGTGTGTTTGTTATTCATTCATTTATGGTTTTAGAACTTCAACTATACTCTCCAGTAAGTACCCAAATTGTCAGGGTGTTTATGAGGTTCCACAGCAACAAAAAAAATCAGACTAAGGGAAGAAGTTAATGTCAGCCTTATCATGGTCTAAAAGCATACTTAGCAGAAGATCACATTCTAAGAAAGTGAAGGTTTTGCTCAGCCTATGTCTTTTTAAAAATACTCAAAATGGCATTGTATAAAATGGTATATGGAAACCAGCATTAGAAAGCCAAAATGTTGACAGATTGCTTCTTATAGAGGGTTTGTACGTCACAATGGGAGTGATAAGTCGTTGTGGTTAAGACTTCTCCACAGTAGCTCACTGAACAGTACTAAATTCGTGCCTCCAACCCGCAATTACATCAGCAAGCTGTTGAGCTAGCCCACTTAAAGACAAAGCCAATTTGTTGAAGCGTCTAGTGATCTACATATTCAAAAATGTACCAAAAGCCCATCATACATCAGATACCCTAATCTCAAATGACATTTATGGTTTCATAGTACAGCATTGCATATCTAGGTAATCATTTGGATTTCTCCTAGCTACTGGTAAAAATCAGCAAATTGCACTTACAGTATTGCAGAGCTGTCATTCTAAATGGAATTTAGATATTTTTTTAAAATTAAAATAAATCAACACATTCAAACTAATGATTTTGATATTAGGAAGCTATGAGATAACACCAGGAGGAACTCTGTCTCCAAAACTAAGTTATGGCATGTGCCAGGCAGAAATCCACGAGGGAAACTTGGCCGTGTTATTACAACGGTTTTGCAATTTGTATTTATTACGAGATGCGTGCACTGAATTCAGAAGTAATAAGTCCACCAAGACCTTTAGAGATTTTAAAAATTAAATAAAAATATTTATCAACAAAATGTAAAGGACTTCAAGCACATACACATAATAACTCCTAAAATTCCTAATTAACCTGATTCCCAGTTACACCCCCTTTAAGGCAGCATCCAAAATAGATTTTAGATTTAAAACAAACTCAGCAAGTTAACACAATGTCCCGGACAATGGAATTCCAAATGGCTTTTCTCCAGCTTCAGTTCAGTTAGACAGCAGACTTATGCATAAATGCTGGTGGCTTCATTAATGCTATTTCACACACTCCTGTTAGATCTTACATGGCCTTCTCCTCCATAACCTTTCATTCTCCTTTATATAGGTTTCTCTCTTTTTAATATGTAAATTCTATTGTTTCATATGTCTTTGAAACTGTACCTTCCTCACAATATAAAGACTTTTATGTTGCCATTATTTTCAGTAACCTTTGGGAAAATAAACAGTCCTTAGACTTGCTTATCTGGCTAGTTGTAAACAGACTAAAATCCTTTTGAAATCCAAATACCCTTTCATTTATCTAAAAATGCAAATTCCCTTCACACCTTACATACTAAACCAGCATCCATGTTTACTCATTAGCATGTCAAGCACCTAGCTTCTTTTGATGATTTAAACTTGCAGAGTACTTGACTACAAATGTAATTAAATCACACACAGGCAGACCCAACTATACTTACCCCCATAAACCTACTTTACAATAAAGCAGAAAAATATTATGAAAAAATGCTAGTTTCATGACAACTCCTATTCATCCAATTAACCTTGAAGGGTAGTCTCAGCAAATATAGGCAAATGGTTAAAGTTCATTATTTTGTACTTTCAGCTCTCCAATAGACATAGAGGCACTTGTGTGTAATGTGAAGCCATAAGGGCCAGATACCGTGGGTTTTATTAATTTTCTGATCTCATAAGTACAGCAGTTGAATCGCTGAAAGTGGCTAGGTGCTGCTATGGAAAAATGTCATCCACAATTCCCATTCTCAGTGATTCCTGCTGGAAAGTGCACATGTGAAAATTGGCTGAGATTGGGATTGGGCCCAGCTGTGATGTCCCACCTTGATTAAATAGCCATGGCTCACAAAAATGTGAGGCCCAAGACTTGCTTGTTCCTGTAGAACCATACCACAGCAAGAATCAGGATCGTCAGGAAGGAATGCAAACTCTAAACAACATTCTGACTTTCGAGTAGTCATATTGCACTAGTGGTCAAGCCAAAAACAATTTTAGTTTCTTTGTAACACAAAACTTTTATTTTAAATTCACACCATAACATTTGGTTCTGGGATCAAAGCAGTTATGTATGAGACTGGGCAGAAACAATTTCATCTCCGTTGTTTCCTCGAAAAGCATTCCCAAAAATCTATTGATAATGCTTCAAGAACCAATTTTAAAAAAAATTGTTCCCTTCCTCAATAGGCAAACCTCTGTTCATGGTAGGTGCTATTTGAGCCGATAAGTTTGATAGTACAAGAATAATCCACATAGGCCAGCCTATCCTGTGCACAGAATCATTCAACTGTGTTCCCTCTGCTGCAAACAACATTCTGAGAGCCTGCTGATGTTTGGTACTTGAAAGATAGCAGCTACAATCTCGCTTCCAATTCCCCTGAGACACAAACTGGGCCACATATGAAACCACAGAAGATTTTTGTTTAGAGTGCTCAAAGCAATGTCACTAAAAGGTTATGATGCAGGAATAGTTATGAATCTATCAAGCAAGTATTAACAAGACAGGAACACCACTTGAAAACAAACATTTGCAGAACTGGGACCAGTCCTGGTGTGCAACCTGCTGAATTCAAAATTAAATATTCACAGGAAATTGGAGAGAGCTCTTCCCCCAAGGTTGTATTTGGCTTCAGATGACATGATGAAGTATGGAAGCTTTTGGTACATTTCATCTTCAGTCATTAGGCTTATGACGATCAGTGGTGGTCTTAGTGATGGAGAGGAGAAGGTGTCATGAACTCAGATCGGGGTCATATAGGACGCAGAGGTTGTGCACTTTCTGCTTCAGCAGTGCATGTGAGAGGCCTTGATTTTCCCAACCTACAGAAGCTTATGAAGTTCAAATTAGAACTGCTTAATGTATCTTGGGCTAGTAAACCACATTTGACTTTCTAAAAAATAAAGTCCTGCTGGAAACTGATCCAGAGTGGCCTGAGTTCCCAGCTCATGCTAGCTCTCTTGCAAATGTGATGTAACAACCAAGGGGAACCTACTGACTTAGAGAACTGAGTATGGGACAAATGTTTGTTGGAGACACCTAGGGGAAGAATCTGAAATGCTTGCAATTTCTCTTCAGACAATAATTTCAGAACCAACCGTTGCTAAAGGATTTTCAGGCTTGAAATTGTCCAACCTGAATCAGATTCCACTCTATCCCAAACTCCAGCTGAAAAGGATGCTACGTTGGAGTGGAGGGCTATTTCTCCTTCTCTCAAAAGATTCAAATTACTATTCTATTTTTGCTAGAGGAAGAAATAACAGCCAGCTTTTGCTTTTCATCCTTATCAAGGGCTGGTACCACAGCTTTCTTTTTAGCAGATTCAGCTAACGCCAAAGACTCCAACAAGAATTCAAATGAAGCCAGATGGCTTTAAAGCAACTGGCTGGAGAACGTGCACCTCCAAATCAATGCCTGTTAGCATCGAAACGAGCTTTATAAATGCAAGTTGCTCAATGCCAATGGGAAAAAGAGAACATATATTCATCAGGGGAGATTTATAGAAAAAAAATTGCAAAAATGAACGATTACATGGTGACTCATTAGCTCACTGAAGGCAAGAATTCCTTCATCATTTCTCCAGTGGTGACATGAAAATGCTGAAAATAGTATATAGTGGATACTGAATGAAGTTTGTTTTTAAAAATGGCGTGAAGGCAAGATGAAATTGCATCACAACAGATTTCTACTTTGAAATTATAACATTTTAAAGCTCGGGGGGAGTTTTAAAAAAACTCAATTTATTACTTTAACGTTGTCTAATTATCAAGTGCCAAAAATGGAATCAGAGTGGAAGATGTCCCCAAAATGTTATTGTAGATAATTCTCACAGTCAAGACTATAATCTTTTTAAAATGAGAGCTTTAATAATATATCATGACATTTGTATGGTTGGGTAGACAGCTAAAAAAAAGTACAAAATACTTTTTGTTGGCAAAACTTTACAAATATACAATTTAAAAAATAAACTAGTTTTCAGCATTGTCTGATGGGAATGATTTTTCAAATTCCAGCTGATTATGGACTCAGACCCAGGAATGCAAGTTGTTCTTCAACATCAACACAGTGCCAGATTTGTACGCAAAGGATATTACCCATGTGCGTCAATAGTAAAACGGGGCAATCAATCAAGGTAACATCATGTTAACCCTTTCTTAACTTACTTATTTAAAATGTGAATATTAAAAAAATCCATGAAATACTTTAAGCACATATTCTAAAATCTTGGACAAAGCTTAACTATTTTTTTTTCCCCACAAGGAGTGCCATGTGTCCAAGCCTTATGGCATGGTTTATACTGGGCAGCTTTCAACGTCTATTTGAGTCTTAATTACAAAACAATTTTCTCAATGCAATAGTCTCCTGATCTTGGCTCTTTTCCTTCCTATCCCCATAATTACTGCCTGTTACTGTTATCTTTAACAGTTATCTTCGCTGTCTCATTGCTTGAACATTTAGATTTGCAAACCCATAGTTTCCACACTCAACACAAAGGTTACTTGGTGCTCAAGTGCCGAATTGTGGGAGTACATCCAAGCTGCATTTTGCATTAATAATGGACAGGCCACCCATCTTGGCCAAATTTAACTTGTTACTGTATATAATTAGAATGATAACAGTCCACGAGATAGCACGGTTCTAAATAACAGGTCGCTTTCCACTGCATAAGAAATTTTGCTGTAATTTAAAACAAGTGAATCAAAATTGTCATAAGATTATCCTTATTTCTAGCAAACATCAATTTATTCAAGTTAACGTCAAACTTAGAAAGCGGAGGAAAGGGATACAAAAAATACAAGATTACAGTAATAAATCAGTTATTTTGAAAAGGAGACTGCAGCAACAAAGGGTCTTCCTATCCATAACCTAGTCAAAAGTATCCAAGAAAACCTTGGTTAACAACATTTTATTAAGGCATAATCTTTCTCCCTCATGTGTTTGAGCTACCCATTAAATACAGCTATGCCATTCATCTCAACTATTCCTTGTGTAGTGTGTTCCACATTCTAATGACTTAGGAGTTTATTTATTCCAGATTTTGTTGCCATGGTTTTTAGGAACATTTATTATGCATCATGGCCGTTGGTGTATTTGAACATTCTTGTGCATTTCTTGAAGATCAGCATATTCTGTTAATAGTAACTCTAAGATGGACGGATAGGTGGGCAAGGCTGTTTGGGTCTTTCATACTTTGTCTTGGGGTAATGCTATGCTGCACTGGGTTGGATTGAGAGAATTTTTTTGCAAGATTCAGAAAGAACTTGAAGCATTGTTCTTCCTTGTGGTGCCTGGGTAATATTTTCTTCTTCATTGCGATTGTTTAATCCTCGCTGTTAAATAAGAAAAATGAAAATGTTTTCCATTCTGGACACCTGCCTATTCATTCAATTAACAACAGCAGAAACTGCAATTTGTATAGCACCTTTAATGTAGAAAAATGTCCCAAAGCATTTCATAGGAGTAAAAATAGATGCTGAGAAGCAGTGGGGAGGTTGGGAGAGATAATTAAATGGATAGTTGAATAGGAAAGCAAAAATAAAAACAGAAAATGCTGGAATAACTTAGCAGGACAGGTAGCATCTGTGGAGAGAGAAACAGTTTATATTTCAGGTCAATAACCTTTCATCTAGATATGTTTTGAGAAGATTTCCAAAGGCGAGGAAAGAAAAACAGAGATGGAGGAGTTCTTTGTATCATAATTCTGTCATTATGGAGGTGGATTTCTAAGTAGTCCACCTAGACGAAAGGGAAATGATAATGCAAAGGAGGACAAAGTCAGAGGAACTTAGGGCTGGGGACAGGGCATTAAAAAGTGGAAAAGATAACCAGAGGTAGGAAAAGGCAAGGCCTTGGAAAGATACTGGCAGCTTGTTATTTCTGAGGAATAAGGAACCACAGGTCAACAAATCTAAGACTAAGTTCTTCCCAAAGAATGATGAATACAAGAAATAGACTTCCTGGTCAGGTAAAGGAGGCAAAAGGATGCAATAATTTATGCTGATCTGGATTGAGGGGAAGAGATGAACTGCAGATTCTTTCTGGGTGATGAATAGAGAATGGCTAATTGATCTTTCAATCTGTGCCTAGCTTGTCATTTTAAATCTACCAGTCTGAAAATAAATTATCGCACCGTCAAACTTTAAGTTTGACTGTAACAATACCAGCAGATTGAAACATGCCATAGTGCAGTTTACAACAGTGAAATGTAAACGTAACCCCATAAAAAACTTTTCACTGCTCCAAAGGCCGCTATAACATTTTTACTGCTCCAAACCAAGGTCATTGAAATACACAATTAGTTTTCATTTCTAATGAAAAATTTATGATACAAGGATCTATCCTTGATCTACCCTTGGTCCCCTATTTCTCATCTGCATGCTGCCCCTCCGAAATGTCACCTGAAAACAGTGTCAGGTTCCACATGTATGCTGATGACATCCGTTCTACTTCACAACTACCTCTTTCAAACTCTCACCTTCACTGCTTTTCTGACACGGTCTTCAGCCTAAACTACATGCTCCCTGGTCACCACTTCCATCCCTCTCACATGCACTGCTGAAGCAGAAAGTGCACAACATCTGCATCCTATTCGACCCTGATCTGAGTTCATGACACCATCTCCTCTCCATGACTAAGACCACCACCCATCCCCGTAACATTGTCTATCTCTATCCCTGACTCAGCTCATCTGCCTGTCTCCATCCCTGACTCAGCTCATCTATTGCTAGAACATTCATTATGCTTATTACCTCAATGCTCAACTATTCCAAAACTCTTCTAGCTGGCCTTGATTTTCCCACCCTACAGAAGCTTGAACTCATTCCGACTCTGCTGCTTGCATCCTAACTTGTACTGAATCCCATTCACTCATCACTCCTCTGTTCGCTGGCCAAGTTTGACTCCTGGTCCAGCAACCTTTTGAATTTTAAATTCTCGTTCATGTTCAAATTTTCTGTGGCTTCATTCTTCCCTGTTGCAGTAGGTTCCTCAAGCTCCACAACCCTCTGCAAAGTCTGCATTCTTCCGCTTCTAGCCTCCTGTGCATCCCTGATTTAATTTGCCTCACCTTCAGTTCTCTAGGTTCCAAGTACTGGAGTTTCCTCCCTGCCTCTCTACCCCTTTAACATCTAACTGAGATAAAAGATAAATGATCACCAATAGGAGTATTCTACAGACCTTCTACTAGTGGTAGGGAGGTAGTAGGGAAGAAATATGTAAGCAAGTCTATGAAATCAGTAAAAGATATAGAATAATAATGAAATGTTCAACTACCCCAACATAAGCTGGCACAAGTAGGGAAAAGAGAATGTTTAATGGTGTGTTCGGCACTCCTTTCTTACCCAGTATGTAAAAAGCAATTATTGCTGGATCTAGTATTGGGAAATGAAGCGAAGCAAAAATAAGTAAGCATATGGGGAAGCATCTAGACAACAGCAATTACAACATAATACAATTTAAACTAAAGATTTAAACAGAAGATAAATAATAAGATAATAAATGGGAAAAAGTTAATTTTGAGAGGATGAAAAGGAAAGTAAAATGGAAGAAATAAAATTGAGTAATAAAACAGCAGTGGAAAATAATTTTTAAAAGTGATCGAGTGTGTTCAGGAGAAATATTCTATCAAAATACAAGAACAAATTAATCAGTAATGAAACACCAGAGATGAATAGAGAGTGTTATGATCCCAGCTGATGTTACTACTGGACAAGCCAAATCCTAGGGTGGAATCCAGCTTGATAGATCCTAACTTTTATTTTTTGTTTAGGTACGTGGAGGGTAGCTACTGAACAGATTCACAGGAGTCTGCTGATGAACTTTTAACAAAAGAATAAAACATTTATTAAACAAGAAAAATTGAACTACATTACGATACTCCTTCACCCACAACTATACCTTCACAGATATATACACATTTGTAAGGATAACACAAGTTACAAAAGCTATTTTATTCTCTAATGTTCACAGTAAGTACAAAGTCCCTGTAAACCAATGGGTGACCTGTGGTCAGACACACCACTCTCTGAAAACAAGTGACAGATGCCACCCAAACAGATGCTATGGATCTCTCCTCAACTCCCCCCAGACGCTTGTCACACTGTGAGCCAACCAGTCTCACTGAACTCCATCTTTCACATGGGGGTTTCCAATCCCCACTCTCAAAGAACTCGCTCTGGAATTTTCTCCCAAACCGACGCTTTCTCTCAGATGCCTTCTGCAAGGATCCACCTCCAAGATTTCAAACTCTCCTTCCAATGTTCCTCTTCCCTGGATCGCCTCATGCATTCAAGTTTTCTTCCACACACTGACTCAGCCATCAACAGTACACCACTACTTCACATGCCCATAGTAAAAGAGTTACAGGCCTTTAGCATCTCTTTGGATCTTTTGATTTCACACAAGCCATTTAAATCTGCTTCCTACAGCTTTTCTTCTCTTTTAAGCTTGAATTTGGAGCCTTCGTCTCTTCTCCTTACTTTCGCTTCCACTGAACAGGACCTTTTCTAGACTCCTGTTCTTCCTTTGACTAGAAGGTCTTCTTGGGACCCCGCCTTTCTGATTCACTCCTTGGCTTTAGGACTTTTTGGGAGATCTACTCTCTCTGCAGTTCCCTCTCCCAGTAGGCTGCCAACAACTTGGTATCTCCCTTGAGATTCAGAACTCACTTGACATACACTGTTACTTTAACTTTAGAGCAGCTCAACTAAGATTCTTAGACTTATTTCCCTCAGCAGTCTGCTAGTATGTCAGCTAGAGAGAGACTTAAACTGCTCCCTTTAGCCTACAGCATAATGACCAACTGAACTCAAACTGCTTGTGTGTGTGCGCCTCTCTCTCTCTGGATCCCTGTTAACAACAGCGCAGTTTATTTCCCCCCCAACTCGTGTTCGTTTTACTCCCATTCAAGAGTCATAAAAATCTCATTAGAAATGCAGGTATACAAACAGAGCTTTTAAAGTGAAACTAAAACTCAACTTCTTTCCTTAACAAGCAAATACAGAAATACAGATCAAACTTAAACATTAAAAATATACCTTATTCTTAACACACCCAAATACACATATAACTTACTTAAACTATCCCTATATTTCCTATCAAGTTATGGTCAAAATTGAAAGAAAAAAGCGTATACTAAGTTCATAGACAATAAACAAAAGGGTGACAAAATTGAATGCAGAGGGGTTAGGAAGAAGTCAAAAAATCTATGAGGAAAGCAAAGAAAAACTAAGAAATTAAATTATCAAGGAATATAGAAGGAAATAGTATTATGCAGACAAACATACAAAAAGAAAAATCAAGTTAGGGCATCTACAAGATGCACAAGATAAACTCAGAAGGTAATGACATCAAAATAACAGATGTATTGAATGGTTACAATGCCTTAGTATTAGCCAGGGAGATCTCAACAGGGTGGGCATGCCATTCAGAGGCATCAAAAAGATACAATGACATTTAAGATAATCAAACTAATTACAGAACAAAAAATCTCTGCTCAGGATGATTGCATCCATTGATACTAAAAGTAATTAGGCAAGAGACACCAGAAGCATTATTACATATATAGTGAGTGAAACCCATACAAACAAATATCCCTAAACAGACACTTACTGATAGCACCATATAACTTATATTAGAATAGGCACAAACTGCACCTTGAAACAATGGAATCTCGCAAATTACTAACTACAGATGGTCTTCAAATCCATTTACAGCTTCAGACGCCAGATATCACTCAGGCCAGAACATCACATGATCAAACATCCAAAAATACCTCCAACCAGAGTTGGAGTATACGACAGTATATCAGGTACTGATGAGCTGCTAAAAGCCCCCTAATTTCACCAGCCCAAGCACTTCAAATATATACAGCAGATGGAGGTTCTCAGACAGGGGTTTGCAGGACTTTAATTTCCATCACCACTCACCCCACCTTAACGCCAATTTGGAGATCTGTGAGGCTCTCAGGCCCTACAGTAACCAACTCGCCCTGCACAGGGTGCCAACATTGCAACTCCCAGGATCAGGACATCAGGGCTTATGGAATTGGAGGTGATAGAATCATAGAATGATTACAGCACAGAAAGAGGCCATTTGGTCCATCACATCTATGTCAGCTCTCTGCAAAGGCAATTCCCACACCTTTTCCCCATAGCCCTGCAAATTTTTCTTCTTCATATAATGTTCCATCTCTCTTTTGAAAAGCCATGGTTAAACCTGTCTCCACCATACACTCAGGCAGAGCGTTCCAGATCCCAACCAAATGCTGCAGATTTGCATGTCGCCATTGCTTTTTTTTTTGGCCGATCGCCTTAAATCAGTGTCCTCTAGTTCTCGACCCTTCCACGAATGGGAATAGGTTATCCTACCTACTCTGTATTCCTCATGATTTTGGATACCTTTATTAAATCTCCTCTCAACCTTCTCTTCTTCAAGATTAGCCCCAGCTTCTCCAATCCATCCACATAACTGAAGTTCCTCATCCCTGGAACCATTCTCATGAATCTTTTCTTCACCCTTTCTAATGTCTTCACATCCTTTCACAAGTGTTGTGTACAGAACTGAACACCATCCTCCTGTTGAGTTCGAGTCAGTATTTTAAATAGGTTATTTTGTACTCTATGGCCCTATTTACAGAGCCCAGGAACACACAAACCTTTTTAACCACACTCCCAACTTGCCCTGCCACCTTCAATGATTTGTCCACATTTACACCCATGCCCTTCTGCTCCTGCACCCCTTTTAGAATAGTATTTTTTTTATTGCTGCTCCTTGTTCTTCCTACCAAAATGAATCACTTCACACTTCTCTGCATTAAATTTCATATTCCACTTTTCTGCCCATTCCACCAGCCTGTCCATGTCCTTTTGAAGTTCAGCACTACCCTCTTCACAGTTCACAATACTTTCAAGTTATGCGTCAACCACAAATTTTGAAATTGTGCCCTATATACACAAGTCTAGGTCATTAATATATAATCAGGGAAAGCAGAGGTCCTACCACCAACCTGAGAAACCACAGTACAATCCTTCCTCCAGTCCAAAAAACAACCCTTCACCACTACTGTTTCCTCTCACTCTGCCAATTTTGTATCCATGTTGCTTCAGTCCCTTTTATTCCATGAATTTAACTTTGCTGACAAGTCTGTTGTGTGGCACTTTACATTAGCATGGATTTTGGATTAGATAATGGACAGAAAACAGAGATAAATGGATCAATTTCAAAATGGAAAAGCGAGTGCCACAAAAATTAGTGCCTGAACCTCAGTTAATTAGGATCTATATCAATGACTTAGATGAGGAGATAGTGTATCCAAGTTTGCTGACAATACAAATATAAGTGCAAAAGCAAACTGAGGGCATAAAGAGGCTGCAAAAGGATATAGATTGGTTAAGTGATTTTGCGAGAAGGTGGAAGATAGGGTATAGTGTGGGAAAGTGTGAAAATATCCACTTTGGTAGGAAGAATAGAAAGGCAGGATATATTTTTTAAAAAGATGAGAGATTAGTAGATGTTTTGATTCAGAGAGATTTGAGAGTGCCCTTTTACCCCAATCACAGAAGGTTAGCATGTAGATACAGCATGCAATTAGGAAGGCAAATGGTATGTTCGCCCATATTGCAAGGGAGTTGCAGTACATGAGTAAGGAAGTCTTGCTGCAATTATGTAGGGCTTTGGTGAGAGTACATCGGTTTTGATCTCCTTACCTCCCAAGAAAGGATTTACATACCTTAGAAAGGGGGTGCAATGAGGGTTCACTAAATTGATTCCTGGGATTAGAGAGCTATCCTATGAGGAAAAATTGAGTTGAATGGACCTGTATTCTTTGGAGCTTTGAAGAATGGAGTGAATCTCATTAAAATGTATAAAATTCTTCAATTGACAGGATGGTTGCTGAGAGCCCAAGGCTAGAGAGTCTAGAAATAAGGGTTATTGTCTCAGGATAAGGGCTCGGGCATTTAGGACTGATGTGAAGAGAAACTTCTTCACTTGGAGGATTGTGAATCTTTGGAATTCTCTACGAATGATCAATGAGTATATTCAAGGTTGAGATTGATAGATCTGTGGGCACTAAAGGAATCAAGGCAAATGGGGATAAATAGGGCAGGAAAATGAGCTGATGTAGAAGCTTAGCCATTACATTAGTGAATGGCAGAGCAGGCTCAAGGGCTACATAGCCTACTCCTGCTACTAGTTCTTATGCTCTTAAGCATCCCTCAGGCAATGGAAAAGGACCATGTGATGGCAGCAAACTAGGAAACACAAAAAACCCAAAAAATGAACTGAAGTGACATCCTGCTGGCAAGGCTCCAGAATTAGACAATTCCAGGAGAGGGCAAAAAACAGGAACGCTGCAGAAAATACAGTCAATCTCAGGATATTTAACTCATTCAACTTACTGTGCACACCATGACTATTTTGAAAATAAGGGCACCTGCAAATAAGTTAATAGCTATTATTAAAGGCGTTATAGCAGGCACTTGGAAAAATTCAAGGTAATGAGGCAGAGTCAACATGGTTTTGTGAAAGGGAAATCATGTTTAACCAATTTACTGGAGTTCTTTGAAGTAACATATGCTCTGGATAAAGGAGAACCAGTTTATTTAGATTTCCAGAAGGCATTTGATAAGGTGCCACATAAAAAGATTACTGAGAAAAATAAAAGCTCATAGTATGTGGGGTAACATATTGGCATGGATAGAAGATTGGATAGCTAACAGGAAAGAGTAAGCATAAATGGGTCTTTTTCTAGCGGGCAAGGTGTAATGAGTGGTGTGCCACAGGAATCAGTGCTGGGGCCTCAAACTTTTTACAATTTATATAAATGACCTGGATGAAGGGATCGAAGATATGGTTGCTAAATTTCCTGATGACACAAAGATAGGTAGAAAAGTAAGATGTGAAGAGGAAGATGAAAGGAGGCTACAAAGAGAGATAGATAGGTTAAGTGAGTGGGCAAAGACCTGGAAAATGGAGTATAATGTGGGAAAGTGGGAAATTATCCATTTTGGCAGGCAGGATAAAAAAGCACATTATCTAAATGGTGAGAGATTGCAGATCTCTGAGGTGCAGAGGGATCTGGACATCCTAGCACAGGTAGGCAGTGGCATTGTCACTGGGCTAGTATTCCAAAGATCCAGGTTAATGCTCTATGGACCCAGGTTCAAATCCCACCATGGCAGATGGTGAAATCTGAATTTCAATTATTGGAATTCAATAAAAATCTGGAATTAAAAGTCGGATGATGACCATGATTGCCATTAAAAACCCATCTGGTTCACTAATGTCCTTTAGGGAAGGAAATCTACCGTTCTTACCTTGTCTGGCCTACATGTGACTCCAGACCACAGAAAGGGAAATTAGGGATGTGCAACAAATGCTGGCCTAGCCAATGATGCTCATAGCCCATGATCGAATAAAAAAAAAGGCTAGCATGCAGGTACAGCAAGTAATTAGGAAAACTAATAGAATGCAATTGTTTGAGGGGAATCGAATAGAAAAGTAGGGAGCTTCAGTTATTGGCGAGACCACATCTGCAGTAGTGTGTACAGTATTGGTCTCCTTATTTAAGGAAAGATGTAAATGCGTTGGAAGCAGTTTAGAGAAGGTTTACTAAACTAATACCTGGATTGGGTGGGTTGTCTTATAAGGAAAGGTCGAAACATAAGATCTTGAGAGGTCTGGACAGGGTCGATGTGGAGAGGATGTTTCCTCTTGTGGGAGAATCTAAAACTAGAGGCCACTGTTTAAAAATAGGTCACTCATTTAGGACAGAGATGAAGAGAAACATTTTTCTCTTGGAAGGTATTGAGTCTTTGGAACTCTCTTCCTCAAAAGGCAGTGGAAGCAGAGTCTTTGAGTGTTTTTAAGGAAGAGGTAGATAGATTCTTGATAAACAAGGTGGTGAAAGGTTATCAGGGATAGGCAGGAAAGTGGAGTTGAGATTACAATCAAATCAGCCATGATCTCATTGAATGGCAGAGCAGGCTCTGAGAGGCCTATTCCTGCTCCTAATTCATATGTTCGACACTTGAAGCAAGCCCCTTAGGTGTCCCTAATTCACAGATCTCTCAGTATATAATCAAATTAGAAAAGGGAATAGTGAAAGAACATTAGCAGACAGTTAATCTTATTCCTATATTTGAAAAAAGAGACAGTACAACTTCAAGAAACTATATAGAGCTTGTTAGCTCAACATCAGTAGCAGGATAAGTGCTAGAATTTTTACTCAAATATCTAATAGTAAAATATGTATAAACTAGTAAGCACAGGTTTCAAAAGGAAAGATCATGGTTGAACAATCTTGTTGAACTGCTTGAAGCAACAGAGTAGACAACCGCAATGCAGATGCAATATAGATGGATTTTCAAAGTGCCGTCAAAATGTAGCCATGTGACTAAAGTCAGAGCACTTGGAGCCAAGGGACAAGTGGCAGAATGGATAGCAAGCTGGCTGTAAAACAGAAAACAGAGAGTAGGAGCTAAGGATAGTTACTCAAACTGCAAAGGGATGTTCCACAAAGGATTGGTGCTGGGACCACTGTTATTCACAATTTCATACAGCTGATAGAATGGTTACAGCACAGGAAAGGTGCCATTTGGCTTGTTGTGTCCATGCCAACTTATTCTAAGAGCACCACAGCTTGTCCCACTCCCATTCCCTTTCCCACAGCCCTGCAAATTCTCTGTCTTCAGCTGTTTATCCAATTCCATTTTGAAAACCACTATTGAATCTGCCTTCATCACACACTAACAGTGCATTCCATATCTGAACCACATAAAAAGGTTTTTCATTAAGTTGCTTTTGGTTCTTTTGTCAATCACCTTAAATCGGAGTCTTGTGGTCCTTGACCCCCTCCACCCATGAAAACAGTTTCTCCCTATCTATTCTGTCTAGACCTCTCAATGACTTTGAACACTTCCATCAAATCTCTTCTCAGCACTCCCTTCTCTAAGGAGAGCAACCCAAGCTTCTCCAATCTATGCATGTTACTGAAGTCCCTCAACATTAGAACCATTCTTGTATATAGTTAATGCATTCACATCCTTCCTAAAGTGCAGTGCCCAGATTTGGACACAATACTCCAGTTGAGGCTCAACCAGTCTTTAATAAAAGTTTATAACTTTCTTGCTTTTGTACTCTATGCCTTTGTTTCAAAAACACAGAATTGTGTGTGTCATTTTAACCAGCTTCTCAACCTGCCCCGTCATGTTCAACGATTTGTATGCATATACCCCTGGGTCTCTCTGGCCCTGCACTCCCTTTATTTTATATTTTGTCTTCTCATTTTTCCTACCAAAATGAATTACTTCACATTTCTTTGCATTAAATTTCATCTGCCATTTGTCTTCCCACTCCACAAGCCTATCTATGCCCCGTTAAAATCTATTACCGACCTCACACTTCCAGGTTTTCAGTGTTCCACAAATTTTGAAACTGTGCCCTTTACGCCCAAGTCTAGGTCATTAATATAGGTCAAGAAAAGCAGGGGTCCTCATACTGACCCCTACAGAATCCCACTGTATAACTTCCTCCAGGGTGAAAAATAACCATTCACCACTACTGTTTCTGATTACTCAGCCAGCTTCGTATCCATGCTGCCACTGTCCCTTTTATTCCACAGACTTCAATTTTCTGGCAACATGACCATATGGCACTGTATCAAATCCCTATTGTAAGTCCATATTCACCAGATCAACCACATTACCCTCATCAGCCCTTTCTGTTACCTCAAGAAAACTCAACCAAGTTACTTAAATATAGTTTACCTTTAGTAAATCAGTTTTTGTTTTCCTTAATTAATCCACACTTGTCCAAGTGACTGTTACTTTTGTCCCAGATTATTGTTTCTAAAAGCTTTCCCACCACAGACAACTGATTGGTCAGTAGTTGCTGGGCTTATCCTTTCACCCTTTTTTTGAACAAAGGGTGTAATGTTTGTAATTTTCCAGTCCTCTGGCAAAAACCCTGTATCTAAGGGGAATTAGAAGATTATGTCCAATGCCTCTGCAATTTCTACCCTTACTTCCCTCAGCATCCTCAGATGCATCTCAACAGGCCCTGGTGACTTATCAACTTTAAAGTACAGCCAGGCTTTCTAATACTTCCTCTATCAATTTTAGCCCATCCAGTAGCTCAACTACCTCCTTTTTCAGTATGAGTTGTGCAGCATCTTCTTCCTTGGTAAAGACATATGTAAAGTAGTCATTAGCACCTCTGCCTCCATGCATAGATCCATTTATGGTCCCAAAATGGCCCCACCCCTCCACTTACTACCCTATTCATATTTAACTGACAATGGAAGACTTCTGGATTCCCTTTTATGTTAGCGGCCGTTTCTTAATTCCTTATTCACTTCCCCTCTGAACTTTCTATTTTTAGCCTGGTTCTGACATTGGTCATACATACCTTTTTTCTGCTTCATCTTATTCTGCATCTCTTTTGTCAACCAGGGAGCTCTGGTTTTGTTTGCCTTATCTTTCACCCTCATGAGAATGTATCTCAACTTTACCTGAACCATCTCCTCTTTAAAAGCAGCCTATTGTTCCATTACAGTTTTGCCTGCCAATCTTTGATTTCAATTTACCTGGGACAAATCCATTTCATTTACGTTAACATTAAAAAAATCACAAATTGAAAGTTCAGCTTCAAAATACACAGGCAACATCAAATTGGGGGTATAGGTAATACTGAGCTAGACTGCGATAAAATACAAGACAGCGTTAAAAAATTAGCAGATCAATTTCATTACTGATAAGTGCAAGGTGGTGCCTTTTGGTAGGAAGAATAAGTAGGCCACACATTGCTTGTATAAGAAGAGAGTTAAGAGGGTAGAGGAATGAGGGGCATGGAGGTAGATATATAAATCAACATAAAGGTGTGATATAGGTTAATAAGGCCATTAGAGAAAAAGAAACAAACTTACCACTGGACCTCATTTTTAGAGGGCTGGAACTGAGAAACAGATAAGCTATTTAAACTTGATTAAAACTTTGATTAGTCCTTTACACATTTCTGATCTTTTTATTAAAAAAAACAAATATCGAGGTACTGGAAGATGGTGCAAAAAAACATTCACAAGGATGATGCCCTAACAGAGAGGATATACTTATTAGAAAAGCTGAACAGACTGGATAAAAGCAAAATACTAGGGATGCTGGAAATCTGAAATAACAACAGAAAATGCTGGAAAACTCAGTAGCTCTGACAGCATCTGTTGAGAGCCAGAGAGGCAGAGTTAATGTTTCGAGTCCGTATGACTCTTCTTCAGAACTCTGAATGTACGGGCTCCAAAGATTAACTCTGTTTCTCTCTCCACAGATGCTATCAGACCTGCTGAGTTCTTCCAGCATTTTCTGTTTTTATTTGAACAGACTGGAGCTTTGTTTCCGAGAAAAGAGAAGGATGAGGGATGACTTAATAGAGTTTAAGTTTATGAAAGGGTTTGATAAGGTAGATGAACAGAAAATGTTTCCTTTAGTGGGGAATCCAAAACTGAAGGTCACAAATAGAAGATAGTCACTGATAAATCCAATAGGAAATTGAGAAGCACTTTATCCAAAGAGCGGTAAGGCTGGGGAACTCATTACCCTAACAAAATAGAATTACGTAATGTACTTAAGGGGAAGCTAAATAAAGACATGATGGAAAGAGTTAGAAGAAAGATATGCTGACTGGGTTAGATGAAGAGGAGTGGAAGCTGGCTTATGTGGAGCATAAATACTGATTTGGCCTAGTTCGACCAAATGATCTGTTCCTGTCCTGTCCACTCCATGAGCAAGTTTTAACTAATACAAAACACGCCCACATGCAGAGTTAAATTCGGCTCATGTAAACATGACAGTCCTCAAAACCCACCTCTTTGACCAAGCTTTTGGTCCCCTGTTTTAATATCGTCTTGCGTGATTCACTGTCAATTTTTGTCCAATTACACTCATGAAATGTTTTGGGACATTTTACTACATTAAAAGTGCTATATAAATCTTAGTTGTTAAATGTTATAACAATGTCAAAATGTCAAAGAATGTCATAAAAAAAGTTAGATATGTCAGCATATTCAGTAAACGAAACACAGAACAGTTTTTGGAAACAGACCAAATTGGTGTCTCCTAAGAGAGACCTACCGACCTTTTGAAGAGGTTTTTTCTTTGTATAAATTTTTCTTCGTATAAAAGCTAAGCAGTCCTGAACATGTAAAAAGATCATCTTCAAAAGCCTCATCAAGAAAATTGTTGGGATGGAGACAGAAACAATTTCTAGAAACAGAAATATTTGGAAACATCTCAGCCATATAGCCAGCAGCTGTCTGTGATGGGGTGTTGATAAACGAAGAACTGTTTACAGATTCCACTTTCAGTCAGTGTATTCTATTGAGACAGTATATTCCTTCCCCTCACTAAACAAGCTTCCAACTAGCAGAACAAGTTACGCACATTCACGTCATTACTCAACAAACAGGAATCCTATCAGTCTTCATTTGTTGCCATCTGTACTGCAGTTTATTGTTTGTATTTCAGCCAAATTACATAATACATTAACATTTCCAGTGTTCTAGGGTACAAATGGGAAAAAATAGGAAGGGAGGTTCACTGCGCCCAACATTAAAGGGTTCCAAAAAAGATTGATGATTTGTTAATAAATTTTCAAAAAACTATTTCCCCATTTCAGAAGATTGCACAATTTACACAATTTCATATAGTCTCTGTTACTTATCTTAAACTCCTTTATTTTAAAAAATCCTTCCTCTCCGCCCCAATCTACATACCATACACTCACACAAGATACTCCAACTACCACTAAAGTTTCAGAAAACAATTTATGATGCCTTTATCATGCCTTTGTCAATATTTCATTCCAAAGAAAGAGAACAATGGCATTTATACCACACTTTCCTCTGTTAATTGTATATTAATCGTTTAATTATATGCAGGTGGGGGCATTAACTAGAAATTCACTTGAGCTCCTATAAAGGTGAACAGACAAATTGTGGCGGTTGGGTTAGGAGGTGCACGTCAATGAGGTATATCTCTGTAAATAAAAACTTATAAAAATATATAAAAGATGGGCCGTCTCTACCATAACGTTCACAGCCTCAAAACATCACAAAAGACTTTGCAACAAATGAAATACTTTTGAAGTCAAGTCAGTGTCATAATGTAGAAAAAAGCAGCAGCAAGTTCCTACAAACAGCAATGCAATAAATGATCAGATAATTTATTATTTGCTATTGGTTAAATGCCAAGTATTGTCCAGGACACCATGGAGTCTTCCCCTGCTCTTATCGCAAATTTTGTCATGGAATCTTTCATTTTTTTTATTCTTTCATTGGATGTGGGCTTGGATTTTTAAAATAAAGGAGTTTAAGACAAGTAACAGAAAGATTATATGAAATTGTTTAAATTGTGCAATCTGAAATGGGGAAATAGTTTTATGAAAATTTACTAACAAATCATCAATCTTTTATGGAACCCTTTAATGTTGGGCGCAGTAAAGGTTAGCATTTGTTGCCCATCCCTAATTATCCTTGAACTGAGTGGCCATTTCAGAGGGCAGTTAAGAGTCAACCACATTGCTGTGGGTCTGGAGTCACATGTAGGCCAGACCAGGCAAGGATGGTAGATATCCTCCCCTAAAGGTTTTTACGATGATGGTTTCATGCTGCCATTACTGAGGCTAGCTTTCAATTCCAAATTTTTAAGTAATCAACTGAATTTATTAATTAATTGAATTCAAATTCCAACTGCCGCCTTGGGATTTGACCCAATGGCCCCAGGGTATTAGTCTGGGCCTCTGGATTACTAGTCCAGTGACAAAACCACTAATGCCTACCTGAGAGGACAGGTAGAGCCTCTCTAATATCTCATCCAAAATATGGCACCTCCAACAGTGTAGCATTTCCTTAGAATTTTACTGATAGATCAGCCTAGATTACGTGCTCAAGTTTGTAGTGAAGGCCTGACCCACAACCTTCTGGCTTGGGGGTGGGGGAAGGAAAGTGCTACCATAGATCCAGTGCTGACATCAAAATTCTTACCCTCATGTTTCTGCACTTCACAAATACATTTTCTAAGTTCATTTCACAGTGCATTCGTGTCAGCGTTACAATATTAATGTGACAGCACTACTACCCAACACTAAATCACTGATCTAAAGTCTCTTCTCATTGTGGCTATCTTGCTGGGCTGCCTGATTTCTAAATCAGCATCTGAAACCTTGACGCAAGTCAAGAGTTAGGAGGAAAAGTTTACATTTAAATGTCAGTGTTACAGCAGCAATGGACATTCATATAAACTTTTTTTTATTAGTTCTTGGGATGTGGGCATAGCTGGCTAGGCCAGCGTTTGTTGCCCATCCCTAACTGCCCTGAGGGTGGTGGTGAGCCGTCTTCTTGAACCACTGCAGTCCATGTGGTGTAAGTACTCCCACAGTACTGTTAGGAAGGGAGTTCCAGGATTTTAATCTCCCCAGTTCAACCAGCATGAGCTGTTAAATAAAATTCTCTTCCCTGACTCCTTCTGCCATTTCAAAAATGAGAGATAGCCTGACACAACAGACACGGAGAGGAGGTTTCAAATCCCAATACCCAAGTGGGGAGAGAAAGTTTCCACTTGTATATCACAATACTCAATGAGCAGTCCAGAGGAACAACTGCAGCAAACGTGTTGATACAGCACTAAAGGTGGATCCAGTGTCATTCAAGAAATTCCTTTGCTAAGAGGGAAACCTGAAAGAAGGCCTGATCCATGTATGGATCAACCTTCCCTCACTTAGCACAAGACAAAATGGACAAAAATATTTCACCACTGTGCATATACCCATGTCTATGTATTCAGGGGGTGCACATCTTCATTTCAGTGTGATTTAAAAACAAAACTCTTCCTTATGTATAAATTCAGATGTGCCCAGGATTTGAACAAAAACAAGTAGTTAAAAAAGTAAATGGGATCCTGGGTTTTAGAAAGCAAGGTAATGACGAATAGCCTTCCTAAAACACTGGTTTGGCCTCAACTGGAGTATTGTGTCCTATTCTGGGCACAACACTTTAGGAAGGATGGGAAGGCTCCAAAAGGAGTGCAGAAAAGATGCACAAGAACAGTGGCAGGGATGAGGGACTTCAGTTAAGTGGATAAATTGGAGAAGCTGGGACTGTTCTGCTTTGAGGAATGAACATTTGAGAAAAGATTTGTTTAAAACCATGAAGAGTTTGGACAGAGTAGACAGGAAGAAACCATTCCCATTGGCAGAAGCGTAAAAAACCAGAAGACACCGACTTGGCAAAAAAACAAAAGGCAACAAGAGGAAAATCTTTTTTCTGCAGCGAGTGGCTAGGATTTGGAATGCACTGCCTGAGAGGGTTGTGGAGACAGGTTCAATCAAGGCAGTCAAAGGGAAATTTTATAAGCAACCAAAGAGAAAAAATTTGTAGGGCCACAGGGAAAGAAGTGGAACTAGCTGAGCGTTCTCGCAGAGAGCTAGCACAAATATGACATACTGAATGACCTCAAACTTTGCAGCAACCATTCTATGATTCAGTCTATAACTTCAGCATTACATTTCAATTTCTTAAGGAAATCTGATAGATATTACTGGAAGCTGTTAAACCTAACAGCACATAATTTAGAATTATGTATCAATCTTCTGGCCATTAACATTTATATTTATGACAAGCTGTTTCATATTGAAATGTGCCTTAAAACTTTAAAAGTTAACTATTGTCTTCCTGTTAGCATGCAGTCTGATAAGGTAGAGTTGTGTGTGGTCAATATGTGGTAATTTCACTACCCTGAATCAATGTCGTACTCTGTAACTCATTGGTGTAATTTTAGCAAGCTATTAGGTATTTTTAAATTAACAGAAAAGAGGCACTAGCATCCCACTGACAGTTTAGTAAACAAACAGCTACTAACTTTTGATTTATTTAAACCTTTGAAAATTGGGCAGTTTATTTTGAGCTCTTTCCCTCTCTGTTGCTTTTCAGCTATTCATATTCTATAATTACCTATTTGTGGCATTTTTAAGCCTGTGCAGTGTACTGAAAGAGAGAGTAAAGGAGGAATCTAGCATTATAATCGCATCTCACTGAGCTCTGTAATTGGCTAAATCGATCAGGAAAATGAAAACAAAGTTGAGGAAACAGAAAATAATTTCACAGCAACAGCAAAAATGGCAGTGCTAAAGAAATCTGGAACCTGTCTATTTTCCCTTCAGGACCTAAGGTAACAAACACTTCATTCAATCTATTAAACCAGTAATATTCAAAACCTTGCCTTTACACACACAACTTTCCAACAAATATTACATTTAGCGGGAGTAACTAAATTGAAAGATTGTGAAGAGAAATTCTCATCACATGTTGACTGTTGACAAGGCTTTTTAAAAAGTTATAATTTTAAATCTTTTGCCAGAAAATTATCTTTGAAACCTTGTTAATATACATGACACTGAGAACATTCCTTGCCATACAAAATGGTTAAAATGTTTATTGACAAAGTATGTATGCTATGTCTCACTTTTATCCCTTGCTCCCTGAATTCTCAAAAGAATTCTGGCAGTGCTCCACAGTTACTTTATTCAGTAAGCTCAAAAGGCTGTGTAACAATTCAAACTTCCCTCACCCACCAGGACACATTCCTGACAATGCAAATACATTCTTTGACTTTTTTTTAAACTAAGCTAAATAGAGGAAATTTTAATGCATTTCTTTAAAAAAAAAGTTAGCTTCCATAGACGTTCAACAAGTTAATCCAGCAATTAGCCAGG
Organism: Cetorhinus maximus; assembly: GCF_964194155.1. Taxonomy (NCBI): domain Eukaryota; kingdom Metazoa; phylum Chordata; class Chondrichthyes; order Lamniformes; family Cetorhinidae; genus Cetorhinus; species Cetorhinus maximus. The sequence continues at coordinate 5,208,568 of NC_135889.1, read as the reverse complement.
TTGGGTCTTTAGGACACCTGTAGCTACAATTGGTCTCAGCACTCAAACGAACTAGCGTTCCCACTGCTGATCACAATCTTGTTGGAAGTGCACATCTGTGTGAGTACTAGATAGTGACAGGATTGGACTTGATAGTGATGTTCTTTTGAAAGAAGAGCCTTGTTAACACCAATTGTTCAGATGAATGAATGGTAAGTGTTAGAAAGTTACTCAACCAAGCATCACTGAATAATGGTCACCAAATGAAACCTGCAAGATTCTGAAGGGTCTCGACAGGTTAGACATAGAAGTCGTTTCCCTTGGCTGGGGAATCTAGAACACAGGATCATAGTCTCAGGATAAGGGGTCGATCATTAGGGCTGAGATGAGGAGAAATTTCTTCACTCAGAGGATTGTGAATCTTTGGAATTCTCTACCCCAGAGAGCGGCAGATACTCCATTCTTGAGTATATTCAAGGCTGAGATAGACATTTTTTTGTCTCTTGAGGAATAGAGGGATACAAGGAATGGGGGTGGGTGGGGGGAGAGGTGTGGAGTTGAGGCAGAAGATCAGCCATGATCGTACTGAGTGGCAGAGCAGGTTTGAGGGGATGAATGGTCTACTCCACCCCCACCTCCTATTTTTTCTGTTCATATGAGGCATTGGAGGGAAAACCAACTTCCATGGAACTACATTAGTTGTTAATGTGTTTGGGAGAAAATTGGCAAGTGACAGAGAAAAAGGTAACTTACAGCTAGCTATCCATTAAGCATCAGCTACAGCAAACAGCAATCAACAATATATTACACCTCTGGTGTTTCCTCAGAAGGTGAGGCTAGGAAATTCCTTCAGCAAACAATGTGACCAGCACCATCCAAGTTAATAGTTGAGCTGCCTTGTGTATACAGTGTGGAAGCTCACCTAAGAATTAAATACCGGCCAAATTGTAAGATGGGATTGTACATCTCTTCAATTAAATTTGTGGAAATCAAGGGTTGAGCTGCAAATCCAGATGGAATAAAAGGTTTTCAAACTGAGGCTTCCGAAGTCAAGGAACAATGCAAAGAAATGTTACAGGGGTAAATTAAATCAGATTTTTTTTAAGCCTGTAGATTTCTGCACTTCTTTGCTTAGTATGTTATTTCTGTTGCTCTACATTAGACATTTTCTGCAATAAATAGATTTTTCATGGATAACCAATATTATTTTTAGAAAGGAGAACTAACATTTTGAGAAGTTAGGACAAATAGTTGCAGGATACCCTAGGCAGAGATTGCGTAATTGACCAACAACCAGTCTACACTACTGCTCAGTGTCAGGAATTGTGGAGAATTTAAACTTCTGTTTTAATAATAATAATAATCCCATGTAATTCCAGCAAATTTGTTCTCACCATAGTTTGAAAGTAGGAAGTCCATTTGGGAGTACACATTTTAGTGATCACGCAAGCCAGCTGGTTAAATGCAGAATGAAAATCTGAAATTTTCTCAAAGTGTCGAAGTTGGCGTGGTTATTCAATTTCAGCTGATGATTGCACTGCAATTTGGAAATAAATTCAATTCAAACTTCAGATTAACCTGTCTAACAATGTAAACATGCAACACTTCACAACTACCTATTATTTGGAAAGACCATGTTGGGACAGAAGGCAATACAAAGTGGCAAGACCAGGATAATCAGTGTTTCTTTTTCTTTGTGACAGCATTTCTCCTCAATTTAAGCATCGTGTGCATTTGTGCTTTTATCCTCCTTCTCCATTTCCCACAACAAAAATTTTTCCCATAAATTGAAGAGAGGGTAGAAGAGAGCTCAGGCAACCTTATTGGCAAGCTTTAAGGGAAAACAGTCTCAGAGTCCTCAAAAAATTATTTTTTTGCGTTCCTATTTCTACGTACGGATAGCTGTCACACTTCAACATATGGAAATCCCTGAGGTGGATTAAAAAGGTCTTGGCATCATAAGCAAGTTTGTCCTGCATTGCTCACAAGCTGCCGAAACAACTATGTGGCTGAGCCTGAGAGAACGACAGTATGTTCTTTTCCAGGAATTTGCCGCCTGGCACAGCATGCCTAACACTAGCAACGCACATTGCTGGTTTGCTTTGCAGTCACAGAATTATGGATGCTATATTATACACCGCCATTTTCAAACTGCTCAGAAAAAAATGGCTCAAGGCTGAAAGCAATGGAGATTTTGGGAATACAATGCTAAAAACTTCATGCAAGTTCCAGAAATGCAAAAATAATAAAGTTCTGTTAAATTCATTTATAGAATTCCTAACATTTAAAGCAGCAAGTCCCCTTTTGAATCCAAATCCCCATTTATGCATCGGCCAATAATTTTAGTTCCAGAAATTGCAACTCTATGCCAAGAACCAGCACCAAACATTCTTTTGGGTTCCAAAAGCCACTTCAATTCAGACTGGAGGAGAAATTATCCAAGAGTGGTTTTAATGTTTTTCATTGTTATGGCCAAAAGAAATGGAAAGCAAATATAGAAAATGAAAATGTATGAGAAGGACAAAAAATAGATAAATGAAATCCCAAAAAGGTAAACAAAAACATCTGTAATCACTGATGTACTGAGATACCACATCATCTGAACACATTTGCCTCTGACAGCATAAAAGTGCTGTCACTTTAAATTGAAGATTTGGGACTTCTGAGCAACTGAATGTATAAATCTTGCTGCATTGTTGCTGAATCTGCCCTGCCATTTAAATGAGGCAGATTTAACATAAAAGTCAAACAGATAATATTACTAAACCACTAACAATGGAAGCAGTTCAGTAATATAAATAGTGTCTCACATGCACAAATGAGAGAAAGAATCAAGGAAAGTTCAGTGTCACAAAAACCTGAAAATGCATCTTGGACAAAAATAGCACAATAGAAACTGATAGGCAGATAGCTTCAATAACTCTACTCTGTTTGGTGAAACTGTCTCACTACGAATATGTTAGGTATACTTCCAAAATAATTTTCTTAATGTAGTAATTATAGTTCTGATAAACATAGGACTGTAGCTTTAAGAATAATATGGTGTTGTAAGATCACATGATCTGTGTAAACCAATGAGTTAGCAGCGCGGGGAATCTCTATGAGAGAGTTCTTCTTTAGTTATGAAGTTAGATGCACGCATGCAGCTGCTGCTGCTGTCTTGTAAATAAAGTTCAATGTTTTCACCAAGAAAAGTTGCCTGGAAAATCAATTCTATAACAAACTGGCGACGAGATTGGGATTAGATCCAGTGTTGTCCCTCACCTAGTGATTGTGAGTATCTAAAATAATTAAAAAGAAAGGAAGATATACTCATCCGAGATGCCAGAGTTTGGCAGAATCGAGCCCTTTGAACCAGCCACAGATGACTGGTCTCACTCAATACATGAGTTCTACTTTCAAGCCAACAAATCACGGGGGAGGAAAAGAGGAGAGCGATTTTCCTGAGTAGTTGTGGGAGCAAAACCTACAGTTTAATTCAAAACTTGACGGCCCCCAGTGCCCCAGATTCGAAGACCTTCAGTGAATTAGTACACCTCATTAAGCAACATTTTCAACCCAAGCCTGCAGTCACAATGCAGAGGTTCAGGTTCAATTCACAGAAGAGAGCTCCAGGGAGACCATTGCTACCTATATGGTGAAACTAAAACAACTAACAGAATATTGTGATTTCAGTGAAACCCTGAGTGACATGCTCAGGGATCATTTGGTCTGTAGCTTGCAAGAGGATGCTATTCAACGGAAATTGCTGGCTGAAGTGGATCTTGATTTTAAGAAAGCGTTCGAAATAGCACTTGCAATGGAAAGCGCTGTAAGGGATTCACAAGCGATTCAAGGTGCGCGAAATGGCACTGTTTTCTTAATTGGATGGGCACAGTCAGCCAAAAGTGGAGCGAAAAGCCGGGACTCCGCCGCAAAGTGGGAAACAGCCCCCGCTAAACGAAAATTTAGAGGAAACAGCTTAGCAGCAAATTCGAAAACTAAGTTTATCAATGTGGAGACAATCATACTCCTAACGATTGGCAATTTTAAAAGGTGGAGTGTTATTTTTGTCATAGAAGTGGGCACATATTGAAACATTGCAAAGCGCGATTAAAACAGGCTTCTAGGCAACAAATGAAGTCCAATGAAGTAAATAGTGTGGAAAAGCCAGAGGCAACCAATTCTGGCATTTATTCCTTATTCAACATGAAAGTTGGGAAGACAGAGCCAATTACTGTCACGTTGCAAGTGAATGGTAAACCATTAAAAATGGAAGTAGACACGGGTGCTTCAACCGCTATAATAGGGGAACACACTTTCAGATATTTAAATAAAGGTGATCAACAATTAAATTTGGAACAAACCTCTGCCAAGTTGAAAACATACACAGGTGAAGAAATCTGGGTAGAAGTATCACCAGAGTACCTGTTTATTACAGACACCAAACAGCACAACTGCCAGTGATGGTGGCAGAAGGTGAAGGACCAAGCCTTCTTGGTAGTGATTGGTTGAAAGAGATTAAATTAAACTGGTCTGAAATCTTCAAGTTGTGAGCAGGAGGACTGCCAAAGCTGCTAAAAAAATGACACTGTTTTCAAGGATGAACTGGGAAAAATCAAAGGCCGACAGGCCAAGATTTATGCGGACCCAGAAACAACTCCTCGCTTCTTGAAAGCGAGACTGGTGCCATACGCCCTGAGAGAGTAGGCTGACACTGAGCTGAACCAGCTACAGAGGCTGGGTGTCATAAAAGTGGTTCAGTTCTCAGAGTGGGCAGCACCCATAGTCCCTGTACTAAAACTGGATCAGACCATCCAGATCTGCAGGGACTATAAACTAATGGTCAACAAAGCAGCCAAACTGGACAGGTACCATATTCCCAAGATTGAAGACCTCTATGCCAAACTAACAGGAGGGACAACGTATTCAAAGCTTGACATGAGTCACACATATCAGCAACTGGAACTGGATGATGTTTCCCGAGAATTTGTGACCACAAACGCCCACAAAGGGTTATATCAATACACACGCCTGCCTTTCAGTGTTTCTTTGACCTGTGCCATTTTTCAGAGGACAATGGAGAGCTTGCTATAAGGACTACTTCAATTTGTGGTCTACCTGGACGATGTACTAATAGCTGGATTCACAGAAACAGAGCACTTGGCTAATCTAGAGGCAGACTTGAGATGATTTTTAGAAGCAGGGGTGCACCTAAAGAAGGAAAAATGCACTTTTCAGGCAAATGAAGTCATTTCTTCGGGCCACTGGGCAGATGCCCAAGGGCTACTACCTGTTGAAGAGAAGGTTAAAGCAATCAGAGAGGCACCTGCACCTAAGCACATCTCTGAACTTAAACCATTTTTAGGGATGGTAAATTATCATGGCCGATTTCTACCAAATTTATCCACAGTTCTAGGCCCTCTACATTCACTGCTAAAGATAAACCAGCGTTGGGTTTGGAAGTCACCCCAAGCATAAAAGTAAAACAGCTCTTGCACTCTTCAAATTTGTAAGTGCACTACGACACAACAAAGGAATTGGTGCCAACCTGTGATATGTCCCCCTATGGAGTGAGAGCAGTACTATCTCACAAGATGGACGACAGTACAGAGAGGCTGATAGGTTATGTATCCAGGACACTTACCGCAGCTGAAAAAGGATATTCTCAGATCAAAAAGGTCTGTCAATTATTTTTGGTGTAAAATAAATTCCACCAATACGTGCATAGACAACACTTCATGATGGTTTCAGACCATAAACCATTTTTTGAGTCTGCTTAGCGAGGAAAATGCAATAGCTTCTGCAAAAATTCAAAGATGGGCCCTAATTTTAGCAGCATATGAATACACCTTTGTGAATAGACCAGAGATTCATTTAGCCAATGCTGATGCCCTAAATCCCCTTCCTTTACAAGAGAACAATGACCATGACCCAATTCCCCAAGGGCTAATATTTGTGATGAATTTCCTGGATTCCTCACCAGTCTGTGCCAGGCAGATAAGAAACTGGATGAATTGTGATCCAGTCCTGTCTCGAGTGAGAGACCAAGTGTTACATGGATTGTCCCAGGAACCAGTCTCTGATGAATTGAAGCCATTTTTCAACCGAAGATAGGAAATGAGCAGTCAAGATGATATCCTATTATGGGATACACAAGTAGTAGTTCCTTTACAAGGAAGGGAATCACTCTTAGTAGAGTTACACAGTGCCCAATGAAGATGATAGCATGAAGTTATCTTTGGTGGTCAGGAATGGACAGCAATATTGAGAAGGTGGTTAAACACTGTGTGCGATGCCAACAGCTACAAAAGTTGCCGGTGGCAGCTCCATTACACCCATGGGAGTGGCCTGGTAGACCCTGGGTGGGATTGCACATAGATTACGTCGGTCCTTTTCTTGGAACCATGTTTCTACTGATTATAAATGCTCATTCCAAGTGGTTAGACGTTTATGACACGCTGCTATAGAAAAACTGCACCAAAGCTTTTCTATCCATGGATTGCCAGAAGTAATTGTCTCAGATAATGGTACTACGTTTACTGGTGCTGAATTTCAAAGATGTCAGCCTAAATGGCATCAACCACTGAAGACTGCACCATTCCATCCGTCATCTAACGGAAAAGTGGAAAGAACAGTACAAACTTTTAAGGCCGGAATGAAAAAGTTAACAGATGAATCGCTGGAAACTAGACTTGCTCGTTTCCTATTTCACTACAGAACAACTCCCCCACACTAAGACAGGTGCAACACCTGCAGAATTACTGATGAAGGACTGTCTTCGAACAAGACTAAGCCTGATACTTCCCAATTGGAGGGGAAGGTGACGAAAAGTCAAGGGAACCAAAAAGTGACTCATGATTTGCATAGTCGTGAATGACAATTTACTGTTGGTGAAGCAGTATATGTAAGGAATTTTGGTGGAGGGCCAAAGTGGTTAGCTCTGTTACCGGAGCATTGTCGTACCACATGGAAGTAGAGGGCTGGATCACACGTAAGCAAGTGGATCATATAAGAAGAGAGATACCCCAACAAAGTGATATTCCACATGTAACCATTACTGAACCTGTGGTTCCTATTGAAGTTGCTCAACCAAGGATAGACATGCCCAATGTCTCTGTCGGAGTGGAAGATACTGAGCTGCCTGTGCCTAATGAGGTACCTGATGTTAATGCGGTTCCCGAGAATGTGGTTCCTGCAAAAGAATCTGAAGTCGCGGAGCTATGACATTCCACACGGATCTGGAAACCACCTGAAAGATTGAACTTGGCAATTTCATGCCCTGTGTAAATATTGTAATGTCATGAGATAAATATCCTTGTAAATACAAAATGTACAGAAAAGTTAAAGGGGGAGGAATGTAGTAATTATAGTTCCAATAAACGTATGACTGTAGCTTTAAGAATAATCTGGTGTTGTAAGATCACATGATCTGTGTAAACCAATGAGTTAGCAGCGCGAGCAACCTCTAGGAGAGAGTTCTTCTTTAGTTAAAGAGTTAGATGCACACATGTAGCTGCTGCTGTCTTGTAAATAAAAGTTCAATGTTTCCACCAAGAAAAGTTGCCTGGAAAATCAACTGTATAATGCTTAACTAAGCTTAAAGTCCAGACACAATCTTCCTCTTTTGTTGTAACTGTACAAAAAGTATTTTCTCGCACTGCTTGCATTTTTGCAGATATCTAAAAGATATTCCTTAATCGAGAGAAAATGCACGTTAAAGTCTACACAATAGCAATATACATTTGTTTTTCCAGATATTTTGAATCAATTCTATTTAACCAACAATTTTTTATTCATTCATGGGACGTGGGGCCTCATTGACAAGGCCAACATTTATTGCCCACCCTAATTGGCCTTGGGGTGATGGTGATGAAATGCCTTCTTGAACATTACCAAGTAGCTTACTGGGACAGTTCAGAAGGCAGTTAAGAGTGACCCACATCGTTGTAGGTCTGGAATCACAATATACACCAGGCCGGGTAAGGACAGCAGATTTCCATCCCTAACGAATATCAATGAACCAGATTTTTTTTAAAAACGAAAATCCAGTAGTTGCATAGTCACCATTACAGACACTAGCTTTTTATTCCAGATTCATTGAATTAGCTGAATTAAAATTCCCCAGTTGCCATGGTGGGATTTGAACTCATGTCTCTGGATCCTTTGTCCAGGACTCTGGATTGCTAATCCAGTAACAATCACTATGGAGCCATATTCCTTAGTACTGCTAAAACTCTTATTTTTACACTGGGTAAGGACGGAGGACAAAATAATTTGCCTTGGGATGTTGGCTGTACATTCTACTGCAACAATGCTAGGTTCCATTGTATTACCAGAGAAAATAACATCTTTCAACTGCCAAAATATTAATTGGCATAGTCTTCAGCACACAAAAGGTCACTCAACTTAAAAATATACAAAGGATATCTGCTTGCCTTGGAACAACAGTCTAACATGAGCAAAATGTAATTGCAATTAGTCTTTCACTGTTCATTTTATAACAGAGAGGGGAAAAAGAAGTTTCCATTTCAGTTTTTCAAACTTTGTGAAAACACTGAAACTAATGAGATCATTCACTGTGTCACGTGCTACCGCTTCGTAGAGCAGTTAAAATTCAAAAGAATGAAGTACATTCCCCTTTCCCACAAAAAGCTCTCAGACACGTATATACAAGTGTTCAAAAGAAACACTGTAGAGGCCCCACAACAATACCAAAGTTCATTTGGCTTCCCATACTCACTCAACTGCAGCAGATTTGTGAACCACGGAGGAGTACAATCTATGGTGTTGTGTAGTGAATTAGTTCTCCGGTCACTTTAAAACCAACTTTCAACTTTAATTTAATAATAAAGTATAAGAAACAAACTTGAAAACTTAATAAAATCACATTGTCACTTCAATTCAAAATGATATCAACACGAATCCTGCTACTTTAATCAGGAACTAATTAATCCCTACAGTTCCTGCATTTTCAAAAAATTTGTTTATTTTTCAAATAATTTTTTAAAAAGTTTCAGCTTTGCACTCAGATTGAAAACTTTACAGAAATGACGTACAGCTTACTGTAAAACTATTGTATTAAGATTTAAAATCTATATTAAAAATAGTAAGCATGTGCACGTTTCTTGTCCAAAAAGCTTTACTTCCTGTTGTCTTGATTTTTCAGCTACATATTTATGCCGACATTAATAATGGGGATCCATTATCTGTGTAGCATCGGGTAAACTACCAAAAATAGCACTGGTATTTTTACATCAACTCTCACAATCCAGTAAAACAAATAGCATTAATCTTACATAATGGCACATTTGCCAGAAATGATTTTACTCATTTTTAATTAAATTTACAAATCCTAGTGGTGCTTTTATTTTCTCAACTCTCTCAGTCTCTCTGCAACCCTCTTGAAGCAGCCGCCAACCGTCATCTCCTCAAATATCACTTTCTTTGAATTGGCATCTATTTTTACCTGATTGAACTTCTGAAATTTCTGCAGATGCTTTCTATATTCAAGGTGCTATATAAATGTTTAAGTTCTCTTCTTTCATAACCTAGTGCACAACACTGATGGGCACTAGCAAGACCTGCATGCAAGCTTCCATCTTAATGTGTTATAACACAACTATAGTATTATTGATGTGACTTCACAGTTAACTGGTGTCAAAACCACTGTTTGAACAATAAGTTAAAGGAGAACTTAACCCCTGCTAAAAGGTGGTAAATCGTAAAAGTATTAAGGGTTACAAAACCAAGGTGGGTAGATGGAGTTAAGATACAGATCTGTCATGATCTAAATGGATTGGCAAAACTGGCTTGAAGGGTGGTCCCATGTTCCTTCCTACAAACAATGTCTTCAGTTGCATGTTCTCAACCATGTGACATTGCATTCTGGAGAACTCCAGAATCTCAAAAAACAAACAATCAAAGCTGATAGATTGCTTGGTCCGCATATCCTGCTCTTGCAGTTTGCATGAATTGTTTTGCAAGTTCGTATTCTGACATTTCAGTTTAATCTAAATTAACTACCAGGTGTGAATCACAGGGTAACAGATTCACTCAGACTGACTTAAAAAGTATATAACTCGATTCATGAAGTATTCCAATCTCAGAGCATTACCTCAATTTAATATTTTTAAAAATGCACAGGGCCAAAAGAGGCAGTTGCTTTTTCCATATTGTTATGTATTTAGGCACATTAAACAACATGCCACATAGCCCGACTTTCTAAACTATCCATTTCCTTCCATGTTCCATGTTATTTGCACCTCTTCCTCTCAAGTTATACATCTTCAATAAAATCAGAAAGCTTTGTTTAGTTAATTACCAAATCAGTTATGTTCATCGTAAACAAGAACAAGCTGAAAACTGATCCCTGAAGCACACAACTAATCCTCACTTGCATTCCAATGTAGGTCCATGTATAGCTTACCCTACGTTTCCTCTGATTCAGCCAAATTCAGATAGCCTACCGTCCCCACACCACCAACCCAGCTCCAACTTCTCCACAATTTTCATTTCTATTGCTAAAATTCAGAAAATTAAACACAAATTAAAACCTCATGTCCTATGCATAGTATAGTGTTTTGAACAAATCAAGTTCTTATCAACTTCTAATTGACAGAATATACAACTTTCACTAAAATTTTAGCAAACTCCATGTGAATCTTTTATTGAAAATCCTATGGCTAATACATCTTATGAGCCTAACCATGCTCATTTTCAATTTAAATGTTATTTCTCCATTTATACAACCTCCATCCCTGTTCTCAGCAGCTTTCCTTATTTTTGAAACGGAAACAGTTCAAAAATACGTAGTGTAACTAGACCTGAGTAAATATCTCTTGATTGCAGTGAAATGCATTGGCTCTATTTCGATTTGGTCATCCAAAGACGCAAACCCAGTCATAGGTGAGTAATAGTCACTTGGGTGAAATATCTGACAATCAACACAGTCATTAAATAAATAACACAAGTATTACAGTTTTCCAATACACAGTACTTGTTTTACAAGCTAGACTATGTTATCAGTAGGGCTTGCCTTAAAAAAGATTTCCTCTTATATTTCCTTAGTGAGATCAGCCAGACGAGCAAACTGTATCAAGGCCTCCATCAGTCTTAGGAGCACACACCAGAATGGCTCAATGTTTCCTACTACAAATCTTTCCTCTCTGCCCCAGAAGAATTTCTATTTGTACCACAAACAAATTCAACTTTCATACTACAGCTGCCTAATCTGCAAAACACTTTTTTTTGTTTTCAACTTGATTTCAGTACAATTGTAGCTTCTAAAGAGCATCCATTTCAGACTTCTTAAAAAAAATGTAGTGTAAACATTTTCATGGTAAAATGAAAGAAAAAAACAAAAAGCAATTGTCAGCAACAACATACTTCAGAAACTGTAAGGACAAATTTAAGTGATATCAAATGGTTTTGGCAAAAAATAAATCCAAAAGAGAAAAAAAATTACAGCTCCTGACTTAATGTTCCCTACTGTTTAGTATTTCAGGGAAGCATTTAAAAAATGAGAAAACTGCAATAATAGAGGTGGCCAAATATGCTGTGCTTTTTATGACGGTTGAAATAAGAGGAGCGGAATCAAGAATAATTTGATGGAGAGGATATAAAAAGTAAAAAAAAAAATGCTTTGATATATACTACAGCTTGCACGCGCCACAAACTTATGCAATGCTTCCTGCAAGAGTAAAGGAAAACAAAAGGCGGTTGACAGCAATTTAGCCCAAAGATAATCATTTACAAATGAAAAGGGAGATGATGAGAAACAGAATTATATATACGCCTGGACAAACCCATTACTGACTCAATAGAGTTCCAGCCCACTGTTATGTTTCAGCCAGGCAACTAGGCTTGCAACACATTGCTGACCACAAATGACGATTTATTGACGCAAACACTACTTCAGATGGCATGCCAACGATTAATCATAGGAGGAGTCTTTTTAAACAACTTTTCTAGAGCCTAATTCAATGGCTGAGAATGTGAGCTTGCAAACCTCAAAACTATTAATAATACACCAAGAAAGGCTAAGCAGGCCTAAAAAGAGCTGACAAAGTAGAAGAAAAAGGTTGGACAATAATGGCCATGTTTAAAGAAGGGACATTGAAGCTGCCTGGAATTTAAACAAAAGTAAGAAGGCACTGCCAAGTCTGAGCCATAAGTGATGTTGTTTCACATACCGACTCTCTCATCTCACTAAGTGGGAATTCCAATCTTTCTTCGAAGGCGTTCTGTAACTTCATTTTCTAGAATTCTGACAAATGCATATTAGTTTGCTACAACATTTTAGTTCCTCTCAAAACAAAAACCTCCAAAGCATTTGAAGCAAAATTAAATTTCCAAAACTTTCACAGCGGAACAGTATAGACTAAGTGAATAATAAGACACAGACCCCCATGCCTACAATGCCACAAACAGTGAATTCCTAATTTCAAGAGCATCAAGGATTAGGGTCAACCACAATACAAACAAAAAGCTAAAGGTGAAGCAGGTTACTTCCCTACTTATTCAAACAAAGAATGTCTTGTGCCATAGGAAAAATAAGAGAGGGAATGAATAAAAGCAAAGCATCTCATGAAAGGTTTCTCAATAGTCGTGCAGCAGCAAAAACCCAGGGCTTCCAACTTCAAATGCTTCCCAGCTCAAGACTATGGATTATGACTTGAGAATTTGCAAAATATGAGTGCGGAAGAGAAAAAAAGCAAAGGAATCTTAATAATTTTCCATCGAATTCCAGTTGATTATCTTGCGCTTTTCATTTCTTGAATGACTGGGCAGCAGCTCAACTTTAAGTGCTTCATCTGGTCAACATTGTTCAAACGTGAAGCTAGACCGTGAGTGCCTATTGTTGGGAACAATGTATAACTATAAGTTTATATTTGTGTGTTGAGAAAGGTGGAATATGGTTTCAGTTTCATTTAGTTCTTTGTGAGCTTGGTGCCAGGAAGTCTGGAGGGCCTCCTAGCAAACAGGTCAGGTTTTCTGGATTTGCTTGTACACATGCATTTTTAATGAGGTTTTACAACCCTTGAAGCAAAGAGATGGGTTACAAAGGGGTTAGTTTAGTGATTTTGGTGAAAAACAAAGTATAAAAAAGTGTTGTCGCCTAGCAACAGGAGTCCAGTGACACAGAGACACGGAAAGACAGAAAAGAAGTTCAGAGTATGTATGTCAGAGAGTGAAACAGAAGTTTTAAGCTCTCTGATAAGGCATTTTGCAAGGCTGCTGACAGCTAACTGCCAAGAATTGCTTGAAACCAGCAAATGCCTGTCACTTATCTGGTTTAGCTGAAAGATCGCAGTTCCACATGCTTTAAGATTAGTCTCATCGGCAACCTTGTAAATAGGGTCCGAGCCATTTGCTCACCATGCAAGCTTGATGCTGAAATAGGGTGCATCAAAGGGATAATGGCTACCCTGATCGGATCAATTCGCGCTGTATATCACGCACACTCATGAATGGATCTAAGGCCCTCACTTTCGGCCCCGAAAACTGCCCAGTCCACCTCAGATTACTCTGGAAGGGCAAGGTATCTCAAAGATTTGAGTAGGTGAAGCTAGCCGTTTCACACTGCAATACAAGTGGTATTCGACACTAACAGGATGCTGCCGTCAAGTCAGAAAGATGTTTTGCCTATCACACAAATGAGTTAAGTGGTGTATGAATTTCAGTGCCAGTGTGATGCTACGTATGTAGACCATACATCCCAAAGGCTGGCAGATCGTATCAAACACCATGTCCCAGTTGCTGTTCACACGGGCAAGATATAGACCGTACCAAACCAGACCATACTTGCAAAACTCAAAACAGAGTGTCCAACGTTAAATGTGATTCCGCGATTGGACAACATTTACCAACTAATCCTCAGTATGCTAAGAATTACGCTGACAACAAATTTAAGATTGTCAGTCAGGCTTGTAGTGTGGCACATGTGTGTGTACTGGAAGCTACATATAGTAAAACAGAGGGCCCTGTTCTTTGCAGGCAGAAAGAACATGTACAGCTAAACAAAATAAGTGACAGGCATTCGCTGATTCATTCCTCGGGGCAATGCCTTGACCTATCAGGGTCAAGCTGCCCGGTTTAAATTTCAAATAATGCTTGGCAGTTAACTGTCAGTCACCGTCACTGGTGCATCCTCCATGGCAATGCCTCCACAAATCAGAGTCCACTTGCCAATCAATCAGCACTCCCTTCACATAGAGTAAAAATTGTTGTTTTCCCCTTGTGTTGGTATTCTTGAAGTGTCCTGACGAGTGCAAGACGATAAGTTTTGACGTGTCTCTTTTTTCCGGCAATACTCAAGTTCTGTGCTATCAAACGACTAAGCGTAATAAGACTCCATCGATAGTTGAGCCATACAGGTTAGAACTGTCTCTGACCTTATCCCCAATCTGTGCCGAATTAGCTAATTTTACTTCATGTTGGTTTCACCAACTCCCAATGCAGTCTCACCAGAGTGGATGGCGCTCCCAGAAGTAAATTTGCTCCATCCACTGAGGCTGGTAGTGAAAATTTTTTTTAAAAAAAATATCAATTGGCTGCTCTCAACGTCTACCTTTGCAAATCAGGTGAATATACTTCGACATTTGTATAACCTACACAGGACACATACAGTTAGAACCGTGGTTGGGTCTGGTGCCCTCCGTGATTAAATAGGTTCTAAACTCAGCTTCAAGCTTCACACATGAATATCAACCATATAGACAATGTACTGGAATATAATTGCCATTAAAACTATATACCAGCAAGAGAAAATTCTAGATAATTATTACAGATTCCAAATGTATAATCTGTGCCTTCCTTCCCTATTGCCACCTCATTTAGTACTTTGTATCATTCAAATTTCATGTGGTTGGAGACTTAGCAACTTTATGAATAAACTTAGTACCAAAATCCATTAGCATCCCGTAATATAGGCTGCTTTCCCCACTTTAATGCTAAAAATAGAATCAGAAAGAATTATGCAAATTAATGGGAATAGTGTTTTAAATATTATGGCATGGCATTTCCACAAGGTTGTGCTATTTTTGCCATGTCTGAAATTGGCCAAACCAGCCTCAAAAAATTAAGACATTTCTACACAAATGACACCCAATACAAATCATGTTTCTGCCATCTTTTGCAATTGTTTAAAAAAAACATGGTGCTGAATCAGGCCCTACCAACAAAACTGTTTCTACTAAATGCGTTTACAAGAGGGCCTTAAAGGAAGGCTCTTGCGAGTACGCCTTTTTTGGATGCAAGAACGCCAGAGGCACATTATTAAAAAAAAGCTTGTAGTTTACCAAGGAACTATTGTATATGAAGGTAATATTAAATAGTTCTGTATAGTTTCTTTTAAAAGTCATCTGCACTTACTTGTGTATTTAAAAAATTGGGTTACTCACAGTTGTGGACTAGATACTGATTAAAAATGCTTATTTGTGATAAACCTACTTTCAGCTTTATTCATCAAGCTACACCAAGTTACCACTCTCAAATATAATTAGTCCACCCCTCTGCAGACTAGGTGGCAAACTAATCTTAAACTCAGCAAATGAAGAGGCTTATCGCTTGGCTTCGGGGACTTGCATTCACTAAGTAAAATATAAATCAAGGAATTTTTTTAAACAATTTTTTTTTTTAAAAGGTTATTCTAAAACATTGCCCAATTGCATACCAGGTTTTACATTTGGTAATATGCAAATACATTTAAGCAGAAACTTGGGGAGAAAAAATAAACACTTCTGAAAACTAGCAGGATATTGCGAACCACATGCACCCGATTGCCAATGTATCCAAAGTGAAAACTCTTCACCTGTGTGTGTCTACCAACATTCCACTGTAGGTATATAAAGTCCACAAAGACTATTACATTTCACCCGCTGCAAAAGTTATTCAACTTGAATGACAATATGGACAAAGATATTGGACAAGTAAAAGTTAATTATTGGTTCTCTTACACAGAAATCAAGAAAGCAAAAGTTGGGATTTATTTTCATTCATATTATTATACTAATAAACATACACATCACTAGAAATGGCGAAGTCCACAAGTAGCTAATGCTGAGCTGGTTCCAGTACTGCCAACGCTTTTCAACTCAACATCCTGCTTCTTTACAGTGGCTGTTAAGATATGAATACTGCAGGTGTGCAGACTAAAAATAGCACAGATGGTGAATGCAGCAATGTGGTCTTTTGGTTTTACTTCCTTCTTTTTCTTGCTCTTCCCCATCCCAAATCTGACAGATGGTACTTCCTATTGCCAGTTAAGTGTAATCATAGAATTACAAGAATACATTATACACATTTTTCAATTTCTCTGTAGCAAACACGCAGCCTTTTAAAATCAAGACAATCCCTTGTCCCAAATTCCTCAATTTATTGCTGGGACAAGAACCTCTAATCATTTGTATATACTGGTGCAGTGAAATATATCCCAAATGCCACTCATCTAAGATCCAGTCACAAATTCTAACAAGTTAGCAATACAGAAAAAGCCTGTATCAAAGTCAGTCCAAAAGGTGGCTGCCATTGACACACCTTGCACTCCTTCATCTTATCCCCATCTTTTCATCACCTTCTGTGAAAATCATTTATTCAGCTTTCCTGACAAATGCAGACTCCACTCTGTGCAATACATAACAAAATCACAGTCAGAAGGAAAATGATTAAGGATAGCAAAGATGGAGGGTGGGTGGAAATCAGTCAGGGAAAACCATAAGTAAAAGAGAAAATAAGTGAAATACAAAGAAAAGTACCGCCATGAAATAATTAGAACTCTTCTCCCTGCTCCAAACAATCCATGCACCACAAGTAAAACCTACAGAGCATACATATGATAAAATATTTATATTCTTCAACCAATCACAGTTTTGATTTAGACATCTACAAACATTATTGCATAACTGAGGCCAAGATCAGTAAATCCACAACTCATTACTCAAACTGCACAACTGATATACTTCGAATCACTGTATAAACTGGAGATAATCTGCAGGTGTAGTGTACATGTATGCAAACACAAGAGCAGGAAAATGTGGCCTCATCCCTCCAATTCTACAAATAATGAATCCATTCTGTGAGGCATAGAAGTGAAACACTTTCCCATAGGAAGAAAGACAACTTTCAAGTTTTGCTTCCAAGTCCATTAATAATTGGGGGATAATGGGGGCTGCCACTGACCAGAAACGGAACTGGATTAGCTATACAAACAGTGTGGCTACAAGAGCAGGTCACAAGCTGGGGATTCTGCAACGATTAATTCACCTCCCGACTCCACAAAGCCTGTCCACCATTTACAAGGCACAAGTCAGGAGTGCGATGGAATACTCCCCACTTGCCTAGATGAGTGCAGCTCTAACAAAAGTCGAGAAGCTTGACACCATCCTGAACAAAGCAGCCCGCTTGACTGGCACCCCATCCATCACCTTAAAAATTCACTCCCTCCACCAGGAGGTACATGATTAGCAGTTTGTACTATCTACAAGATGCACTGCAGGAACTAACCAAGGCTCCTCCAAAAGCACCTTCCAAAGCCACAACCTCTACCACCTAGAAGGACAAAGGCAGCAGATGCATGGGAACACCACCACCTGGAAGTTCCCCTCCAAGCCACACATCAACCTGACTTGGAACTATAATTGCCACTCCTTCAGTATCGCTGGGTCAAAATCCTGGAACTCCCTTCCCAACAGCACTGTGGATTTTACTACAACACACAGACCGCAGCAGTTCAAGAAGCCAGCTCACCACCACCTTCGCAAAGGCAATTAGGGATGGGCAATAAAAGCTGGCTTGGCCAGCCATGCCCACATCCCATGAACAAAAAATTAAATATACAATAGAATATTAAAACATGAACAATAATATGCCTACCTAACAAAAGTTAAAATATTGTTTAAAATCACAGTTTCATCGACATAAAAACAACGGCAAAGACACCAAACTAAAAAGTGAGAATAGGTGAGACAACAATCATTTTAAATTGCATTCAGTAAACTTTCAATTTTGTTATGTCCAAAATAACATGGATCTAAAAACAATTTCTGCAACATATTTTGTTTTCCTGTTAAAATTTGGTGGTTTCCCTCAACAAGTGAATCTAACCCCTCACCCCCAACATTTCATGGCAACACCATCATTGAATTCCCCTACTATCAACATCCTGGGCATTACCATTGACCAGAAACTGAACTGGACTAGCCATATAAATACTGTGGCTACAAGAGCAGTTCAGAGGCTAGGGATCCTGCGGCAAGTAACTCACCTCCTGACTGCCCAAAGCCTGTCCACCATCTACAAGGCACAAGTCAGGAGTGTGATAGAATACTCGCCACTTGCCAACAACACTCAAGAAGCTTGACAACATCCAGGACAACCAGGCCTGCTTTACTGACATCCCCACCATCACCTTAAATATTCACTCCCTCCACCACATTGGCAGCAGTGTGTACCATCTTCAAGATCCACTGCAGCAACTTATCAAGGCTCCTTCCACAGCCACTTCCAGACCTGCGACCTCTACCGTCTAGATGTAGGAGAACAAGGGCAGCAGATGCATGGGAACGCCACCACCTGCAAATTCTCCTCCAAGTCACACACCATCCTGACTTGGAACCAAATCGCCATTCCTTCATTGTCACTGGGTCAAAATCCTGGAACACCCTCTGTAACAGCATTATGGGTGTACCTACACCACATGGACTGCAGTTGTTCAAGGCAGCAGCTCCCCACCATCTTTTCAAAGGTAATTCAGGATGAGCAACAATTGCTGGCCTAGCTAGTGACACCCATCCCATGATAGATTTTTGAAAGTTCCCTAACAAGGTGGTTAACTTCTACCTTAATCTCAATACTTATGCAGTCAATTTACCGTGTTCAAAGTATCAGTTTTCAAAATAAGCAGCTGTTTAATTTTCCTATAGGTTAACAGATAACAATTATTCTTTTTAAAAATTATACAGCACAAAAGCAGAAAATGAACAGAGCTTTCCTGAATGGCAGGGCAGTCAGTACATTACTTTCCAGGAAGCTGTTGGCTGCAGTGAATTGATCTCAAGTATGATAGGTATTGTTGGGTCACAGCTAAGTGGTCAGACATTATGGACTGAAGTTTCAGCCACTGCCAGGGCTGGAAGGAGAGCAGCAGAGCTGAAAATTAGCCCTGCCCACCAGCAATTCAGTTCCCTGGCTCCAGCCTGCCTCCGGGCCATTTTTGTGGAGGCAGGATCATTGCCTGCAGGGCTAAAGGGCTATATGACCGATAGCCAACTGGGCTCATGAATGGCCTAATTGGGGTCACTGAAGGAGGCCCACTGGGATTTTCCAGTCAGCCTCTGGGTTCTTGCAGGGGCCAGTTTAGGTGCCTGGATCCAAAGGCCCCGTGGCATGCCGAGGGAGATGTCCAGCTCTCCAGGCAGGCTCAAGTGTACATCCTGCCTGCCTGGGTATCGGAGCATCCACAGGCTGTCCTGTAGTAGGACTTCCTTCCACTCTTCCCCCACTGCTGCACATCAAGGGCTTGGTTGCTGAATATATTTTTTGTTTAAATATGAGGGCACCTCCATGTAGAAGCACCCTCTCCTGTACATACTTTCCCTTACAGCCTGCTGCTCCTCTGAAGCTGAAGGATTGGCCTTGAACTTTAACAGCCCACCAACTGCCCTTAATTCGACTGTGTACATGCCTCCATGCCAACCAATGAGGCACTCCTGTGAATAAGTGACCGTTTCCCCGCCGTGGGTGGGTTCAATATCTGCAAACAGTCCCCAGTCCTGTTTCCCAACCCCAGGAGGAAAATCCAGCCTGCTAAATCAGGTGATCTTCCAAAGTATACACTGGAAAATTAAGTAATAATCTGTCTTTATTTTAACTTAGTACTTAGCAGAAACTGAACACAATGCAGTTCAACAATCCGCCATGTCAAAGATTAGCAGAAAAACAAAAGAAATACGAATTGCACAAATACATTTAAAAATAGTGGTGTCGTTTATAAATTCATAATTTATAAAATAAGCTCATTAGATTTTAAAAAATCACATCCAGTTATTATGTTGTAAACAATACAAATATAGGCACCAATTTGCTTTCTAACACAAACGGAGATCAGCTTCCCTGCAAAAAACTGAAACTGGTTTTGACTAGGGCCAAACTGCATCTTCACAGTGATAATATTGATCATATAAATTACACCAGAAGTCTATAAGTGAGAATTAAAAATCTTTAAAAATGCATGCTTAAAAACCAATATGTAGGTGATGCTAACACACAAGACAGAGTTAGAACTGGGAGTATAAACGATCACACATTCTGCTTGCATATCAGCTAATGGGGTTTTCAAGTCAAAAAATCTATTGCTCATTTCTGCTGCTCAGAAGCACGAAGGGGCAAAAATAATACCTCAGGAAAGGACAAAATGAATACCAATATATGTCACTTGTTAACTTGGCCAAGGTTTTAGATGTTATTAGTCAACCAAGGCTGGAGGCTTCAAAAAATTTGGTTGTTTGGAGAAATTTGGCAGAGTGGGCATTGATCATACTCTTTCCAAACCATTCACCATTTTGACTCCTGTAAAACAAGGATGAATATTGTGTCTTGCTCTATTAGCCCTCTTTAATGTGGCTATGATGAATATTGATAGGAATCTGCATAATGATGAATAAGGGGAGGTGGTGACATAATGGTAACGTCACTGGACTAGTAGTCCAGAGGCCCAGGCTAATGTCCGGGGACACGAGTTCAAATCCCACCGTGGCAGCTAATGGAATTTAAATTCAATTAATAAAATTCTGGAAGTAAAAGCTAGTCTCAGTAATGGTGACCATGAAACCAGTGTTGATTGTCGTAAAAATCAATCTGGTTCACTAATGTCCTTTAGGGAAGGAAACCTACTCTTGTTATGACAGCATCCTATATGTGACTCCAGACCCACAGTAATGTGGTTGACTCTTAAAATGTCCTCTGGAATAGCCTAGCAAGCCTATCAGTTGCATTAGACCGCTGCAGAGAAGCGGATAAGGGATGAAACCACACAGACAACATGGCATTGACGTAGGCACCGGAAATGACAATGGCACACACAGCCCTGTCAACCCTGCAAAGTCCTCCTTACTAACATCTGGGGGCTTATGCCAAAATTGGGGGAGCTGTCTCACAGACTAGTCAAACAACACCCTGACATAGTCATACTCACCGAATCATACCTTACAGATCATGCCCCAGTCACCATCACCATCCCTGGGTATGTCCTGGCTCACCGATAGGTGGTGGTGGCACAGTGGTAAACAGTCGGGAGGAGGTTGCCCTGGGAGTCCTCAGCATTGACTCCGGACCCCAAGAAGTCTCATGGCATCAGGTCAAAGATGGGCATGGAAACCTCCTGCTGATTACCAAGTACCGCCCTGCCTCAGCTGATGAATCAGTACTCCTCCATGTTGAACATCACTTGGGTGATGAACAACACTGAGGGTGGCAAAGGCACAGGATGTACTCTGGGTGGGGGACTTCAATGTCCATCACCAAGAATGGCTTGGTTGCACTGCCACAGACCGAGCTGGCCGAGTCCTAAAGGAAATAGCTGCTAGACTGGGTCTGCGACAGGTGGTGCGGGAACCAAGAGGGAAAAACATACTTGACATTGTCTTCACCAATCGACCTGTCGCAGATGCATTGATCCATGACAGTATCGGTAGGAGTGACCACCACACAGTCCTTGTGGAGAAGCCCTGTCTTCACTTTGAGGATGTCCGCCATCACGTTGTGTGGCACGACCACTGTGCTAAATGGGATAGATTTTGAACAGGTCTAATAACTCAAAACTGGGTATCCATGAGGCGCTGTGGGCCATCATCAGCAGCGGAACTGTATTCAACCACAATCTGTTAACCTCATACCTCTGCTTATCTCAACTCTATCACTACCATCAAGCCTGGGATCAACCCTGCTTCAATGAGGAGTGCAGAAGGACATGTCAGGAGCAGCACCAGGCATATCTAACAACCAATGGATCAGATCTGGAACTCTGCAATCCTGCCACATCCGGTTGTGAAAGCTGGTGGTCAATTAAACAACTAGCAGGAGAAGGGGGTGGTTCCACAAATATCTCCATCCTCAATGATGATGGAACCCAGCACACGAGTGCAAAAGACAAGGCCGAAGCATTTGCAACCATTTTCAGCCAGAAATGCAGAGTGGATGATCCATCGCAGCCTTCCCCGACGTCCCCAGCATCAGAGATGCCAGTCTTCAGCCAATTCAATTCATTCCACCTGATATCAAGAAACAGCTAAAGGCATTGGATACTGCAAAGGCTAGGGGCCCTGGCAACATTCCAGCAATACTACTGAAGGCTTATGCTCTAGAACTATTCACACGTTTAGCCAAGCTGTTCCAGTACAGCTACAACACTGGCATCTAACCAGGAATGTGGAAAATTGCCCAAGTATGTCCTGTCCACGAAAAGCAGAACAAATCCATCCCAGCCAATTACTGTCCCATCAGTCTGCTCTCAATCATCAGCAAAGTGATGGAAGAGGTCATCAACAGTGCTATCAAGCAGCACTTACTTAGCAATAGCCTGCTCACTGACACTCAGTTTGGGTTCCACGAGGGCCACTCCTGACGTTACAGCCTTGGTTCAAACATGGACAAAAGAACTGATCTCAAGAGATGAGGCGAAAGTGACTGCCCTTGACATCAAAGCTGCTTTTGACCAAGTGTGGCATCAAGGAGCCCTATCAAAACTGAAGTCAATGGGAATCAGGGGGAAAACTCTCCATTGGTTGGATTCATACCTAGCATAAAGGAAGATGGTTGTGGTCGTTCAAGGTCAATTACCTCAGTTCCAGGACATCGAAATAGGCTAAAAGGTAGAGATAAAACAATAGGTGGAAATACATTTAAAAACAATGGAAATGGGTGGGAAAAGAAAAATATATATAAATTATTGGAGAAAGGGGGATCGGAAAGGGGTGGGGATGGAGGAGAGAGTTCATGATCTAAAGTTGTTGAACTCAATATTCAGTCTAGAAGGCTGTAAAGTACCTAGTTGGAAGATGAGGTGCTGTTCCTCTAGTTTGCGTTGAGCTTCCAGGCAGGTTGAGTTTTTCCAGGCAGTATTTTTAATGTATTTCCATCCAATGTTTTATCTCTACCTTTTGCCTATTTCGATCCCTTCCCCCCACCCCACCCCCACTAGGGCTTTCGTCCTGCTTTCTACCCTTAATGTCCCCATTGGCACATTTCTTAGCTAATATCACCACCATCAACACCTCTTTGTCCTTTTGTCTATGACATCTTTTGGCAGTCTCCACCTATCACTGGCCTTCTGTCCAGTTCTACCTTTCCCACCCCCCACCCCACTTAAACCAGCTTATATTTCACCTCTCTTCTATTTTTCCTTAGTTCTGTTGAAGAGTCATTCGGACTCGAAACGTTAACTGTATCCCTCTCCGCAGATGCTGTCAGACCTGCTGAGTTTTTCCAGGTAGTTTTGCTTGCTAAGCAACGAGATTATTTCCAAATTGCTTTCTCCAAGAGAAGATTGCACCAATACTTCTGTTGCAAAGAAAATTAATCTGAACATGGTGGAGGCAGAATACATTTATTGTAAAATACCTGAAAAGGGTTCCACAGTTTGTTTAGAGACAACAGGAATGAGGCACATGTCAAAATATAATTTCAGTCTATTTAAACAGTTCAATCCATGCATCCTTAAGCAATGGATTTGGTCAGAGGAATAATGCAATAAATCCATTTCAGGTCTGGAGGCATTGTTACAAACACAAGGCTAGACATTACTGTTGGCAATGTTGGTGGGTAAACACTTAAATCACTCTTATAATAGTTCTCAAACACTTACCAGAGATGCTAACCCCAGGTTAATGCCAGGTATGATAACAGAGGAATGTTATATTAGTGTTACATTATGTATCAGCTTATATTGTTAAGGAATTTCCAGCATGTGTTTCTGCTCAGTAAACATGAACAACGGAACTGAAAAATCCAGCTTCAAAATAAAAGTCCTGGTCTCATTCCCATTCCTATGGTGGTATCTTTGGGCTTTAACTCAATCGTATTTTTTTTATTACAATTGTTCTCCAGCTATAACACACAGCATCCAGTACATGGTATAAGGCACATGGTACGTTGAGTCTCAGAATATTGTTATAATTGATCTGCAAAGATCTCCCAGATTAACTGCTTGGTGGATGAGATATGTTACACCAGAAAAGATACCCAAACTGCTAATTTTACTTCTTATCTTCCACCCTTATCTATAGCACGATAAGAACAAAATTATACTGAAAGAATATGATCAAACAAAGCATAATAGTAGCATGGTCATCCGGTGTCAACACAAGGTGCAAGTGGGCAGAACAGTACTCTCTCCTAGCACAGTATCACAAGCCCCATTTTGGCATGCAGAAACAAATTCAAGGAAAAGCAAACCTCAAGGAAGTACGTCGAAGTACTTATTTCTAGATGTCTCCCATGCATTTTGTTTTTGTATTAAATGTAGCATCCATGAAAAATGAAATTTGAAGGGCTGTTTCAATAAACCCAGAATCCTTTTCCTGATGTCAAAAAGATACACTCCAGTGTGTCAGCCAAAGGGGTCCCTGTGGAGTGCATCCACTCCCCAGCAATGATTGCTATGTACTTGCTCTGTTTCAAGACCAATCAGGGGATGTTTTTAAACACACACAAAGATGTTAAACTGAGTCCCTGCTGAGTTTAAGGCTGAAGCACTCAAAGCGTATGGAGATATTCCAAATTCAACAGATAGTAAAGTGAAGGGTTTGATACCAGATTTGGAAATAAAAATGTTTGTGCCAGATATTATGGAATATTGAACAATATGAGGAACTGTAGTCAAGGAATAAACTCTCTCTCATTCCTGTCTTATTACTCTCTTGTTATGTGAAAGCCTTGATTGCAAACTTGTGACATGTTGCAGGATTTGAAAGAATTGCTCTGCAACAGTCTACAAGCTATTACACGGAATTTCTTTCTCTGAAGTTTCAATGCAGCATCACATTCTTCAAAGTTCTATTTGCAACTTTTTTTTTAAACGTTAGAATTTTCCAATTTGACTAACAAATCGAAGCATAAGTTACATCCTTCATGACTAAGACATATTGTACTATCCTTTCTCGTCCTTTTTGGCCTGTCTGCAGCCTTTGACACAATTTAGCACACCACCCACCAAGCTCTCTCCTCTCTTGCCCAGTCAAGTGGCAGTGCACCAGTCTTATTCTATTGTAACCCATCTGGTCCCTACCAGAGAATGTTCTGCAATATCTTTTCCCACTGCCGCACATTTATCGCTCGAGATCCCCAAGGATCTGTCATACAAACAAGAAGCAGGGGTAAGAGTAGGCCATTCAGACCAACTAGCCTGCTCCGCCATTTAATAAGATCACGGCTGATCTGATAATAACCTGAAATCTGCATCCCACCTATCCCTGATAACCTACCACCCTCTTGCTTACCAAGAATCTATCCACCTCGACCTTAAAAATATTCAAAGACTCTGCTTCCATCACCTTTTCCGGAAGAGAGTTCCAAATACTCACGACCCTAAGTGGAAAAACTGCGCCTCATCTCGGTTTCACATTTCACATGGACGACCCCTTATTTTTAAACAGTGACCCCTAGTTCAAGATTCTCCCACAAGAGGAAACATCCTCTCCACACCCAACCTGTCAAGACCCCTCAGGATCTTACATGTTTCAATTAAGTCACCTCTTCCTCTTCTAAACTCCAGTGGATACAAATCTACTCTGACCACCCTTTCCTCATAAGACAACCCACCCATTCCAGGTATTAGTCTGGTAAATCTTCCTCGGTCAGGGAGAAGGTTGGAATTGGTGGAAAGGTTATGTACTGGAGTAAGTGATGGGAGTCGAAGGCAATGGCTTCTGTCTTTCCAATGTTCAACTAGAGACAGTCATGTCTATCCAAAACTGGATGTCAAACAAGCAAAATTGCAATGCAGTAGTGAAATAGAGAACGGTACAACAGGGTGTCACCAACATATATGTGAAAGCTGACCCTAGGCCTGCAAATGATGTACACCAGGGTGGGAAGGGGGAGCAGAGGGCGGTGAGTATGAAAGCTAGATGCTGAGGTAATGACTGAAGAGAAGCCTTTGCTCGAGACCAGAAACTGAACTGGACTAGCCATATAAATAGTGTGGCTATAAGAGCAGATCCGAGACTAAGACTCCCGTGGCAAATAATTCAACTCCCGACTCCTGAAGCCTGTCCACCATCTACAAGGCACAAATCAGGAGTGTGATGGAATACTCTCCACTTTCCTGGATGAAGACCGCTCCAACAACAGTCAAGCAGCTCGGAACCATCCAGGATAAAGCAGTCCGCTTGATTGGCACCCATCCACAAACATTCACCCCCTCCACCACCGATGAACAGTGGCAGCAGTATGTACCATCTACAAGATGCATTGCAGGAACTCACCAAGCCTCCTTTGACAGCACCTTCCAAACCCAAGACCACTACCACCTAGAAGGACAAGGGCAGCAGCTACATGGGAACACCACCACCTGGAAGTTCCCCTCCAAGCCACTTACAATCCTGACTTGGAAATATATTGCCTTTCCTTCACTGTCGCTGGGTCAAAATCCTTGAACTCCCTTCCTAACCGCACTGAGTTTTATTCATTCATGGGATATGTGGTGTACCTACACCACATGGACTGCAGCAGTTCAAGAAGGCAGCTCACCACCCTTCTCAAGGACAATTAGGGATGGGCAATAAAAGCTGCCCTAGCCAGCAACACCCATATCCCATGAATGAATAAAAAAAAAGATGAGTCGAACCAAGTGAGGGCAGTCCAACTGAATTGGTCAACACCTCTTCTCTACTGACCACGTCAAAGGCTGCAGAAGTACAGAAGGATTAGTGCATTACATTGAGGATATTATCTATGACTTGATTGGGGCTGTTTGGTGCTAGGCATGAGTGCAAACCTGACTTGAAATTTAGATATGGACTAGTAGAAAAGATGGGCATTAAAATTTCAGAGTTTTGAAGACGAGAAGAAAGGTCGAGGGTGGGCTATTTTGGAGGAGGAGAGATGAGGGCAGTTTTGAGAGCAAGGAGCACAGTACTGCCAAGAGGGCATCGTTTAAAATCTCAGCTTGCATGGGAACAAGGAAGGAAAGTTGAGTGATTTACAGTTTCATGGAAATGGAGTCCAGTGGGTTTGAGGGGAGATAGGAAAGCTCGTAAAGAAAGAGCGAGGACAGGAGAGAGCTTGGAGAGGGTGGGGGAGATTTGGTTTGGTGGGCAAGGGACAGGAGAAGCAGAACAGACAGCTTCAATCTCAATTAGAAAAGAAAATGTCAAAAAGAAGCACTTGTTGTTGGGTGGGGAGAAGGAAGCGGAATTTAAGATGACAGTTTACAGTGCAGAAAAAAAGCTGGGATCATCTTTTCTCTCCAGGATGCTTCTAGTGGAGGGGGTAGTTCTGGAGGGTGAGGCTCAAAGTAGTTGATGTAATGAAGCCAGATCTGGTGATGAATACCTTAACTGGTTTTGCACTAGGACTCCAATCTAGGTCCTGGATTTGAAAGGGCAGTATTAAACTTTCTGTCCCTTCAGCTTTCTTGTGAAACATCTTTGGAGTATTGTTTAAAACAACTGTTCAAATGTTCTACCAAAGAAATGCACAGCAAATTTTTCCCACATCATAATAAATGTAATCTGTGGTTTCATTTGCAAGCTATATTCATTGAAACAAGTTGTTAGCTTGGAGGCATACATATACAGTCTCATTAAACTCCCTCCAACTGCTGTAAACAATAATAGCAGTCAGCAAAAAATGTACGGAAACTATTTACACTGCCACTACAACCACGACTATTTTTGTAGTGCCCTGAGATGGCTGGCCAGAAAACCTACCTATTGTGTTTAACAAGTGAGGGTCCTTTGATTGGGGCTGTAGGATGCTTCAACTTCAAAGCAGAACAGGCTGAGCATGCATGGGGTATGCCCTATCCATTTGAAGTTAGCAGCCTAATATGTAGTCTATAAAAGGGACCACAGGAGATCACTCAAAAAACAGTTCAGATGTCAGCTCTTTCTCTCTCTACAGGCATTGTCTGATCTGCTAAATGTTCCCTGGATTGTGATTTTACATCAAGAAAATAAAAACAATTTCAGTGGGTCTAAAATTAGGCAGCTGAAGGGTTCTCTGCTGATTTCAAATTGGCTGTTCAACTTTTACATTTCAAGTACATATTCCCAATCAATTCCATTCTGTTTGTTAATCGTTACTATACAGCTGGCTTTCTATAGAAAACATAAGAAAAGCATAATATCTAATCTGGGAGACAATGTTTTCAAAAATGGTTTATCAAGTACAAAGTTTAAAACAAATATTAAACAAAAGCTCACAGGAAGCTCAGCAACACCATTAAAATGATTCATTTAATATAACACACTGAATAACCATCATTTCCAAAAAGTGGAAATTCCTGATTAGATTCTAGCCCCCACCCTTGTGTTTGACAGCATTATCCCAAAGAAAGCATCAAGATTGCAGCTTATTCACCTCCCTCTGAACATTGGTCAATAGCTACCAAAAAATAATCAGAGTCCCATTATGATATTGTATATTTTACTTAGAATGTTAAAATCAGCTAATACCCTTTATGCTGCTGTACATAACATTAGTTGGAAAACCATGCTTAACAAGCTTTTCTCTAAAATTCATTCACGGGATGTGGGCTTCGCTGGCTGGGCCAGCATTTATTGCCCATCCCTAGTTGCCCTTTAGGTGGTGGTGAGCTGCCTTCTTGAACTGCTGCAGTCCATGTGGTGTAGGTACACCCACAGTGCTGGGAGGAAGGGAGTTCCAGGATTTTGACCCAGTGACAGTGAAGGAACGGCAATATATTTCCAAGTCAGGATGGTGAGTGACTTGGAAGGGAACTTCCAGGTGGTGGTGTTCCCATCTATCTGCTGCCCTTGTCCTTCTAGTGGTAGTGGGTTTGGAAGGTGCTGTAGGAGCTGGACTCATCCAGGCAAGTGGGGAGTATTCCATCACACTCCTGACGTGCCTTATAGATGGTGGACAGGCTTTGGGGAGTCAGGAGGTGAGTTATTTGTCGCATGATTCCTAGCCTCTGACCTGTTCTTGTAGCCACAGTATTTATATGGCTAGTCCAGGTCAGTTTCTGGTCAATGGTAACCCCCAGGGTGTTGATAGTGGGGGATTCAATGATAGTAATTCCATTGAACATCAAGGATGGTTGGATTCTCTCTTGTTGGAGATGGTCATTGCCTGACACTTGTGTGGCGTGAATGTTACTTGCCACTTCTCAGCCCAAGCCTGGGTATTGCTCAGGTCTTGCTGCATTTGGACATGGACTGCTTCAGTATCTGAGTCGTCGTGAATGGTGCTGAACATGGTGCAATCATCAGCGAACATCCCCACTTCTGACCTTATGATGGAAGGAAGGTCATTGATGAAGCAGTTGAAGACGATTGGGCCTAGGACACTACCCTGAGGGACTCCTGCAGTGATGTCCTGGAGCTGAGATGACTGACCTCCAACAACCACAACCATCTTCCTTTGTGCTAGGTATGACTCCAACCAGCGGAGAGTTTTCCCCCTGATTCCCATTGGCTCCAGTTTTGCTAGGGCTCCTTGATGCCACACTCAGTCAAATGATGCCTTGATGTCAAGGGCAGTCACTCTCACCTCACCTCAGGAGTTCAGCTCTTTTGTCCATGTTTGAACCAAGGCTGTAATGAAGTCAGTAGCCGAATGGGCCTGCTGGAACCCAAACTGGGCATCAGTGAACAGGTTATTGCTAAGCATGTGCTGCTTGATAGCACTGTTGATGACCCCTTCCATTAGTTTACTGATGAAGGAGAGTAGACTGATGGGGCGGTAATTGGCCGGGTTGGATTTGTCCTGCTTTTTGTGGACAGGACATACCTGGGCAATTTTCTACATAGCCAGGTAAATGCCAATGTTGTAGCTGTACTGGAACAGCTTGGCGAGGGGCGCAGCATGTTCTGGAGCACAAGTCTTCAGTACTGTTGCCGGAATGTTGTCAGGGCCCATAGCCTTTGCAGTATCCAGTGCCTTCAGCCGTTTCTTGATCTCATGTGGAGTGTATCGAATCGGCTGAAGACTGGCATCGATGTTGCTGAGGACCTCCACTCGGCACCTGACACAACCATAATTAACATTGCTCTCTGAAATCCTTAAATGATCAAACAAGTTTAAAGACTAGAATGTGATCTCAGGTCAAATGTTCACAAACCACAAAAGCTTCATTCTTGCAATTTTTGACATAAACTGAATCCCTCCATTGAATTATAGCTTGGCAGCTCCCTGCCACATATCTATTCAGAACAGGAGTGTCAAAACTATGGGCTGTATGCCACATACAGGCTGTGATGTTTAGGCAATTCAGTTCTATTTGCACTTGAGATATTCCTTATTTGCAGATTTGTCCTGTTTGTATTTCATGATCTGGAAGCTTGGATATTGCTGCTCTTAATGCTGTTGCCTTATTAATGGCTTAATTCCAAATCAAAATATCACGATACGCTGGTGTGTATAGCTCGACAAATGCTCATATTAACGAGGACAATTTATACACTGCTCACAACATTCCATAGTACACACAAGTGGCCCACAAATGTAATGTAACATGTACAATATTTTTAGCCGTGTATTTCATAAGTATAATGCCCACACAAAACAGATACCCAAAGAGATGTCCATTTAAAAAAATCATCTCTCACACTCTTGTATGAAATAGTTCATTTATAAAAACACTTGATACATGTTTTATTTTAAAAGTTCTGATTGCTAAAATGGGACTTTTTAAGGTTAGGCAATGTTACAATGTCACTGTCATTACATGGAATATCATTTATTGCCCCACTACTGGGAGCATTACTATACAAGCATGACATTGCTTCACAATAAATAAAACACTCCAACAGCAATGCAAGCCATTTGTTTTTATTCATTCAAGGGATGTGGGTTTCACTGGCTAGGCCAGCATTTATTGCCCATTAGAAGGTGCTACAAGTATATTTTTGTTTAAAAAAAAAGAATTTTACCTTTAGATCTACTCTTCCCTACCAACTCCCCAACAGCAGACACTGATCTGCTCAAAATACCACACAGAATCAA
Source organism: Cetorhinus maximus (assembly GCF_964194155.1). Classification (NCBI taxonomy): domain Eukaryota; kingdom Metazoa; phylum Chordata; class Chondrichthyes; order Lamniformes; family Cetorhinidae; genus Cetorhinus; species Cetorhinus maximus. The sequence goes on along the minus strand of NC_135889.1, from coordinate 5,177,425 downwards.
AGAACCTTCAACTTCTTCATTCCAATCCAGATAAAGACTTCATCAATGGCCATACAAGCCACATGCTACAGTTCTGTAGTGCAGGATAATGTTCTGTATCGCCATAACCAACAAATCAACATTATGTAATCATGTAGAAATTAACTGTTACACGCAGCTCCACTGAAGGTTCAACTTACAAACCTTGTGTCTGTGACAGAAATAAAGTCATTACAATGGAAACAACAGAAGATCAGATGAAGATGTATGTGAACATTCAAAGGCAGTAATACAGTAAAAAGTAAAACTGCCAGATTTTTATTACAGGCATATGATACAAAGAACACTCAGAAATAATGCAAGTATCTGGAAATATTACCGTCTCAACCTACTCACAGATTACTAACAACATGCTCTTTTTTTGCTCTGGGCCAAGGAGTTTTCTACCGGTAAAGGATCCAGCACTTCAGCATAAAATGAATGCCCGGAATGGAATCCAGAGGTTTTTGCCATAGAATGGTAATTACCCTCATCTCCACCTCTTCAATCATATGATTAAAAACTGTAATGGCTGCCTGTTAAAGCAAAGGCCCGAAACCTTAGTTTAAAATTCAGCCATTTCTGTCACTTGTGTTTATTGCAACAATGTGCACTCAACTTGATCAAAATGGTAGCAATGTAATGCCTGTCTGTACAATTGCTTCAATTACATTCAAACAAAAACACAAATTGTAAAGATCAGTTATAATAAGTAAATTTGCATTAAAGGCCTAGCTCAACAGAAACTGTCAAACAGTATTTTTTTCTTTTTACCTTCTCCAGTTCTTTTGCACAAAAATAAACACTGTAGAATTTGAACTTTCCCTTTTTAAAAAAAGTTGTTTCTAAAAATTTTAAATAGTTTTCACTTTCCAAACAGGTTAAGAAAATTAAGGCTTTACAAAGTTGAAGACTAATGCACTTAAAAAAAAGCACATCATTGAATGTAGGATAACAGTCACCAATCTCTTTGCTGCAACATGGAATAAAATACAACTTTTACTTCTCCTGCACCACAACCTTCCAAAAAGACCATTCACTGCATTGTTCTAGCATACTCCCAGCAGCTAGCTATGGTGTACTGGTGGAAATTCCTGAACCAGATCACCTGCCTGGCCTCTTGCTGAGTAAACATGTGCTACAGCTTGTGGTGCAGAAAGAGCTAAATGATAAAAGAAAATACTACAACTTGTGTTTGGTCAATATACTTCCATAAAAAAAATGAACAAAGTTACACTGCTCTGCTGCCTCAGGTGAACACAGGAGACCTAAAATTGCACATATAAACTCATTTTTATAGCCTTTAATCCAATAAAATAAAAGCTGCATATTTTTCTCAGGAGTGATGATGTGAAAACATGCAGTACATTTGGTAAAAACAACTGACCATATTCATACTGCCAAAATTGCATATGGATTCTTCAGCATGCGCAGATAGTGTACTGTTGCTGCTGGGTTCCTTTATTGGTCAGGACTGTTTCAAAGAAGGGTAATTTCCATTCTATAAACTTAAGAGGTAGGTGAGTCCATTTCAAAGGCACATGGAAGATGTGCTTTACACTTCTTTTTGGTCCCAAGATATGGTTTTCTAGAACAAAATCAATCAAACTGGCTTCAACCCCTTTGCATATGTGAATAAGAGATCCAATGCAGACTACAGGCATGGACAATGCATGCTTAATTGTTTTTCATTTCCCAGTATGTCATGCAGCACACTACAGGACTGCCATATTGGGGGCTGTTTTGGCTTGCTAGTGCCCGGGCACAAAACAGGCAGTTCACAGCCAAATTTATAGGCCATTGATTGCTTCATCACATATTGAAAACAGCTTTCCTTCCTATATAGAATCTTGTTTGTGACTCAATCTCACACTACCCTTCTCAACCTATGAAAATAAGAAAGCACCAAGGTTGGATGAAAAATGAAAATATTTCAGACCCAACCTATTGTATCTAACTTTAAAAAGCCACATATAACATTCCCAATCTAGGTAGGGTAAGCGCTGTAGAGATGTTTCTCCTCTTATTGGAAGGAGAAGAATAAATTAGCACTCCCTCTGCAGACCTTGCACATCTCCAACAGTAATCACAAAATATCTCTTGTGAAAGCATGCAATAAAGATTAAGAAAGAAAAGAAAAACCCCAATTTCACTGACAAGAGCCAAGCAGCTGGACACTGCAGTATTGCTTCAATGCAAACACTACTATAGTCCTGAAGCATTTCAAATACTGAACTGCTTCAAATAATACAGTACAAATTAGAAGTCATAATAACTACAACGCTCAAATTTGATGAGATTTTAAGCACTTATCTACAATTCTAAATATAAATCATGAGTAAAAAACCCTGTCAGTAAAATCCCTATGGTACACGAAAAAAATGGGATGGAGTGAAGCTCAGCTCACATCTATCATTTTTCATAAACTGGATACAAAAACTTGAGCATTGCTGAAAAAAGAGACATGTCGTCAAAACCTTTCATCTTGCACTCATCAGAACAGATTTGCAAGAATACCAATTGTAAAGGGAACAACAATTTATACTCTGTGAGAAAAGAGTGCGGATTGGTTGGCAAGTGGACTCTGATTGATAGAGGCGTTGCCTTGGAGAATGCACCAGGGAACAGTTACCTGACAAGCTTTCGTCTGAATTCAAAACAGGCAGGTTGACCCTGAATAGTCAAGGCATTGCCCTGGGGAATGAACCAGGGAATGACTATCCCCCAAGCTTTTGTTTAGTTGAAAAAGCTGCAATGCGTGGTCATGCTCCTTTTGTCTGTAAAGGATCGGGCCCTGTGTGTGAATGTGTGTAGCTTCTGGCACACGCAAGTGAGCCCGACTGATAATTTTAAATTGGTTGTCAGTGTAATTCTTGGCACAATCAAGATTGTTTAGCAAATGCTGTCCAACCGCAGGATCATATCTAATGTTGGACACTATGACCAGGACTTTTCAGTCGGCATGCGGGGCAGGCCCGACAAGCCAGCGTATAATACGACGCGTCCCGACATCATCGTGCTGTCTCGCGATGTTTCGTTTGGCAGCTGCGCGCCTGGCGATAATTGAAAGGCCTACTAAGGCCATTAACAAATTAATTGTCAAGTTAACGCTGCCCATTCAAGCGGCCTTCACGCTTTTTTAGGAAACCTCATCCACGAGCAGGGTGAGGTTTCCTAAAGCTTTTATGAATTAAATAAAAAGTTTTCCTGAAAAATAAAAACATGTCCCATCTGAGGGGGCATGTTTCATTAAATTTTATTGATTTTGTTTTCAAAAGCGCTTTAATCTCCCTGAGGCAGCTCCGTGCCTCAGGGTGATTGAAGCACTCTTTTGCGCACATGCACAGAAGAGCACTGACAACGACTCTCCCACTCTCCCTCCTCCCTCCACCCACACAGGTAGCGCTGAGCACTACCGCTCACGTATTACGCTGGGCGAGCCTTAATTGGCCCCCCTGCATAAAATGGTGGTGCGGTGCCGACTGCCCCCGCCTGCTCCTAGCGAGCCCGCCCGACGCGTGAAAAAATCAGGCCTATGTTTCGAGTTTTGCAAGCACAGGCTGGTCGGATACAGTCTGCACTTTGCCTGTTGCAAACAACCAAAGGGACATGCTGTTTGATATGATCCGCCAGTCTTTGGGACGGTGGGGTTCCCTCCTTACTGCATCTAGATCCCTGTATTCATTCCATCTGCCATGTGGAGTGGCATTAGAATGTTGAATGTGCTGGTGTTGCTCCCACTGGCATTGCTGCTCCTTTTGCTCTTTGTCAGAGGTGCAAGATCTACTCCCATGCCCCAATGAAGGGTGGCAGCAGGGAAATGCAGCTGAAGGGAAGTGAAGGACAAGACAAGTGAAGTGAGTTCCAAGAGGTTAGCAATCACCTGTCAAGGACTGAAAGCACCATCTATGAAAGAGTACCGTGAGCAACAACCTCTCACTTGGCCACGGCTGCAGCTCTTCAGTTTCATTGAGCAAAGGCATCCTAGCCTACCAGTTACACAGAAGTAACACCTCCTGCTGTGTGCTCATCTCAGTGACCTTGATGAGTTCCACACAGTTCAAGAAACAGGTCCATTGCTTGTTAAATGCAGAATCCTTTGCTAAACAGAAGTGCTTTGCGTGACAACTGCATGGGGATCCCCTGCACGCCTACAAATACACTCAGGAGAAAGCCGGAAGAGGGAAAGATGACATCAGGGTCCTGACCTGATGTCACTTTTAGGGGATTTAACTCCCCATACACACCCAATCCACCTCTCCTTGCCTGGGAAAACTGATCACGATTTACACAGCTACTGAAGCTCTTCTAGCACTTCTTTCACACTTATGGGTAGTTGCAAATAATTTCATGGATTCAATCCTTAATAATTCTCTCAGGACCTTGAAGTTCTGAACTCTTCCACTCACTTAGCTTTCCACACCACTTATAATCCATAATCGTGCTGTCACAAGGATTAATTAACATATTCACTTGAGGGAGAAAATAAAATCAAACTAAGCCAATAGGCTTCAGCACTGCATCTTTTGTGATAACATTAATTTAACCCTCAATTTGGCTTCCACCAGTGACAGACTTGTAATCACCACAACATCACCCTAAAATTATCCTTCATTAGTGTGAAGCACTTTGGAATACCTAGAGATCATAAAAGGCATAAAGAAAGAAATTGCATTTATTTAATATCAATCAAATTGTCTCTCTAGACAACACAAATATGGAATAGCAAAATCTTCAATTGTTTTTCCACAGTTCAAGAATATAAAACTTTCATATTCACACCATTATAACTTACTGAAAAATTGCCACAAGCTGGCTTTTTATTACCCATTTGTAATACTGTTCGTATCCTACTTCTTGATTTATCACAGCTTCTCTCCTACTCTGTTCAACTTTGATCTCTTATATGCCATATGGCTAAGGCATATAATGGAGGACACGATCAAAATGGTAATATAACTCATCTCTGAAAACCACACCCAAAACTTCAATGCTGCAAAGTACAATAAACACAAATGCCTTAATGTATACAAAAGCCTTTTCATTTCTACAATAAATATAATTTCCACGGTTAGACATGTGCACTACATAACTAAAAACTATTCTTGGCAAATTAATTCTAAGACATTTTATTACATTCTGTCCCCACAGAATAGATCTAATACTTTTTGCAAAAATTATATAAATTCCCTTTAACATTAAATAAAATTAGGTTTCTTCTGAGACTTCCTTTTTAGCATATTTGTAATATTTCAATCGACGCTGAATATTTTGGTTTGTTACATTTGGTGGTCGAAATCCATTATTCTGCAGGTTCACGTGCTGATCTAGTGCAATTTCATTCTGGAAATCACAACTACATGGACTTCACCTGAGCCTAGTTGGTGACTGGAATCTTCGTGTGGTGTCTGACTACAAACTCTAACAGTTAGAGCAACAGTAATTAATTTTTAAAAGCAGTGCTGTCTGTTTGTTATGGTAAAAAGTACCCTTTAACTCATTGACATGGTATTTTGTCTTGCTGAATAGTTTGTGCTTCTTCTATATTGTGGTCACCTACCTACACCTACAGAAACTCCTGGCTACAATCAGTCCTACCCGCTACAATCCAGAAGTCATGCATATAGCATTTAAGATTCTTGAATCAATCTATCGCATATTCTAATTTCAATTAAGCAATTAATTGCACAAAAATAATAAAACCAGCTTGAGCTAACTAAAACCATTTAACATTTTTTGGTATATTATTAAAGAATAAATAAATTGATTCAGGAACAAGTGGATATTGTGCTTGAAGGAATTCCATGAAAAGCTTCCATTGCGAAGGTGTCAATGTTCGCCATCAATGCTTAGTTGCTGAAATACTGGAAACAGTCAAATGGGGGGTAAAACAGACTGCAAGACTCAACGTTACCAACTGGTAACACCCATGCATAGTTTTGAAAATGGGAAAATGTGCATGGATCTACATTGAAAAAACATAATTAGTTTTGCAATAAAGCAAAATAAAGTAATATGTTGGAATTATCAGAATTAATTCTATCTACTTAAAAATACTAAAGCACACAGCTGTATGAACAACTTCACAATAATCCTCTGTAAACCTACCGATCCAAACTTCATTTTAAATTCATTGTTCAATAAGATATGGAGGCATCTTAAATTTCAATATGGTCCTGAATATCAACACGTTTTTACAGGTTGCCACTTCAAAATTGGGATATACAAAACATATGCAAATTAATTTCCCACGACAAAACAATGAAACAAACTACTTTACATGCAAAAAACTAGCTTCATGAGTCATCTAGGGACTTTGAAATGTTGACATAGCAATTTCTAACAGTAAATTTTGACAAACAAGCGCAACCACAAATCATGACAACAGGGTGATATACATACTCTCAGAAATTAACTGAATGATCAAAAATTTAAGATTCTATTTCCCTTATGGCTTGAGACAAATGGTGAAATGTGTCACCAGAATGCATCTTTCTGAAACCTGTACTAAGCTCTGAAAGTGTCAGCACTTTGCCAGATTTTTGCTCAATACATATTATGGGCCAGATTTTACTGTCAAAATAACGGTGAGGCCAATGGCGCACGCTGTTGTTTATGCGCAAATGGCACAGCAACTTCAGACAAACAGCAGGTGCGTGGTTAGATGCCATGCTACAGCAAAATGTGGTCCAGTGTACTCTTTATAAATCATTGCAACCCATTCATTTATCTAAAGCTATAAATGTCTTTGAAGCTGCTATTATTCATTTGTAAGAAAAGTCTGCATCATCACAAAAACAGCTGTTGTGTGTTTTTCTCTCTTTCTCTTCTCCCACTCTTACAGGTGGCCATTGCTGGCCCCCTTCAGTCAGGCAGTGAAACCAACAGGAAATCAAGGACCTAACCACAAGTGCCACCAATACCACTTCAAGAAACCTGCTGACAGGAAGGCAGTTATGTCATTCTGGAACTAGAATTCAAACCCAGACTCTCTTGGGACACAAGCCCAGGCCTCAACTTTACCAACTTCCTCTGTTGTCATGTGACATGAATTATTTTCAGGCAATTGCCTTTCTGTATTTGATCTTAAAACTGCAGAAGTAGGCAACAATAGCTGTACTTGTATTCAACATGGTTTGTGTGTGCCATGTAAAAAGTCTTGTTCAAATTAGCTAATTTTCCTTCAGAAGATGATACTTACACATAATGCAAGATGATCAAGTTAGAGAATGCAACATAAACATAGGCCACAAAAGCATTTAAGTTCTAAAAGTGGTGACAACTAATTCAATAGTCAAAGACAACAAGACAATCCACTCTGCAGCTCTGGAATTCAAAGTAAATACCTTTAACAAATGACAAATCATGACACCTGTATAACCTTCAAAATTTCTGTCAAACTACTGGAACCAGCCACGAATAACCAGCAGAATGTAACCTCCTTTCACGACTGAAAGGTTTATTACAATGTAAGGGGAAATTTATACTTTCTAACCCACCTTTCTATTATTTCTTCCCTTCTCCTGAAAGCATTAGTGAGTACTTGGTTGCACTGAAGTGTCCATTATTTGCCCACATTTATTTACTTTCAATGTTGAATAAGTGATTATAATGCCAAGAAAAAAAGTCAGAATATACACACAAGCACAACTGTTTAAATTTATCAGCTAGTTTTTTTTTAAAAAGATTTTTGAAGCAAATCAGCTTTTCATCTCAAGAGCCACTAGCTTACTACAGATTTTCACCAACTCATTCAAAATATAATGGCCAATCATATTTATTTGTGCTTTTTTCTTTATGAGTCTTATGTTGTAACTTCTCTGCTGTTGCCAGCCACCTGCTTTTAACTAGTCTTGGCATAAAGGGGGGAGACTGTGGCGTAGTGGTGATGTCACAGGACTTGTAATCAAGAGGCCCAGGCTAACCCTGCAGGAACATGGGTTCAAATCAACTGAAAGCTAGTCTCAGTAATGGTAACCATGAAACTATCAATTGCTGTAAAACCCATCTGGTTCACTAAGATGGCGGCGGGGATGAAGCTGCTGTTCCATGCTGCTCCTCCTGCTCCAGGCCGGAGATAGCACCATGCCCGGCAGCGTCTCACCAGCTGATGTGAATGGGGGGGAGGAGGAGGAGGACGAGGAGGGGGGTGGCCCGGATTGCGGTCAATAATTTCAACCGATGGTCCAACGACCTCCATTTGAGCAAAATGAGGAGATTGATTAATGCCAAGGAGCAGGTGGTGGCAGGGATGATGTACTATCTGACAATGGAGCAGGAAACGACTACCTGCAAGAGGTCGACTGTCAGCCTCGAGACGTGTGACTTCCAGCAGGACCCACGGTATGCCAAGGGGATAATGTATATATTCAAAATCTGGATCTGCCTGTGGTTGGGCCCGATGCAAGCGCAAAAGCGGAGCTACTCACTCTAGTACCTCCATCGCACTCGTGCCCAGGACAGTGCCAGCGCTTCTCTACTGGGATAATAATCACTGACTCACATCCACAGGAATTGAGGGATCGCCGGGCCTGGAGTGGCCAGCTTGTCCCACTTCGCCCCCAGCTGTGTGCCCGGGGACAGTCCAACCCAAAGCGGACCAACACCTTGTGAAAATGGGCAGCTCTCAGCCCCCTTCAGCACACTGCTTGCTGCACATACATACACCAGGGATTTTCAACCACTTCCAGCTTCGTTCAGAGCTCCCTGTCTGCGATCAGTCACATTTAGGATAACAAAAGACAGAGCATTTAACTCCTCCTCTCTCCACTGCAGGGTGTATTCTCCTCTGAACTCAGCACTGTTTTCACTGGTGCCTCTTCAGCAACTACCAGAAACTAAACACACGATTGTTGTATCCTTGTATTCATTTACCAAATAAATTTACTTACAGTATTGTGAACTAAAGAAAAGGCAATGTCCTTTAGGGAAGGAAATTTGCTATCCTTACCTGGCCTGGCCTACATGTGACTCCAGACCCACAGCAATGTGGTTGACTCTTAACTGCCCTCTGAATTGGCCAAGCAAGTCACTCAGTTCAATTAGGGATGGGCAACAAATGCTGGCCCCATCAGCGGCACCCACATCCCATAAAAAAATAAAATAAATACTCAAAAAGAATTGGACCACCGGAACTGGAGGGGTAGGTCATTCAGCACCTTGAGCCTGTCCACCATTCAACAACAACTGGTATTTATTTAGTACCTTTAATGTAATGAAACAGCCCAAGGTATTTCACAGGATTACAAATCAAATATGACACAGAGTCATATGGAGATATTAAGTCAGATGACCAAAAGCTTGGTCAGAGATGTAGGTTTTAAGGAGTGTCCTGAAAGAGAAAAGTGAGGTAGAGAGGCGGAAATAAGTAGGGAGAGAATCCCAGAACTTGGGGCCTTGACCCCCAAAGATAAGGCCACTAATGTTGGAGCAACTAAGATTGGGAATGCACAAGAGGCCAGAATTAGAGGAACGCAGATATCTTGGATGGAGATTACAGAGATAGGGAAGGGCGAGGTCATGGAGGGATTTCAAATTAGGGAAGAGAATTTTAAAATCAAGACGTTGCTTGACCGAGAGCCAATTTAGGTCAGTGAGCACAGGGGTGATAGAGAAACAGAACTTGGTGCAGGTTAATACACAGAAAGCAGCGTTTTTGATGACGCCAAGTTTACAGAGGGTAAATCGTAGGAAGCAGGCCAGGACTGCATTGGAATAGTCAAGTCTAGAGGCAACAAAAGCATGGAAGAGGATTTCAGCAGTAAATGAGCTGAGACTGGGCAAAGTCAGGCGATGCTACAGGAGTTCAAATCGGTCATCCGAAGCTCATCTTGGGATCAAACTTGACACCAAGGTTGTGAACAGTCTGGACAATTGTCAAGGAGGGGGATGGAGTCGGTATCTAAGGAACGAAGTTTGGAGCGGGGGCAAAAACAATGGCTTCAGTCTTTCCAGTATTTAACTGGAAGAAATGGATTTAACTGGATTTCGGATAAGCAGTTTGATAAGTTCGCAACATTGGAGGAGTCAGGAGAGTGGCGGTGAGGTAGAGCTGGGTGTCTGTTGTCAGTGTACATGTGAAAACTAACGCTGTATCTTCGGATTATGCCGCTGAGCGCAACATCTAGATGAAAAATAGGAGGGGGCCAAAGATAGATCCTTAAGGAACACCAGAGGTTAACAGTACAGGAGCAGGAAGGGAAGCCATTGCAAGGGATTAGGTAAAATTGGGCTCCAATTAGGTAATCAGAACCAGGTTTTTTTTCATTCTTTGATTGGATCTGGGCGTTTCTGATAAGGTCAGCATTTGTTGCCCATCCCAAATTGCCCTTGAACTGAGTGGCTTGCTAGGCCATTTCAGGGGGCAGTTAAGAATCAGCCACATTGCAGTGGGTCTGAACTCACATATAGGCCAAACCAGATAAGGATGGCAGATTTCCTTCCCTAAAGGGCACTAGTGAACCAGATGGGTTTTTATGGCAATTGATGATAGTTTCATGGTCACCGTTACTGAAACTAGCTTTCAATTCTAGATTTTATTAATTGAATTTAAATTCCACCAGCTGCCATGAAGGGATTTGAACCCGTGTCCCCAAAGCATTAATCTGGGTCTCTGGATTACTAGTCCAGTGACATTACCACTATGCCACCATCTCCCCAAAAGGAGGGGAGGGCAGTCCGACCCAGCTGGATGACAATGGAGGGGAATTGGAGAAGAATGGTGTGGTCAGCTATGTCAAAGGCTGCTAACAGGCCAAGAAAGACGAGGAGGGAAAGTTTATTTCTGTCGCAGTCACGTAGGCTATCATTTGTGACTTTGATAAGAGGCGTTTTGGTACCGTGGCAGGGTTGGAAACCTGATTGGCGGAATTCAAACATGGAGTTCCTGAAAAGACAGGAAAAGATTTGATAAGCGACGACACGTTCAAAGACTTTAGGAGGGGAAAGGGAGGTTAGAGATGGGATGGTGGTTTGCAAGGGGGCAGGTTGGTTTTGAGACGAGGGATGATGATGGCAGGTTTGAACGAGAGAGGGACATCATCTGAAAAGACAGTTTAGTGTGAATAGGATCAAAGAAACAGGAGATGGATCTCACGGACAAGTTGAGCTTAGAGAAGTATGAGGAGAGATAGGCGACAAACTAGAGAAAGGTGAGAGTTCAGGGCTAGGGCAAAAGGACGTATGGCCAGGTGGGAAAGTGGAAGGGGGACATGGCGAGGTAGCTGATCGGATTGTCGCTATCTTAATGGCAAAGACCATGAGCCCCTCATGCTTATAGTTAGAGATGAAGGTGGAGGGGAGAGGAGTTTAAGATTGTCCTCAGTAGAAAAAAAGATCATGGATGGCCTGCGACCTAACTCCATATACCTGTCTTTGCCCACCTTTCATTAACAAAAATCTATTAGTCTCAGATTTAAAATTAATAATCTAGCCTCAGTTGCCATTTGCAGAAGAGAGTTCCAATCTTCTACCATCTTTGTATAAAAAAGCGTTTCCTAATTTCACTCCTGAAAGATTCGACTCTAATTTTTAGACTACGTCCTCTAGTCCTAGACTTCCCAACTAGCAAAACAGTTTCTCTCTATCTAGCCTATCTGTTCCCCTAATATCTTGAAAACTTTGATCAAATCATTCCTTAACCTTCTAAATTCCAAGGAATACAACCATGGTTTGTGTAATCTCTCATTATAATTTAATCTTTGGACCCTCAAAATCTTCCGACCTCCAAAGTTTCTAGCTTCCACCATTTAGAAAATACTCTATCTTTTTAAGGCTCAAAGTGGACGGCCTCACATTTGCCTGGATTGAAATCCATTTACCACAGTTTAGTCCATATCTTTATTCTTGTCTAAGTTTCCATGGCTCCCTACAGAAGGCAATGTGCCAAACCTTGCTAAAGTGGCACATCTCTCCACGTGTGTCATTTGTTAAGACTTTTTTCTGCACCTTTCGCTCAAAATATTTTTGTACTGTAACTAGCTGGAAGTTTGAACTTGTAATTGCGTAGAGGGGGTAATGGGACATGTGGGACCTTAGTGAATGGCAGGACCAAATAGATCTCCTTAACCAAAGAGATTTTAGAATTGAGAAAGAAACAGGAATGATGGAGAAGGAAATAAAGTAAAATAGAGCCAAAGCAGATCAAGAAAGGGAAATAGAGGAAAATACTGTGTTGAGAGAAGAGAGACAGAAAGGAAACAAGAACAAAATTAAAATTTTACATTTTTTAAATCTCCAAATTGATTACATGCAGGAATGGGATTGCACAATTTAAATTGATCCTTTTCTGAAACAGAGGCTAATTGGCATTGTATGAACAATTATCAGTTTGTTAAAAGATAAGGTACTAAATTCCAGCCTTTACATTCTGTAGAGTTTAATGGGCAATTGATGCACAAGCCCAGCAAGTTATTAAAAATAACACAAGTTAAAAGTGGGATACAGTTTCTATCTCAACCAGCAAGTTCCTGAGATGCATATCTCTTAATCCCCTCAACTTGCTGGCCTTTTTGCATGTTAATAAAGTGCTCACTAACACACCATTGTTTTTCCAGCAATATCCAGCCAAACTGACCTGAATACTATATTTTCAATGTAATAAAAAAGCAAATGGAATGGGGGTTTTGTAAGTGTAATGGATGGCAAAAGTAAAGACAAGGTATGCTGGAGGCATTCCAGCTTTCACAGGAGCATTCACTACATAAACCATAAGGTCAATCAAAGATAACCCTAGATCCAATGCACACCTCATGCCTGATTATGCAGATTGTCAGCCAAAAGATTAGAATCACGATATAAGTTTCCTCTACTGCCTTTCCTCAAAACTATCTATTTTAGCTCTATACCATTTGCTGAATTACATACAGTATTCCAGTCAACAAAAAAGAAAGGTTGGAACTTACTGAAAACCAATCAAGCTAGAGCATACAGTCAGTGTGAAAGCAGGCAGTGGAAGCTGGCTATCCAAGTACTCAAATAAATGCAAGTTATTTCATTTCTTTCTTCAACATGGTTAAGATCTTTTAACTAGTTTTGAGACCACATGGGAATCCTCTATGAAGTGCACATCCAGCAATCAGAGGTCTTGGGAGGTCAGAAACCTCAGCATCTGCTGCAAGGACAATTAAGACACTAATGGTCATAGCAAATTTACTGAGCAGCATTTGGCACAAGTCTAATTGCAGGGCATACTCCAAGAAACCACAACTTCTTCATAATATGTATTATGAATTGTTTGTAACAGTAATGAATACCTTTTTGTTTCAGAAACAGGCACAATATTATGGAGATAGGTCTGATGTAGCAGTTTTCCACTCAAACGACATTATTTAAAAAGCAGCATTGTACCATACAGATTTTGACAATTTCCTCCCCTGCTCCCTGACGGCATGGCCTCAGGTTGGGTTAAGCCTCCACAATTGCCAACAACCCTATAAGTACATGTTTAAGCCCAGTAAACAGGCATCACAACCAAGCCCAAATCTGTTCTCACAGAAGATCCACACACTTGCAACAGGAATCACTAGATATTAATCAGAAGCAGAAAACCTGCACTAGATGTGACTGGGTAGGTGGTTAGTGCAGGAGGGAACTTTGTATAGCTTCATCACTATATCAAATCACATCATCCCAGAGGAACTATTATATTACTGTTTTAATTTTACCATACATTACACACAGCACAAGATAAATATTAAAAATGGCTTACCTGAATGGCTTTGTGAGGTCATCATTTGACAGTCCACTGCTGCAGCAAATGGCAATGGGTCAAATTTTCCAAACAATTAAAAGGACAGCCCACAGGAACTCCAACACTCCAGGAATACATACAAACTTAGTAGATTAATAAAGTCTTGGTCAGTAAAGCATCCTCTTCTGCAGCCAAGGTAATATTTTCCAAACTAAGCGTTTTGTTCAATGCACTTCCAACTGTGAACCTGTTGGGAAAGACATTCTGGTTAATTATGATCAGAAAAAGGACTTTTTAAATTGCAAAAAAGGTCTAATGAATTTTGGCTATTTCAGGCTGATCAATATATTTTAAAAAATCAGTAAGCACAAGAACCAAAAACAAACTGATGCTTTATTATTGGGAGACAGAGATTTCAGCCTTCCTGGAAGATTTCCACCTTCCCTGAGGATTTCCATGCTTTCAAAACTCTTCTCATAATCTCAATGCAAGAAATAAAATTATTGCTGAAATAAATATGTAGTGTAATGATACGTGCAAGCAAAAGTGTAGACCAAAGAACTCAATTATGAAAATCAATAACTGGTTTCACTCCTCCTTATCCGTTATCTCTTCTGGCCCTACAACCCTTAGAGATCTCTGTGCTCTTCTGACTTGTGTTTTTCATCGCTCCATCATTGGTGATTCACTGCTACAGTCCTAAGCTCTGGAATTTCCTCCCTAAGGCTCTGCAGTTCCCTACCCTCTGTAACATGCTTCTTAAAACCCACTCCTTTGACCAAGTTTTGGTCACATTTCCTAATGTCTCCTTATACTAGCCATGGTTCAATTGATAGCACTCTTGACTTTTGAGTCGGAAGATTGTGTACACAAGTCCCACACCAGAGACTTGAGCATAAAAGTATAGGCTGACACTCCTGTGCAGTACTAAGGGTACTCTTGAAGGTACTATTGTTCAGGCAAGACATTAAACTGAGGCCCCTTCTGCTCATTCAAGTAAACGTAAAAGATTGCATTTATTCTGAAAAAGGACAGTGGTGTTATCCCTAATGTCCCTGAATCAACATGCCTAAAACAAAAAAATCTGGTCTCTATCATATAGCTGTTCGTGGAACTGGCAGTGGAAAAATTAGGTCGTTGTGTTTCCTACAATATGACAGTAACCACATTTCAAAAGTACTTAATTGGCAGTAAAGGGCTTTGAAGGGCAGATGTGCTACAGAATTACAAATCTTAAATGGCTCAGTGTCAATTTTTTTCTAATAACACCGCTGTGAAGCACTTTGAGACAGTTTACTACATTAAAGAGGCAGTATAAATGCAAGTCGTTGTTACTGAAAGAATACTTCAAGTGCCTGAATAAAACCACTCCCACTCAATTTCATCATGAGCAAAATGCAAAAGGTCCCACGTTGGCCTGGCACAAAACCTGTTAAAAAGTAAAATACCATGCTATGTAACATTGCAACACAATGAATGGCAACAGTTTAAAAAAATGTTTTCTTCTGGTTTCTGTTTTCTAACAATAAATTAATGAACCCAAAAGGAGATTTAAATGTAACATTTATAATTATAACTCATTTACAATAGCAAATTTGCACATTTTAAACTGTTGTACTGGGGTAAATTAAAACAAGCAGTGAAGAATCTGAAACAATTATGTAATAGTACAACCAGGCAACAAAAGCACTGGGCTACACCCTGTAGCAATGTTCACATGACAATGCAAAAGAGCTGCCCAAAGAAATACAAAGGATAAACAATTCAGTCATATGACTTGCAGATTTAACATGTCCCTTTGTTTTGCACACCAGCTGGTTATCATGTTGTGATGAAATCATCCTATCATCTCTAAGTGAAATATGAAAAAATACACAATTAATGATGTTATAAAAAGGTTACTTCTTTTCTCCAACTGCAAATAGTGCAAAGCAGATCTTAAAATGGTGCATCACTCAACAGCAATTTAAAATTATTTTTTTAAATGTTGGAGAAGAAATACAGCTAACGATTTTATCATTTCTTTTTGAGGCAAAAAAAAATTAGCATTTGGACAACATTGCTGACCAGAGAAAATGTGCAGAGGCAGCTGTATAACTTGTTGGTTGTTAATCACTATAAGCAAATTGATACTGACAGCATTACAACCCAAAGTCTGGAGTACTCACTATTTACATAATCATCCCATATAAGCAAACAGAAACAAAGAAAAGTTCTTTAAATCTTTGTTATTTATTAGATGGTACTGGGAGATGTCTCCTGAAATTAACTCTTTGTTTTAAGGGATGAAAGAGAAAAGACATCCTGAAAAAATAGAATTCCCATTGCCTAACATGAGCTCCAAAACTCCTGGTTCAGCAATGATTGTCCTTTCACAGGTAAACATCTGAATTGCGTTCAGGTCAAATGACAATGCCTAACTGACTGTCTGACCCAATTTCTAAAGTTTCACTGCAGAATCGAGAACCTTTTTGAACCATTGCAGAATGTTAAAAGGGTAGCAACTGCAGTTGTTTTCCACATATAAATCTGCACATTTAGCTTAAGCACCAGCTAGAGCTACATTAAGTCATTTTATTACACAGGGCAGAAACAGCCATTTGATCCAACTGCTCCATGTTGCCAGAATTAATGCTCCATGTGAGCCTCCTTCAACCAACACCTAAAAGGTGAAATAAAAACAGAAAATGCTGGAAAAACTCAGCAGGTCTGACAGCATCTGTGGAGGGAGAAACAGAGTTAACATTTCAAGTCCATATGACTCTTCGTCAGAGGGATAGTTACAATACTTAGCCTTGGACTTTCCCACAATGGAAACATTCTCTCTCCGTTTACCTGATTAAACCTATTCTGAATTTTAAAGATTGTCAGCTGCCACACTCTGAAGAAGGGTCATACAGACTTGAAACATTAGCTATTTCTCTCTCCACAGATGCTGTCAGATCTGCTGAGTTTTTCCGGAATTTTCTGTTTCTATTTCAGATTTCCAGCATCTGCAGTATTTTGCTTTTACGTAAAATAGATGGTCTGGTCATTATTACATTGCTGTTTGTGGAAGCTCACTGTGTGAAAATTAGCCACCAGCTTACCTACATTATAGCAGTGACTATACTTCAAAGTACTTCATAAACTGTAAAGCACTTTAGGACATCCTGAATTCATGAAAGGTGTTCAGCACATTCTATTTCTTTCTCCCTATTGCACTTCTCTAGCTTCATCTTAAAAGTCATCCCTGCTATTTCACCTCAACTAGCCCAGGTGCTCGGGAGCTCCACATTCTAACCACACTTTGGGTAAAGAGGATTTTCCTGAATGACATGGAATTGACTGCTGACAATCTTATAGTTACAATATTTAGCCTTGGACTCCCCCACAATGGAAACATATTCTGTCTACCTGATTAAACCTATTCTTAAATTTAAAGACATTCAGTTGGTTACCTCTCAGCCTTCTCTTTTCTAGAAAAGAGCGCCAGCCTATTTAGTCTTCTGATTGTTGTGGCCTTTCAGCTCTAGTATCATCCTTAAGTTTTTTTCCACTTTCCCCAGTGCCTCTGTAATACAGACACAAGAACTGTACACAGTACTTTTAAGTGTGGTCCAATCTATTTAAGTTTACTTCATTGCCTTTTAATTTGACTCCTCTGGAAATGAGCCCCAGTGTTGTTTGCATTTTTATGGCCTTATTAAACTGCATTGTTTTTTTCAATTATTTATGAATCTGAACCCCCTAAATCCTTTTGCTACTCTATCCTATTTAGGCACTATATTCCAAGAAATATACGGCCGCATTAATTCTTCCTACCAAAATACACCACCTCACTTATCTATATTGAAATTCATTTACCATTTTCATACTCGTATCACATTTCACAGGAATAATGAAATGGCCAAAGAGACCCAGCCATTTCCTTTCTTCAACACAACACTTTGATTTCTTCAGTGTTTAACATTTACACCACCATGCCTCTATAATCCCCTTCTGACCTGAGTGGGGGAGAATATCCTGCACCCCTTCTAAAACTACTCAAGCTTCAACTCTACACCTGCCACGGTCAATCTGTTCAATAGCTCCCTTGCCTCTGCTTTCAATGTTCTTGACTACTCCAAAACCTGATCTCTGCCCCACTGTTCCTCTGAACAATTCACTCTCTAAATAATGAAGTGATTCACCAGTGCAGCTGGTCCCCACCTGATCTGGTTTGATCATCTGAAGCAAAATCCCATCTCATGCAAATTCTGTCACTGTTCCAAATTATCCTGGCAGAAAGAGGACAACCCCTGCACTCCTCAATCACAAGCTTCCCTTCCATCGCTTCACCCTTCTCCTCACACCATCAGCACCCAAAAATAAAACAGGGTGCATGCCTTAGCCCCACCCTCCCCATTGTACTCCACCTCAACTCTTCCTGCACTTTTCTATGTGCCTCCATCACACAAATAAATACTCTTCTTTAGTTCAATGCTCACCAACATTTTCTATGGGTTGCTCTTCCCTCCTCCCCATCTTAAAATGCCATCATCCATCACTCCTCTCTCAAATGAAACACCCTTGAACTCTGCCAACAACTAATACGCAATCTCCAACCTCCACTTCCTTTCAAGCTTTCCAATGTGGCATCACCACCCAGCTTCAAACTAGCCTCCCCTAACACTCTTCAAACTCCTTGGATACAATTTCTGCCATGCCCCCAGTATTAATATTTATCTGGTCAAGGTCGCCAGTATTCTATGTGATCTCTACCACAATATGCTATCCTGCTTCGACCTCAAAGACAATGCCATAGCATTCAACACAGTTAATTACTGCATTCCCCTCCACTGTATCCTAGACTGGTTCAGCTCCTGCTCTGCTTGTAACTATTCCTACCAAGAGGTCTGTTGTCGTGGTATGTCATGCTCGCCTACCTTGCACCATCCTCACACATTCATTGTAGCTCGTCTGCAACCACTCCGTGATGTCCATCATCCAACTACGCCTAGGTCAGCCCCTCTCTCTGCTGCACTCTACTTTGCCCTCTAGAAGAGATCTCTGTAGCTTTTCAGCTCTGATCAAATGGCCAAAATGCTGATATTTTCTTTTCAGGATGTCACTTTTTAAGAGATCCTTTTAGTCTTCCAATTCCAATCTTCCAATTTCAGTCTTATGGTCTGTGTATGGAATTTTAAACATACATTCAGCTCCTTCTCCTACCTTCCTTATAAAGGCAATACCTCAACTATTTCCATCCATGTCCCACAGGTCCAGGTGTTCCCCAAGACCCAAATCTTAGTTGTTTACTTTTATGCCCACAAGCTGCCCTTCGTAATTTGTTTGTAGGCAATGGAATCAGCTTTCACCTTGGCTGACAGTCTGCCCTATTTCTCTACCATCACCATTATCCAACTACCACACTGATCAATTTATTCTACTGAAACATCAACAAGACTGAATCTATCCCATTTCATCTCACCTATAAGTCCCAAACCTTAGCGGCCAGCTCCTTTCCTCTCCCTCATAGCTTGCTCAAACTCAGCTTGATGAGACTTATTTGACCCTGAGCAGAGCTTCCAACTCTATTTTCACCATTACACCATCATCTGCTGGGTCCACGACCACACCCACCCTAGCACTATCCAAATCTTTGTGACATCCAAACTTAATTATAATAATATTGTCCTTGCTGGCTCCCTGTGCTGTTCCCTTGAAAAACTGGCATCTAGTCCAAAACTCCACTACCTGTAACCTATACCACAGTAAACAGGGCCCATATCACTGTTGCCCTTGCCTTGGTTTCATTGGCTCCACCAAAACATCAATTTCAAAGTGTTTGACATTCAAATTCTGCTACTGAAAAGGAAAATAGAATTTCTCCTGCCTTCTATTATTAAAATCCTGAGCTTCTAAGAACCATGAGCTGGAGGCAGACATTTGCTGCACTCAAGAAGCATCAGGAGGAGCAGTTGGAAGATTTCTGGCATTCACTTTTTCCAAGCTAAATGTCAGTGTTCTAAAAGAATGCATTTACAGTTTTAATAATCTTCCTACATTTATATTACCAACAGAAACCAGAGGAAATCTTCCTCTCAAATCTTCATGGATGGATCAAAAAAGTATTTGCATTACTCCACTCACATTAGTCACTGGGCTAATGCACCCAGGGTAATGCTCTGGGTACCTGGGTTCGAAGCCCACCACGGAAGATGGTGGAATTTGAATTCAATAAAAATCTGGAATTAAAAGTCTGATGATGACCATGGAACTATTGTCAATTGTTGTAAAAACCCATCTGGTTTAGTAATGTCCTTTAGGGAAAGAAATCTGCTGTCCTTACCCGGTCTGGCCTACATGTGACTCCAGACCCACAGCAATGTGGTTGACTCTTACATGCCCTCTGTAATGGCCGAGCAAGCCACTCAGTTGTGACAAACCGTAACAAAGTCATAAAAAAGGAATGAAACCAGACAGACCACCCAGCATCAACCTAGGCACTGGAAACAACAAGGGCAATCCCAGCCCTGTCGACCTTGCAAAGTCCTCCCTTACTAACATCTGGGGGCTAGTGCTGAAATTGGGAGAGCTATCTCATAGACCAGTCAAGTAACAGCTTGACATAGTCACCTTCAGGGAATCATATCTTACAGATAATGTCCCAGACACCACCATCACTATCCCTGGGTATGTCCTGTCCCACCGGCAGAACAGACCCAGCAGAGGTGGCAGTGACACAGTGGTATACAGTCGAGAGGGAGTTGCCCTGGGAGTCCTCAACATCAACTCCAGACCCCATGAAGTCTCATGGCATCAGGTCAAACATGGGCAAGGAAGCCTCCTGCTGATTACCACATACCGCCCTCCCTCAGCTGATCAGTCAGTGCTCCTCCACGTTGAACACCATTTGGAGGAAGCACTGAGGGTGACAAGGGCACAGAATGTACTCCGGGTGGGGGACTTTAATGTCCATCACCAAGAGTGGCTCAGCAGCACCACTACTGACCGAGCTGGCCGAGTCCTAAATGACATAGCTGCTAGACTGGGTATGCGGCAAGTGGTGAGGGAACCAACAAGAGGGAAAAACATACTTGACCTCATCATCACTAACCTGCCTGCCACAGATACATCTGTCCATGACAGTATCGGTAGCAGTGACAAGTGCACAGTCATTGTGGAGACAAAGTCCCACCTTCACATTGAGGGTACCCTCAATCGTGTTGTGTGGCACTAACACTCTGCTAAATGGGATAGACTTCAAACAGATTTTGCAACTTAAGACTGGGCATCCATGAGGTGCTGTGGGCCATCAGCAGCAGCAGAATTGTACTCAAACACAATCTGTAACCTCATGGCCCGGCATATCCCCACTCTACCATTACCATCAAGCCAGGTGATCAGCCCCGGTTCAATGAAGAGTGCAGGAGGGCATGCCAGGAGCAACACTGGCCATACCTAAAAATGAGGTGTCAACCTGGTGAAGCTATAACACAGGGCTACTTACAAGCCAAACAGCATAAGCAGCAAATGATAAGACAGGGCTAAGGAATCCCACAACCAACAGATCAGATCCAAGCTCTACAGTCCTGCCACATCCAGTCATGAATGGTGGTGGACAATTAAACAACTCACTGGAGAGGGAGGCTCCACAAATATCCCCATCCTCAATGATGGAGGAGCTCAGCACATCAGAGCAAAAGATAAGAGTGAAGCATCTGCTACAATCTTCAGCCAGAAGTGCCGAGTGGATGATCCATCTCGGCCTCCTCTGGAGGTCCCCAGCATCACAGATGCCAGTCTTCAGCCATTTCAATTCACTCCATGTGATATCAAGAAACAGCTGAAGGCAAAGGCTATGGACCCTGACAATATTCTGGCAATAGTGCTAAAGACTTGTGCTCCAGAACTTGCCGCACCCCTAGCCAAGCTGTTCCAGTACAGCTACAACACTGGCATCTACCCGGCTATGTGGAAAATTGTCCAGATATGTCCTGTATACAAAAAGCAGGACAATCCAACCCAGCCAATTACCGCCCCATCGGTTTACTCTCGATCATCAGTAAAGTAATGGAAGGGGTCATCAACAGTGCTATCAAGCGACACTTGCTTAGCAATAATCTGCTCACTGACACCCAGTTTGAGTTCCGCTAGGGCCACTCAGCTCCTGACCGTATTACAGCCTTGGTTCAAACATGGAAAAAAGAGCTGAACTCCCGAGGCAAAGTGAGAGTGACTGCCCTTCACATCAAGGCAACATTTGACCGAGTGTGGCATCAAGGAGCCCTAGCAAAACTGGAGTCAATGGGAATCGGGGGGGGAACTCTCCAATGGCTGGAGTCATATCTAACACAAAGGAAGATGGTTGTGGTCATTGGAGGTCAGTCATCTCAGCTCCAGGGCATCATTGCAGGAGTTCCTCAGGGTAGTGTCCTCGGCCCAACCATCTTCAGCTGCTTCATCAATGACCTTCCTTCCATTATAAAGTCAGAAGTGGAGATGCTCAATGATGACTGGACAATGATCAGCACCATTCGCGACTCCTCAGATATTGAAGCAGTCCATGTCCAAATGCAGCAAGACCTGGACAATATCCAGGCTTGGGCTGAGAAGTGGCATGTAACATTCACACACCAAGTGCCAGGCAATGACCATCTCCAACAAGAGAGAATCCAACCATCGCCCCTTGATGTTCAATAGCATTACCATCACTGAATCCCCCACTATCAACATCCTGGGGGGGTTACCATTGACCAGAAACTGAACTGGGCTAGCCATATAAATATTGTGGCTACAAGAGCAGGGCAAAGGCCAGGAATCCTACGACGAGTAATTCGCCTCCTGGCTCCCCAAAGCCTGTCCACCATCTACAAGGCACAAATCAGGAGTGTGATAGAATATTCCCCACTTGCCTGGATGAGTGCAACTCCCACAACAGTCAAGAAGCATGACACTGTCCAGGACAAAGAAGCCCGCTTGATTGGCACCACATCCTCAAACAGTCATTCCCTCCACCACCAACACACGGTAGTAGCAGTGTGTACCACCTATAAGATGCGCTGCAGGAATTCATCAAGGCTCTTTAGACAGTACCTTCCAAACCCATGTCCACTTCCATCTAGAAGGACAGAGCAGCAGGTAGATGGGAATACCACCAACTGGAAGCTCCCCTGCAAGCCACTCACCATCCTGACTTGGAAATATATCGCCATTCCTTCACTGTCGCTGGGTCAAAATCCTGGAACTCCCTCCCTAACAACACTGTGGGTGTACCTACACCACATGGACTGCAGTAGTTCAAGAAGGCAGCTCACCACCACTTTCTCAAGGGCAATTAGGAATGGGCAATAAATGCTGGCCCAGCTAGCGAAGCCCACATCCCATGAATTAATAATAAAAACCAAAAATCTCTAGTCTGAATCACAATACAGGATGCTTTCTTTTAAGATCACCTTCACAAATCTGATTTACCTTTAAATCTAAAGGCAGAAATCCACAAAACAAACCAACTTAATAATGCATTGGTCTAATGGTTAATGGAATATTTGAATACATGCTAAAAGATTTATGTGTATATTCACAGCAGGACTAGAACTATATGTGCTGAATTTGGTATTAGATGAAAGGATTGGTAGCTTGTTGGAATAGTGCGCCAGTGAATATTAAGATCTCTTCCAGGATGCTTCATTGGAAATTGAACTATTTAGGTGACCTTTTTTTCCTTTTGGTCTCTCTTTCTCTCCCTCTATTTGCCAATAAGTATATGTTGCACACTAAAAAGCTGCTTACAAAGTAAAGTAACCAAGCCCTCCACATCTACTTTTGATGCCACTCCAAACCAGCAAAACTTAACCAATGGGACCAAAGGAGAAAAATATCAGTTAATGTTGAAAGCCTCTGATGGCAGTAAACAACATTCCAAAGCCAATCTGCAACCTCACACAAATTCAGAAATAACCTGCATTATTATGCAATATTGCAATCTTTCCTTAACTATAAAGCTTCATCTAACAGATCAAGAAAATCCAGTAACAATTCATTCTGCTTCTCCTATTTTGACCTTCCTGATAACTCTCTGCCCAGGAATACAAGCAGGTGATCATTTGGTCGTTCTCACAAGAGCTCGTATGGGCATAAGGCACGGGGGGCATGGTATAGAAGAAAGAAGAGACAGAAGCACCTGGGGAGTGAAGAGAGAGAGAAGCACATGGTCAAAGTGAACAAAGGGGACACAGAGGGGGAAAGAGGGCAAGAGAGAGAGGCGCAGAGGAAAGGGGATCAGAGGTAACCACATGTAAATGATTGAGAATATTAAGATCTCTTCCAGGATGCTTCATTGGAAATGGAACTATTTAGATGACCTTTTTTCCTTTTGGTCTCTCATTCATTCTCTCATTGCCAATATCACACATCTTATTCAGTTGGGAAGACAAATGACCTCTGCCATGCAAATTTACACAATCTAATTTAAAAAGAATATTTTCCCAATGTATGTTGCACACTAAAAAGCTGCTTACAAAGTAAAGTAACCAAGCCCTCCACTATATTGAGAAAAAAATGTCTTCATGTTATTGGAAAGTTTTGGGTCAATTTTCCAAAAATTGTTGCATTTTGAAGCCAAATAATCATCGAATCTGTATTTTGTTGACAATTAGAAATGGTCAATGTTAATGTCAAATATCAGTGAAACAGGTATTTTAATTTGCAACATCTGTGAGATAAAGGGAAGGAGAGCGCATGAAACAGCAGATGCACATGTTCCTTCCTAGTTTTAATTTAATTCTTTACAAAAAAATGAAGTTGAATTTCAATAGCAAGGTCACAAAGAGAGACAGCAACAAAAGCAGGTAAGTAAGAAACAACATTTTCTCCAGCTTCCCAGATGGAAGGTCACAGATCATCAACTTGGAATATTAAAACACTGGACAGCAAACAGGAGAGGAATTTTAGGCAGAAGATGCAAAGTTTCCCAATCAAGCCCAAGAGTGCTCCGGATCCTCCTGTCCCACAAGGAACCATTAAGAGTTTAAAAGATGGGTCTCTTCTAGCCCTCATTTATTTGACAACAGCTTTCCACAGCGTAGCTGGTATTGTCTTCCACGCTCCGTGGTTAACATTGAATCAGTCTCATTAAACCCTGGTTTTGAACATTAATAAAAGCCCTCACATGACTCCCAAAACCTGGAAATTAAAGTAGTGACCAGTGAGATTGTGGTGTGAATGGGGAGATAATTCTGGAAAATAACTATCTAGAAAATTGGACAATATCATGAATACATTTCGTGAAGGCAGATGTTTTGCCTCAGCTTAGATACCATTCCCCAAGGGTTCCTGAGGAAATTCATCATCATATGGATCACCTTCCAATTTTTTAAATCTGTTCTCATTTGTTGATGAGGATGTCTTGGTGCACAGTGATAAGTGATCAGTTCATTGTCATGTCGCATGTGATTAGGCCAGGAGTTTTAGTAACATTTATGCTCCTGGTTAATGGGAGAATACCATCACTCATGTGTCACACCATCATCATCTTAATTTTACGTGAAATGAAAGTGCAGGACAGTCAATGGAAAAAGGAAACCAAGTACCAGGTAAACTGGTTAACAATTGAATATTTGCTGTGTACAGAAATAAAAATTAATGATTAGGCAAACCACAAAGTTGAGTCAATTTGTCATCTCCACACAAATAGATTTCTAAGTATTCATTCTAAGAATAAAATTTTGGAAAATGGAATATGATTGATTGTGATGATCAACAAACTTTGGTTAACATGTTACATATTATTTCAACCATGATGTCAATATAAAACAATTTAACAGCATTTTTGAGTAATGTTGGAGGTCAATGACAAATTGCAACTAAGTGGGTTTGGGGGAAGGCTATAAAGAAGAGCATAAAACCAGATCAACCAGAATTCCTGCTCCTGGTAACTTTTTAGTGATCCCAGTTGAAAGAACAATACTTGACAAGGGGCAGATTTGGCCTACTGCACCACCCACCAATCACCTCAACACTGACTGGTGTAGAGTATTGCTGGACTATTCAAAGCATAGGTGTTTGCAGAATTGCCACAATAACTTCCACCTAACATAAACTTAAGTTCATCCAGAACTCTTCTGTTGTGTCCTTACTCACATCAAGTCCTGTTTACCCGTAACTCTTTATTTGCTGACATATATTGACTCTTGGTTAGGCAACATCTCAATTTATAACTCTCATCTTCAATTTGAAACTGTGTTGGATAACACTCTCGTGAAGTGACTTGAGATGTTTTACTAAGCCAGAAATGCTGCATAAATGCAAATTGTTGTTATAGTAGTAGTAAGGTGTTAGGATCCAATTACACCAAGTGGGAGGGTGGGTTGCATAGAGAGGTTGCAGAGGGTAAGATTATATTCCCTTGAATATGGAATATTAAGCAGTGGTCTAATTGAAATGTTTAAGATAATTAAAGGAGTCAATAGGGTAGAGAGATAAACTGTTTCCTCCAGTAGAGGTCATAACCTTAAACTTACATACAGACATAGGAATTAGGAAGAGTAGGCCACTCAGCCCCTCAAGCCTGCTCTGCCTTTCAATAAGGTCATGGCTGATCGGATTTTAACCTCAACTCCACATTCCTGCCTACCCCCGATAACCTTTCACCCCCTTGCTTACCAAGAATCAATCTACCTCTGCCTTAAAAATATTCAAAGACTCTGCTTCCACCGACTTTTGAGGAAAGAGTTCCAAAGACTCTCAAATCTCAGGGAAAAATTTTCTCCTCATGTGTGTCTTAAATGGCAATCCTTTATTTTTAAACAGTGACCCCCTTGTTCTAGATTCTCCCACAAGAGGAAACATCCATTCCACGACCACCCTATCAAGACACCTCAAGATCTTATATGTTTCAATCAAGTGGCCTCTTACTCTTCTAAACTCTAGCAGATACAAGCCTATCCTGTCCAACCTTTCCTTAAGCCAACCCTCCCATTCCCATCACTGTCGCTGGGTCAAAATCCTGGAACTCCCTAACAGCACTGTGGGTGTAACTACACCACATGGACTGCAGCAGTTCAAGAGGGCAGCTCACCACCACCTTCTCAAGGGCAACTAGGGATGGGCAATAAATGCTGGCCCAGCCAGCAAAGCCCACATCCCATAAATGAATTTTTAAAAACTCCAGGTATTAGTCTAGTAAACTTTCTCTGAACTGCTTTCAACGCATTTACATCCTTCCTTAAATAAGGAGACCAATACTGTACACAGTACTCCAGATGTGGTCTCACCAATGCCCTGTATAACTGAAGCATAACCTCCCTACTTTTGTATTTAATTCCCCTCACAATAAACGATAACATTCTATTAACTTTCCAATTTGCTATACCTGCATTCTAACCTTTTGTGATTCATGCACGAGTACACCCATATCCCTCTGAATAAAAGCTCTGCAATCTCTCACCATTTAGACAACATGTTTCCTTTTTATTCTTCCTGCCAAAATGGGCAATTTCACATTTGCCAACATTATGCTCCATTTGCCAGATCTTTGCCCACTTATTTAGCCTATATGTCTCTGTAGCCTCCCATATCCTCTTCACAATTTACTTTCCTACCTATCTTTGTGTCATCAGCAAATTTAGCAGCCATACCTTTGGTCCCTTCATCCAAGCCATTTATATAAATGGTAAAAAGTTGAGGCCCCAGCACTGATCCCTGTGGCACACCACTCGTTACACCGTGCCAACCAGAAAATGACCCATTTATGCCTACTGTTTCCTGTTAGCTAGTCAATCTTCTATCCTTGCCAATATGTTACCCCCTACACCAAAGCAATAATCTTCGATGTGGCACTTTATCAAATGCCTTCTGGAAATCTAAGTACTGTGTACTCACCGGTTCACCTTTATCCACAGCACGTTACTTCTCCAAGAACTTCAATAAGTTGGTTAAACATGATTTCCCATTCACAAAACCACGTTGACTCTGCCTGCTAACCTTGAGCTTTTCTAAATTCCCTGCCATAACATCTTTAATAATAGCTTCTAACATTTTCCCTATGACAGATGTTAAGCTAACTGGCTATAGTTTCCTGCTTTCTGTCTCCCTCCCTTTTTGAATAAAGGAGTTACATTCGCTATTTTCCAATCTAATGGAACTTTCTTTGAATCTAGGGAATTTTGGAAAATTAAAACCAGCGCATCAACTATCTCACTTCCCACTTCTTTCGAGACCTTAGGTGAAGGCCATCAGGGTTGGGAACTTGTCAGCCCGCAATTCCAACAATTTACCCAGTGCCACTTCCCTGGTGATTGTAATTATCCCCGAGTTCCTCCCTCCCTTCCATTTCCTGATTTACAGCTATTTCTGGGATGTTATTTGTATTCTCTATAGTAAAGACCGATGCAAAATGCCTGTTTAATTCATCTGCCATCTCCTTATTTTCCATTATTAATTCCTCAGACTCACTTTTCATAAGACCAACACTCACTTTGTTAATGCTTTGCTTTTTTAAAGATCTATAGAAACTCTTGCTATCCGTCTTTATATTTCTAGCTACTTTCTCTCATACTCTAATTTTTCCTCCTTATCAATCTTTCAGTCATTTTTTTTTTGCTGTTTTTTAGATTCTTTCCAATCTTCTGACCTGCCACCAATCTTTGCACAATTATATGCTTTCTCTTTAAGTTTGATACTATCTTTAATTTTTTTAGTTAACCACAGATGGTGGATCCTCCCCTTGGAATTTTTTTCTCGTTGGAATTTATATATTCTTTGTATTCTAAAATATTCCCTTAGATGTCTGCCACTGCATCTCTATTGACCTATCCCTTAACCTAATTTGGCAGTTCACTTGAGCTAGCTCTGCTTTCATGCCCTCATAATTGCCCTTATTTAAGTCTAAAATACTAGTCTTAGGTCCACTCTTCTCTCCTATGAACTGAATGTAAAATTCAATCATATTATGATCGCTGCTACTTAGGGGCGCCTTCACTATGAGGTCATCAATTAATCCTACCTTGTTGCACAATACCAGTTTAAAATTAGAATTAGACCATTCAGCGGTGATATCATGAAGTACATCTTCACACAAAGGATAGTGGATATCTGGGACTCTCCCCAGTAGTTGCTGAGTCTACTTTCAAAGTGAGATTGATGGATTTTTGTTAGGCAAGGGTATTGAGGGTTATGGAACTAAGGCACTAAATAGGCTTAAGATATAGATCAACCTTAATCTAACTGTATGACAGATCAAGCTTGATGGGCTGAATGGCTTACTCCTTTCTGTTCCTAGTAATGTTCCCTATAATATTGATAATGAAAACAGAGATACTGGAGACACTCAGATCAGTAAAATTTCAGATGTGGTTCCTTCATCAAAATACTTCTGACCTGGGAATGTTTCAACATTTTCTGTTTTAGTTTCAGATTTTCAGTTTTTTTGTCTCCAGTGGTGTTACCACACATTAGAAGCGAAAAATACGGAGGTTACAAGGCGCAGAGCACACTCTGCTATTGCATTATACCAATGAGCAACAGGATACTAAGGCAGAACTACTCTACTTCAGATCAAGGCTTATGCCTGAAGCATTCATTTGTCGCTTCATTCCAGATCAGGTGTCTGATTTGCTAAGCAATTCCAACATTTTCTGTTTTTCTTTCAGATTTCCAATATATGTAGTATGCTATTCTGTACTGTTTTTAGCCATACTAGCAAAAAAGAGACAAAACTGAGAACATGAGCTTTACAAAGGAAAGAGAAGAGAAAACAAATATAAATGGGTCGTAGGTGAATAAGGAACAGTCAGAGCTGTAATTTAAGATTCAAGTGATTATTATAAACCACTCAAATTTTACTCTCCTGGATCCAGTCCTTTGCCAACGTGATCATCCACGGAATCTAATTAACACCTACTTAATAAAATTGATGGACAAATCTACATTTCAATGATGAAAGGTTGAGCAGCAGGCATTTTATTGAGGCACACTTATAAGACAGGCTGTTGAGTTTGTAACTGGATTTTTTTCAAACTTGGCTTCTTCAGAGGATTCATTCTCTTCACAAATTCAAAAGGCACATGGCTACAATATATTTTTGTGTGGTATCAGTTAATTGATGGTAAACCAATAATTGAAGAAAGACACTGTAGGTCAACTTTGCCAACAAATTGTACTCCATCAATTACCATTAAGTATGTATGCTCATACAATGCTTACTTTTATTAATGCTTTACACTCAATTAGTAAAATACAGAATTAAAAACCACATATTAATAAGGTCTCTGGGTCACAGTTACTAAAATTAGAAGCAGCCAGCATGATGAAAAAAGTTAATTCAAAAGGATCTACATCGAAAATGTTAACTCATCTTTCTTTTCAAATGCTAACCAACTGCTGTGTATTTCCAGCAGTTTCTCTTTAAAAATTATTCACTTACCTTTACTCAAGAAAAATCTAAGTGTTAGATTATAAAGCTTACTAACTGCTCTAACACTACAGAGGCTGGACTTCTCTACTGGCCAGAATTACACTGAATGTTTTTGGGTAATTAACTATGTTAATATGGCTACATAATAAAACAACCAGTAATTTCAACTCTCAATTCAGGGTAGTCTGTTCTCTGGGAAAGTTGGCAAAAGCAATTTGCGAACAAAAACCACGACCACACATTGCAACACCATACCAACAGATTATTGACAAGAAATAAGTTTTTCCACTGAGTTATAGTCAAGTGCTCAAATGCTGCCTTGTGAGCAGCAAAAAAGGTACCAAAACTTCAATTTAACCCCCCCTTCCCCCCACTCCACCTAGCAGATGTAGTGTGGGGAAAGGGGTGAGAATATTTAAAATGTGTCCAGGAATCCAACTTTTTTTAATTCAGTCATGGGATGTGGGCGTCACTGGCTAGGTCAGCATTTATTGCCCATCGCTAATTGCCCCTTGAGAAGGTGGTGGTAAACTGCCTTCTTGCAGTCCATGTGGTGTAGGTACACCCACAGTGCTGTTAGGAAGGGAGTTCCAGGATTTTGACAAAGCAACCACACATTGCACCACCACACATTGTAACTTTAACCTAGTCAATTGAACAGGTGACAAGGGCAGCTGCCGCAGTGTAGGGTCCTTTTTTCTATAAGAAAGCATACTTCAGATCCCAAGGACATCATTGGGACAGAAAATGCTGCAAATACACAGCAGGTCATGCAGCATCTTGAGAAAATGTTTCAGATCCGTGACCTTTCATCAGCCCAAAACATTAACTCATCTCTCCACAGATGCTCTCTGACTTGAGTATTCCCAGCGTTTTCTGTTTTTATTCCAGATTTTCAGCATCCGCAGTATTCTGTTTTGCAATTTTAACTTGGCAGCTTAAGTGGGAAGCCACACAAGTTTTCACCAAGCCACCCAAGGAAAAGGATTGTTGTTAGAAGAGGCCAAAAAAGGTGCATTATTTAAACTTTTAAAATAATTTTCCATATGAGGCAGGAGAACTTAGACCTCCCCAGATGTGAATCTGCACAATCCCAATCTAGTGAGGCCCTTGCAGATTGGCCCTGGCTGCTGATCCTGCTACTTAGCTGGCCTGCGCACTATTTCTTGCCAGACTGGACAAGAGGCCCAAGAGTTAAAATACCCACTGCTACAGAAATTAAGCTACAGGTAACTTTCCCACTCCTACCACTGCTTACTCACCCAAACAAAACTAGCCCAGAGTCAAAATGAGGGCCTACGTATTTTTTATATCAGATTTTACAATATGTCTGATGTATTGCACAAACAAATGAATTTTATTTTTAAAATGGTCATGGAAGCAGTTCCCAGTGAAAGCATTGAGAAAGCAATTGTATGACCTGGCCAAGATGCATTTTTCCCTTTGTTTCTTGTTAGTCAATGAGCCTGCATAAACAGAGTTGAAGTTTATTTATGTGACCCAACCAGATGTCAAATCCCTGAGCCTAAATCAAAATATCAATGAGTGTAACAGGGTGCAGTTATGAACCTTATTTTACCAATCATGTGCTTCATTCTAAATATTTGTTGCAAGCAAGGATGCAAAGCAGCAAAAACATGCAATCCAGGTTAGCAGAATGTACGAAGTGGCACTTGTAAATATCAAAAAGGGTCAATATATTAACAGATTTCATGATTTAAAAGAATCTTGGTGTTGAACAAATTTCATCTCCCTATGGTTGCAACAATGCCAGAGCATACTGGTTCTCCAACAAAGCTCGTGACCTGGACCATATCACAAGGGAAGAGGTAGTAAGCTGATGCCACGCACTCCCCCATAGTGAAAAAGGTAAAAATAGAAAAGCAAGTAACCCAAAACTGCCCACAAGTCTAATGAAGGTTCACATTTTGTTTCCATGGTCTCCTTTTTTGTTCTTTATTCTTTGATGGGATGTGAATGTTGCTGGCAAAGCCAGCATTTGTTGCCCATCCCTAATTGCTCTTGAACTGAATGGCTTGCTAGGCCATTTCAGAGGGCAGTTAAGAATCAACCACATAGGAATGTGATTTGATGTAGCCCTGTTCATGGATTTGGGTTTCATAATATGAGTGGTCTGCCAATTTTTAGTCTAGAATTATCCCAAAAACATCCAGTCCACACTCACTTAGGTCCACAAATTCTAGGTGGGGCGCAGATTGATTGGCTCAGTGCCCCAAGTAAGGAGAGGGGGAAACAGTGACCCACAATTCTCACTCCTGACTGCTAACTAATGACCACTGCTAGAAAGACTGCATGGACGCTGCATAGGAATAGTATTATGCTTAGGTCTGATACCTCATGCCACATACCAGGTAAAATAGCTTACTAACATTTACCCTTCTCACTTGAACAAGAAGGGCGACTTGGAAAAGGCAAAGGAAATTTCCTTAACAAAAAGTGTCCTGGTACAAATTTAGCTCTTGGGGCAGGGGGGTGGTCAGAGTTGAGCCCGCTGACCCTGGAAGCAGAGCATCAGTGGCCACAGGTTGGGCAAGTGCCAAGATATCTTGGTTCTCTAGGACTGAAGTGATTTTAGGCCCTCTAGCCCTCACCACCCCATCATGGCCCCTTATACCCTCCATGCCAACTCAATGTTTATTCAAGCCCCCCCCCCACTCTCCATGCCAGCTCATGCCCCTTCTATGCCCATTCACCCAGTATGTACTATGTACATAACCAATGAGCCATATATTAATAATGACAAGTGTGGAACTACTGACAGAAAAAGAACACTCATTCATAAATCTTCTTTTGAAAAAAATATCTGCTGTTCCCACCACCCTATAAAAGTATCGGACCATTAAAGTATCTCAATAACAGATGCTTTAAGCACTTCACACATCAATCACTCATTGTACACATCCTGTGAAAATTCTCTAGTGGAAGACTAAGGATGGAAACCTTACCAAGTACTATTCTCACCCAAATAAACATTGAGAAAACAGATCATCATGCTTGGTTGTGAGTGCAGACCAATAAAAGCATTAGCTCAGCAGAGGGTTCCCTTTTGACAACCGAAATGAATTGTTGACTTTGCTTGATTGACATTTTTAAGTGGTCATAAGTTATTTCTGTGATCTCTTTTTATCAGTGTCTCAATAGTTATTTGGACAATATTAAGAGGTGTGAAGTGTTTGAAGCCTCTGTATTGATACTTTAATGGTCTGATACTTTTATAGGGTGGTGGGAACAGCAGATTTTTTTTCAAAAGATTTGTGAATGGGTGTTCTTTTTCTGTCAGCAGTTCCACATTTATCATTATTATTATATGGTTCATGGGCATAGAAGGGGCATGGGTTGACATGGAGAGAATGATGGAAATGGGGATGGGTGGGGGCATGAGTTGGCATTGAATTGCATGGAGGGGGCTTGGGTAAAATCTTTTGAACTTATCTTTCAAAAGGTTCCAAAATCCAGGTTATGGTTCACAACTCCTGAGGGGCCGTGAACCACAAGTCATGGAGAAGCTGGCCCAACTTCACAAAAATTGCAAGGGGGGGTGGTGTGTGTGTGTGTGTGTGTGTGCTAGGAGATGCCTGCGCCCATGTCAGGGATGCAGGGTGTGGGCTTGCTATCTGCACCCTTATCACCCCACTAGCGAAAAATGGGGGCACCGGGAATTAGGGCAGGAACCTGGAACCGGGTCCCACCTGCCATTTTTAAATGCTTCTGGAGTCATTCCAACTCTCTGGAAATCCGGGCCCACGGGTCTAGCCATGAATGGCAGCTATTTGCAGGTCAAGGGCCATGAAGACCAGAAATTTGTGATGGGATGAAATTATAATGTGGATGAAAGAAGAGATAGATGCACCCAATTACCAATGTGTGAAATAGGCCAAATATGGCATTTAACAAAAAAAGTGTCATTTTAGATAATGTGCCACTCAACTTCATTGCTGAACCTAATAACCATCACCACCCTGGTACTTCTGTCAGTCTCCACCCTGCAACTTGCTCACTCTGCAAACCAAATGTATAACTGTGAGAAAATGACAAATACATTTGTACCACTACTTTATATAAATCAAGTCAATTTCTGGATTTAGGAAGCATTTGAAAATACTACAGGTTCACAATAAAGGGGAGAGTTCAAGAGTTATCCAGATGGCCAAACTGCAGCTGGTGCCTGGCATGGGATCAAGGAAATGGGAGCATAAAAACAAACATTATATATTGCCACGACAAAAACAGTAATGCCCCAACAGATCCTGAAGTTTTATCACTGTGGGAATGAATTCACTTTTACGACGATTCATTCAATGGGATTTAAGAATTCTGAGTTTTGAAGTTTAACACAACAAAAAAAATTGCATTATTGGGGTTTTCATTAGTATGCAAGATCCGATTTAATCCATGGCTAATAACTTTTCCTCATTAAGTAAACTTCAATATGGATTTTACTTCATGAGTTTTGTGAACTTCAATGCTGTCATAATGTATATTTTATTTATAAAAAGGCAATTTAAATCAGTTTCACTGTTTATAAATAAAGACCACCATTTAAAATAGTCACTTTCAGCCTGTAGATTCTGATCCTCCAATCACCTCCATCTCCAGCAATGAAAATGCAAACAAAAATAAACTTTAAAAACATTGTGCGTGGATGCACTGAACAATTGCTTTGCTTAAAATGTTCCTCCGGATAGAATACTTTATCATTTCTAAGAAATACCTGATAAATTTTTTAAAGCATGTTTATCTACCAGAAAGCCCGCTTTCCCATTCAGCACTACTGAATCCAAGAACGATACAGGTTAAGTGTAGTAAAGCAGGATGAAAGTATATTGCTCTAATCAAAAACTAACTTTTCCACAGGGACAACTACCCAAATATAACCTCCTTCTGTCCCATAGTTTATATGATTCTATGATTACTCAACTCTAGGTGTAAATTATAGATTATGCTCCAATGATCAGCATTACACTCAACATCAACAACTCAGGATCATGCTATTTACAATGCAAAACACAGCCACTGAAAAAGGAAAGGAAAACCTGAGAGCCAGGTTCAGTCAAACTAGGTCAATAAAGTGTCTGCAACCATTATTGTAGGAGACCTAGCAACAAATCACCAACAATCACTTACCAAGTGAAATGCATGGAACTGGAACAACTTGTATTTATTAAGCAGCTTTAATATGGTAAAGCACCCCAAGGAGTTTCATAGAAGAGTTAACAGACAAAATTTGACACTAAGCCACATAAGGAGATATGAAAGAAGTGGTAGGTTTTAAAGGGTATCTTAAAGGAAAGAGGCACAGACACATTTAGGGAAGATCTAGATAGCTAAAAGCATGGCCGCAAAGGGAGGGGTGAAGGAAATCGGGGATGCACAAGAAAACATGACAGCAACTGAAGGAGGAAAAGGAAAGAAAACAAAATTTCTTTCAACATGTATTGATACCACAGCAGCAAAGTAATGAATCAATATGATCTGCAAGAGAGTTTGGTTCAAAGCTGCTTCAGCAGTTACTAAATTGTTATCCCCCAATGCTTTGCATTAAGTAACCTTAAGAGAAAAAAAATTAAAGCTGAAAAAACTGCACTATATTGCAATCCAAGCTCCAGTTAATGTTAAGTAAACATATTTTTTAATAAATTTGTAGTTTTAGTTTGCATTGTTCTGGTAGAGATATAACTGTACTAAATATTAGATATTGAAATTTAAATTTTTAATTAGTGCCTTTTAACTACTCATCCCAGAGGTGTTGCCTTAGTAGGATTCCTAAGCAAGGAGTGAATGATAAGGAGTTTAGCCTTTAAAAGAGTGATATGTCTCAGACCACTATGGATAATGAAGTAGTGGATCATAAAGAAAGACTGCTAGCAGATGGTGATGACTGTGAATAAGACAGAAAGGTTGGCTTGAGACCAGATGAGGTGAATTGCTGCTGTGCAAAGGCTGCCAGGGCAAGAACATTCATAGTAGAGACATTAATTGAATTAGAGCCATTAACCACTTAAGTTTATCTTTCCCCCCAGCCCCCCAATCATTTCTTATGCTAATATTTAACAGATGTTAATGTTATGCCACTGTAAATCACAGGTAGGTTCCAGATGCAGACAATTATTTTCATAACAGACAGGATACAATTCCAGTAAGCCACTGAAAAAGAAAATAGGGTAATTTACAAATGTTCAATCACAATTATTAATGTGTGATCACCATAAATCAACTAAATAAGGTATATTGGCAAGCTCTGGTCAAATCCCAATTAGAATACTGAATTCCATTCTGGCCACCACACTTATTCAAGAAAGATATATTGTCTTAGCAAGCGGGTGTAGCACAGAATCACCAGAACAATAACAGGCCAAATGATTAAATTACAAGGATAGGTTACACAAACTAGACTTGCATTCTACAGCAGATTAAGGGGTGATATACTTGCGGTGATTAAGGTGATTATAGGAGATGATAGAGTAGATAAAGAAGTTAGACAGAGGGAAACTATTTCTCCTCATGGTTAAGTCAAGAACAAGAGGCCATAACCTCAAAATGAGAGTGAAGCCATTCACGGGATACACTGCTTCACACAAAGGGGAGTAGAAATCTGGAATTCCAAAAAGACTGTTGAGTAACACTTCCTCTTTTTTTTAAGTGCCAGGCCGATTTGTTCAAGTGTGCGGCCTCTTTAAATCTTTTTGTGCTGCCACACACACGCAGTAACTTAAAGGGGTCAACTTGTGCATCACCTGCTTGGGAGCAAGTGAGTTGCTAAGCGGCAGCACTGTTTAGGGGAAACATCGCTGCTGAAGCTAAGTCAATTGAAAATTTTAAAACGGAGATGAATAGATTTTAGTAAGGCAAGGTTATCGAGGGTTATGGAACCAAAGCAGGTAGATAGAAGTTACAGGTTAGCTATGATCTAACTGAATGGAGGAACAAGTTTGTCATGCTGACTGACTGTGATCCTATCTGACTGCCAATGATATCCAAATCTGGTTTAAGAAAAGATGGCAAAAGAATGGGGACTTCAAACTGAGCAATACACATTAAATGAACAAAATGGATGTAGATAATGTTCATTCCTCATATCCATTGTTCTTTATGCACAGTATATTTTTCAAAATTAAACTTCAACCTTTATGCGCAATTAGTTTTTCAATTCCAAAATTGTCTGTGACTTGTCCCTTGATGCTCCCACCATGCCGTACAGAATTTAAAAATTAAAAGTAAACCACATGTACTTCTGTACTAATCACAATACTCCACAGTTTCTGCTTCAACAGCACCACTTTTATCACTCACCTATGTTATACTAACACAACAACCCTCTGCACATCCCCAGCTAACAGCAAAAACTACAATACTTTCAATCTTTCAGTCTGTTGATGCTCATCTTTTATTCTTGTGGTTGATAACACCATTAAAATAGCAAAGATTTTATCCACATTATTTTTTTGTATAAAGTATTACTTAAAACTCAATGTTTTCCCTAAACAAACAGATCCAGTTTACATTTGTAATTTTACAAAAGTGATACTGCTCCACATATACAGAACACTAATGTTTAAAACACTGCAAAACGCGGTTGTGAATAAGCATTGATGTTAGATTATAGTTACAATAGCCAGTGATGCCCATCAGACTTAATACTGTATGTTGCCTTTTTCATAAGTCACTGCTGTTCAGCCTCGATCTACATACATGTTCAAACAACAACCAATTTGTGTTTAAACAACTAAAAGGACAAGTACTCTTTACTAGTTAGATAGCTGATGCCTGTTAGTAATCCAAAGTCCTTTCATCATTTAGATACATGTGACACGACAAAGGCAAAAAATGTTGTTTTCTACCTGTTGCAGTTCACGTCTAATTTAGAATAGAAGGGCAAGACCCCTCCAGCATATTATCCTTGTGGATGAGACTAAGCAATGTAACAGATCTACTACCACCACTTAAACCACTCCACAGGGAAAAATAAACCGCATTTTCCATGGAGAAAAAATATTTAGAATCACCCCCTAATGCAACTTATAACTCCTTACTTCGAACCAATGTACAGATTGCACATATTTTGACAATTTATTTTCCCAAAAATCTATTAATAAAATAGAAACAGCACTAAAGGTTCCAAAACATAATACAAATAAGACTGAGCAACGGTAAGGTAAGATCGTTCTTTAATTCAAGTCATACAAGATGATGGGAGTGGAGTTCATTCAAAGATATTTTTACCCTATTACAATGGCTTTTTTCAGAAAACTGTTGAGTGCTGCTTTCTCACAAGTGCACTCTTTATAGGGTCGCTGCCTTTAACTGTTACATTCCATAGCAAAAGGTCCTCCAATTAAGAATTAATTTGTTTCAAATTTACTTTCGGTCGACAGTTGGAATAACTAAGTCAGTACCCTCTTTTTGTTTAATTGACCCTCTGAATTTTATCATCTGCACTGCTGCCTAAAGCGATAAAAATTACTTTCTTCTCAAAAAATAACTACAATTTGAACCTTCTCTCTCCCCCAAACGGAGCTAGATCGAAAATGAGTCAGAAGCCAAATGAAGGTTACGTCCGCGTTAATGCCAAGCAGATAGCTCTGCACTTAAACTCAATCATTTTCACATTTTAACACAAAGTTAACACAAGCCTTTCGATCCTAAACATAGACGTGAGTTACTGAACGGTCTTTCAGCAAAAGGAAAACGGTGGGGACTCGGGCTTCGTCTCTTCCCGTTCAAGTTAACAAAACTTTCCGAGCAAAACTCACTACCAATCGGTCGCTTTTGCAGTTGCACTTAACGTTAAATATAAAAACTTTACTGAGAAACTGATATACATCAATCACTTCAACCCTCTTTGCTATTTAAGCGAATTCTGTAAAGCTTAATAAATAGGAATTATTCTATGAACGTTTTTAATAACGTTTAATCTATAACAAGTAAAGAAGCAATTCGTTGGGGCTCTTTGGAAGGTCCATTTGGTCCAGATCTTTTGGGGAGGCCTAGATAATAAACAGATACACTCAATCACCCCCAAGCTATACAAATATAACTTATAACGCACAACCCGAACGTCTTCAATCGTCCTCTGCGCCTGTCTTCGCTAACATCTCTTCAACCCTCCAGTAAGCCAGAGGTCACGAGCTCCTCCAATCATTCCATGGTTAAATACACTGAAGTGTGACACTCTTCAAAGACCAGGAAGGTCTCAGGTTAGATCCCTGATCTCCAAAGAGCTGGCTGCTGCCAGAGCGCGGAAGATCACTAGAATTCAGGCCAGCCTTAGAAAAGAAAAATACAACGGGCCAAATGTCTCAAACTTGACTCCTGCTGAAAGTGTACTGGTGTGGACACTGAGGAGGGAAAGAAAGATCAGCTCAGCTGTCATAGTAACCAGGAAGAATGGACACTTGAACAAAGATACCATAGGGCAGCTAGCAGCTATATAAAACAAGACTTCAGATCAGGAAGGGAGGAAACTAGACGAAAAACTAAATGCACCTGGTTATTCCTCCACGCTTCATGTCAGTCGGCCTCCAATTAGGATTCCGTGTCTAGTTAGAAAGATCTGTTCCCCAACCGTCCACAGTAATCATCCCTTTTCAGTTTAGCTTGATCTCACTTGAGATGGATCCCCACTGCCAAATGGTTGGATTTGCCCAGCCCACTACAATTAACTTCTTTGGGGGGGGGGGGGGGGGGGGGAGAGGTAAGAGAGAGAGAGAGAGAGAAAGAGAGAGAGGCCATTCTAGCAAGAGAAAAACAAATTAATTCACATACACATTTCATTCCATTCCACGCTTTGTTTATCTCTGCTTGCTCAACTTTAAAAAGTCAAAATAGCTGATTCACCCATCTGAGCAGGGCTGCTAGCTCTCAAGGGATCCTGATTTGATTTGGGTCCATCCAGGGGGGGGGCTCGGTGGGGTTGGGCCTCACGGGTTTGGACAGCGAGGAGTGGGGAGGGCAAGTCTTATTTCACGCGATTTGAAGAGGCTGGCCCACGTTGCATTGAGCAGCCGAGTTTAAGCCCACACGTTACACAGTGAGAGGTGTGTGTGTCTTCAGTTCGACCACTCCGCCTCAACCTACCTTGAGCGGCCGGAAGTCCCACCCTCGCCGCCCGCCGATTGGGTGGGACCCGTTAGCAACGTCCCAAACAAACCCGCAGCGGGGTCCCTGATTGGCGAAGGGAGCCGTCAATCAGCCTGGCATTTCCGTTCATCAAGTTTAGTCGATGTGAACAGTAAATGCTTCAAATCGGTAAGCGAGAGGCAGCAGCAGCAGTAGGAGGAGGGGGGAGAAAAAGAGAAAGGGAGAGGGGGGGTTTTAAAAAAAAACACTAAAAGCCCAATCACTCAGTAGAGACCGTTTCCTTTCAGAAGCCGAGCACTTGTGAAAATCCGTGAGCCAAACCACTTTGCGCTAATAACCGTTTAAAGTAAGGGGAAGGGAGGTGGAAGAACAATTGGAATCGGAGAGGAGAGGGAGCCATTAAAATCGCCGAGCCTTACCCGAGCGCTGCAGCCAGTGAGCGGTAGACGAGAGATGTTGGTGGTGGTGGTTGTTGTTGTTGTTGTTGTTGTGTGGGCGGGAGGGGGGGGGGGGGGTTGTGTGTGGGTCAATTTTAACCGACACGAAAGGGCGTCCGGCGACGCGCTGAAGAGAATCAGTGCGGCTCGCTGAGGGGTTCCGCCATCTTTGCTCGCCTCCCTGACACTCGCTGAACAACAAGCCGGAGAGGAGACGGCAGCCCGGGGGGAGGAGGAGGAGGAGCGGGAGGTGGTGGAGGGGGGGTGGGGGGAAGAGAGAGAGAGAGAGAGCGCGAGAGGGAGACGGCCGTTAGGCACGTGACAGTTGCCCGCCAATCACAACGCCGGCCCAGGCGACTGCTGGAGCTATTTTTAGAAGCTCGGTTTTTTTTTCCTCCGGATTTGAAAGGAGCGCGAGAGTCGGCTCTGGCGGCGGCAGTGCGCAGGCGCCGTCACGCGAGGCTCCTCCCCGGGAACCCCCGGCCCCTCCTCCTTCCATCCACCCCTACCCTGGGCGGCTGTCTCCCCGCCCCCCGTCCCTTCGTGCCACCTCTCCCCACCCCCCCGGCTCTTCTCCCCACCGTCCACCCCCCACTCCCTTCCCTCCCTCCCCCCCCCGACCCTTCCCTCCCTCCCCCCCCGACACTTCCCTCCCTCCCCCCCCGACACTTCCCTCCCTCCCCCCCCCGACCCTTCCCTCCCTCCCCCCCCGACCCTTCCCTCCCTCCCCCCCCCCGACCCTTCCCTCCCTCCCCCCCCGACCCTTCCCTCCCTCCCCCCCCCGACCCTTCCCTCCCTCCCCCCCCCGACCCTTCCCTCCCTCCCCCCCCCGACCCTTCCCTCCCTCCCCCCCCCGACCCTTCCCTCCCTCCCCCCCCCGACCCTTCCCTCCCTCCCCCCCCCGACCCTTCCCTCCCTCCCCCCCCGACCCTTCCCTCCCTCCCCCCCCCGACCCTTCCCTCCCTCCCCCCCCGACCCTTCCCTCCCTCCCCCCCCGACCCTTCCCTCCCTCCCCCCCCGACCCTTCCCTCCCTCCCCCCCCGACCCTTCCCTCCCTCCCCCCCCCGACCCTTCCCTCCCTCCCCCCCCGACCCTTCCCCTCCCCCCCCCGACCCTTTCCCCCCCCCCCGACCCTTTCCCCCCCGACCCTTCCCCCCCCGACCCTTCCCCCCCACCCCCCCGACCCTTCCCCCCCCACCCCCC